>NC_080420.1:77466783-77804283 GCF_029873635.1 Malania oleifera
GCTTCACTCATCCAAACACCTCCCTCTTCATCTTCTCTCATTCTCACTTCAATCCAAAGCCTCTACCCTACAAGGATTCACCCCATGAAACCTAGGGCATCCAAAATCTCATATCTTCATGCTTCGAATCAAGCAGACTGCAAACAAGGGTTCTTCATTAGGGAAGGATGCTCAAAATATTGACAAATGGTTGGTTGCTCCTTGAGCTCGAATTCATTATCGTACTTTACTGAGTTCTGTAGAACCAATCTTAGGTAAAATCCTAGATATCATTCTTCACTACTGAGTTTCCAGATATCCTTTCATTATTTCATGATATTGGTTGGCTTGATTTTATCACTCAACAACCCAAAGGTTGTTTTCCTCATCTGGTCAAAATTTTCTATGCAAATATGACATGTGAAAATGGGATTTTTTCTTCGAAAGTTAAAGGAAAGAAAATACTACTGAATTCTGAAATATTGTCTCCCATTTTCAAAATTACTCCAGGAAATTTTAGTTGTCCTATGTTTGCTCAATCTTGGATCCTAGAACAAGGATTCACTCCTGAAGCTTTTCTTCCACTTATAATGGTAAATAAACCTATCTATTTTGCACATCCTCCGCTACACAAGCAACTAAACTTAAAAAGGTCAAATTCTCCATAAACTTGTTTTAAACAATGTCATACCAAAACAAGGCTCTTCTGATCATCTTTCTTATGCTGAATGCTTTGTTCTTTGGTGTTTGCTTAAAGGAAAGAAACTAGATTTGGCTAGTTTAATCGTTAGATGGATGTGGACCAAACTAGAATCTAATCGAGTTATTCTTCCTTATGGAGGAATTCTTACTCTTATTTTTACTCATCTTAATGTTACCAATATGTCTAAATTTTTCATAAAAAGAACCCGATATGATCTTTTCAATGAGACTTCTCTCAAGAAAATAGGGTATGACAAGGGAAGTTCAGGATGGTACTTGAAAACAGGAAGGACTACACATGCACCTCCAACCTCTGCAGCAGCCTCAGCTTCAACCTCAGCCTCAGCCTCTGCACTAGTATCAACAACAGCACAATCTTCTTCTACACAGGACCTTGGCTCATTTCAAGACACACCTTCATGGTTCTTATCCTTTCAAAGGGATTTCTCCAACTTTTCATCTGAAGTATGCACTGGACTTCAGAACATTAAAGAAAAAGTCACGTCACTTAATAAGTGGGTCACTCATATAGAACAATATCATGCCAAATCCTCTAAAGGAAGTGATCCTATGGACATTAGCTCTGCTCCTCCAAGTGGAGATGATGATGATGATGATGACTTTGCAAAAAAAGAAGGAGATATATGAATCTATATATGGACACACATGAAAACTTGAACTATATGAATCTTAACACATAAGGACACACATGAAAACTTGATGAATGGAATTTAAACTGATATGGATTTATGATGAACTTTCTATCTTTCTATGGCTAGCTTACTAATGCTCATAGTAAGGGGGAGTACTTTATTTCATTTTACATGACTTGCTTATTAATGTTTCATAAAACCTTTATCTTTACTCCTTGTTTTTCATCATCAAAAAGGGGGAGATTGTTGGCCTAACAAGGTTTTTCAATTGGTTTTGGTGATAAAAAACAAAAGACTATTTAACTTGGAAAGGTTGAGTTTTTGTGTTTCAGGAAATAAAGATCAAATATAGTTCAAGTAAAGATCAAATGTGATTCAAGTAACGATCAAGTATGAATCAAGTGTGAGCCAACTAATCAATGATCCAAGGAGAATCTAAGGCATTTGCAGATAAATTTAGCTCAAAAAAATTGTCAAAGAAACTTCAAGAGCAACGAATGAGAAAGAATTCAAGCATGACATATAAAAGCTTAGGAAACAATTTGTAAGTATTTCAAAAGCTAAAATATCGTTTGAAATATGTTTTTGAAGCTCTTCCAAGAGATTATAAGGACTTAAAGACCTATTGAAGTTTTCTAAAATAAGTCTTGTAGAAATTATAAGAGAGTAAATCAGCTTTTTAAAGAAAATATTTTCTAAAACAAGTTCCTGGCAGATGAGATGACTGAACTTTTCAGTTCAGATGACTGAAGAGACAACTTCAGATGATTGAACTTCATGCTCAGACATCTAAAGACTTACTTCAGACGTCTGAAGATTAAGTGCAGAAGTCTGAAGATTTTTTGGATCAAAACAGAAACAGGAAGTAGTAGTTTAGATGTTTGAACTCATGACTTTAGACATCTGAACACCTCACATGTCCGAACCCTCTCTTCAGACATTTGACCCCGTATCTAGTTCAAATTTTAAAGGGTTTCAGGAACTTCATACGTCTGACCTCGAATCCTTAGACATCTAAACACTGTTCAACAGGAAAATTTTAAAGAAGTATGATTTTTTAAATTTTAGCCGTTTGAACCCCAAATTTTCTAACAACTTGGGAAACTCTCTAAGGAAACTCTTGCAACAAGGAAACTTTCTTGGAAGTCTATAAATACATGGTTCTTGTAAATCAAAATTTCACCAAACATTGAAAATATCTCAAGCTCTCTTGCTCTCAAAATCTTACCTTAATTAATCTCTTGCAAGCTGAAAGTATTGTTGTTTTGATATTTTTGCTCATCAATTCCTGAAGAAAGATTACTAATTTCTCATCTAGAGAAAAGGAATTTAGTGAAATCCTTGTTAAAGCTTCAAAAGTGTATTTCTTTCTTGATATTTATCTTTTGAATTAGATAGTTTCAATTTGTACTAATCTACTCTTTGTGTGAGCATCTCTTGTACACCAGCTTTTTGATATCTCTCTTGTAGATTTTGGATCATTCAAGGTTGTTGGATTGTTGACCAAACAAGGGTATATTATTTAGAGAAGGTGAGCTTTAGCCTTAGCTAAGAAGTGATTCTAAATAGGCATTGTTCCACCTGGTAACGAAACTGCTATAGTTGAATCCTTTGGTATTTTTCCAAGGGCAAGGAAGTGGGCTATGTTGAAGCCGAACCTCGTAAAAACCTTGTGTCTTTCTCATCTCTTTACTTTCTATTTTCTATACTAGCTGTTCTTGTATGATTTAAAAGTGCAGGTTGTAGGTTTTAAAGTGAGAAAGAAATAAAGACTCTTGATATTTAGAAAGTAAGTTTTGATTAACCGTTTGCGAAAACCCAAAAGGGAGTACATTGGTTAATCTGCGGAAATCTTGATCAAGAAAAGTACATACTAAGAGCTTATTCAAAGAAGGTGGTAAACATTTACAGGAAAATTAACAAAAGCACTAATATTCTCGGTTAAGTGATTGAATTGCTTTGATTTCATTGATTGGCTTGATAATTTAAATTTCAGTATTCTCAAGTGTGATTATCAGTTAACAATTGTGTTTTTCTTAATATCATAAGCAAAAGCTTAAAAATTATTAAAATAAAAAAGGATCCAATTCACCCCCCCTCTTGGGAAGCTATTCCTCATTTCAATAAGCAAAGATAAATGAGGGTTTAAAATCATGCATTTTAGGGACTTATCACATTTTTTATCATAGTTCGGAGTTATGCAAGGTTTGTTCATGTTTTAGGAAAAATAGGTTAAAACCAAGGAGTTAAGCATTAAAAAAATCCAAGGGAGTAATTGGAGTACAAAAAGCCTAAATCAGTTGCTCAGCCAAGCCCCTAGAGCCTCAATGTATCATAAGAGAAGAAGACCCTATTCGACCATGTGGTGTGACCAGCTAACATAGGGGCGACCGGGTCATAAGCTGAAGACTCCAAGGTTTGGACTAAAAGAAGAATGCTGCATGGTTTGACTAAGTGATCGATTAAGTGATCCTCTGGGGGGGCCAGGTCAAGATACTAAAGCCTACTGAACAAGAAATACTGAGAGTCTCGACTAATTGTTCAACCAGGGAGACCATGAAGGGTGACCAAGTCAAATTCCTGAAGCTGGACTAAATTTGAGATCCTGTAAGTCTCGACCGGGAGCTCAACCAGCAAGACTGATTAGAGTGACTAGGTCAAAGATGCTGAAGTTTGAATTCTTGATTTCTCACGAGTCTCGACTAGGGTGCAACCAAGAGAAAGCATGGGTGCGACTAGGTCAACAACAATGATCATCTGCACGAGATTTCTGCCTGGAAAGCATATTTAAAAAAACTTTTCTTCAAAGAACTTCTCGAACATGCATCATTCCTAATTCTCATCTAATGAATATAAATTGATCCTCAAAGAGTGGTTTTGTGAATATGTTCTCTAATTAATCATTTTTATTGACGAATTTTAGAATTATTTCCTCATTTTGCATGTGATCTCTCAAGAACTGATGTCTTATGTCAATATGTTTTGTTCTTGAGTGAGATACTAGATTTTTTGAATTATTTATGGCACTTGTGTTGTCGCACTTTATTGGAATTGTTTGATATTGAATTTTGAAGTCTCTTAATTTTTGTTTCAGGTATAACGTTTGGGCATAACAACTCCCAGCTGTTATATATTTTGCTTCAGCTATGGATAATGCCATGAAATTTTGTTTCTTTGAAAACTAGGAGACTAGTGAGTGTCCAAGAAAATGACAAGTCCCACTAGTGCTCTTTCTATCTATTTTATTCCCAGCATAATCCACATCTGAATAGTTTATCATTTCAAAATTAGTTCCTTTTGGATACCACAAGCCTAGATCAAGTGTGCCTAGCAAGTACCTAAGTATTCGTTTAATTGCAATTTGATGTCATTCCTTAGGTGCTGATTGAAACCTAGCACACATGCATACACTAAACATGATGTCGGGTACACTACCTTTCCATAGTTCATAAGGTGTTTTATCTATACTTGATCTAATAGACACCTTATTTATAACATAACATGTTGTATTTACAGCTTCAGCCCAAAAGTACTTAGGAAAATCATTTTCATTAAACATGGTTCTTGCCATTTCTTGAAGAGTTCTATTTTTCCTTTCAACAACTCTATTTTGTTGTGGAGTCCTAAGTGCTGAGAAGTTATGGTTTATACCATATTCATCACAAAATTTATCAACATCTTTGTTTTTAAATTATCTACCTTGATCACTCATAAAGTTAGTTACATTATAGCCTTTTTCATTTTGTAGTTTCTTGCATAGAGTTACTAACATGTTACAAGCTTCATCTTTATTTGCTAAGAACAATACCCAAGTATATCTTGAATAATCATCTACAATCACAAAGGCATATTGTTTGCCCCCTAAGCTTTGGGTTCTAGTAGGACCAAATAAGTCTAGGTGCAAGAATTCTAAGGGTCTACTAGTTGATATGTACTTATTCTTTTAGAAACTTGTCTTGACTTGTTTTCGTTTTTGGAATGCATCACATATCTCATCTTTTATAAATTTTTTGTTTGGTAATCCTTTTACTAATTTTTTTCTTGGATAGTTTAGATAGTAGGTCCATGCTTGCTTGTCCTAGTTTCCTATGCCAAAGCCAACTAGTTTCATTCATGGTAGCCAAACATGTCACATTTTGATTAACTAGGTTGTCAAGATTTATACAATATACGTTATTTACCCTATGAGTTGTGAATAATTTTCATCATTCTTAGGATTTTGAATAATGCATTTGTCTTTCTTAAGAATTATTTCAAAACCTTTGTCACTTAATTGACTAAAACTCAAAAGATTATGTTTTAAACTTTCTACCAACAACACATCATCAATTGTAAGAGAGGGTTCTTTACCTATTTTACCAATGCTAACAATTTTACCTTTGGCATTGTCACCGAAGGTCATGTATCCCCCATCATTTTGTTTTAGTGTGGTGAACTCGGTCCTATCTTCGGTCATGTGTCTTGAACACCCGCTGTCCAAGTACCACTTTTCCCTTGATGGTGTTGTCCTAAAGCACAACTACAACAAAAGATTCATGGTGTTAGTTTTAGCAACCCAAATCTTCCTTACTTTCTTTGAATTATTTCTAGTTCCATTGTTTAATTTCTATTCATTTTGAATTTTAACATATTTCTTTTCGAGTAGGCAGTTAAACATCACATGCCCTTTATTCTCACCCATGTAGCAAGTAGTATTTTCATGTATATTGGTTAAGGAAGTACTAGCATAGTACTTTGCTTCTTTAACAAAATATCCCATGAATAATTTCTTACTTCTTTTATTTGTTTTTCCATTATATCCGATTCCTTCTCAATTTCCATGCAATCTTTGTTGGTCAATCATCTTTTCAAAATTTTCTTTACCTTTGGTAAAGTTATAAATGATTTTCTCTTTATCCTCTATTGACTTTTTGAGTTTAGTTATTTCTAAATCTTTTTTATTTTGATCATCTTCTTGTATTTTGACTATTTCTTGAGTCATATCTTTTATTTTCTCTTCTAACTTTTCAATATGAGATTCTTTCTCTTTTTCAATGGATTTAGAAAATTTAAGTTGTTTCATTAGTTTTTCATTTTGTTCTTTCAAATTTATGTTTCTTTTGGAAACTTTGATAAACCTTTTATGTAAAGCAAATAACTCAACTTGTAGTTCTTATAGGAGGGCATGCTATCGTAAGAATCATCACAAGATTCGTTACTAGATTCTGTTGATGTGGAGTAGTAAGAATTTACCTTTTCATTATTTTCCATAAAGCACATATTTGCTATCTCTTGTCCGCTTGACTCGTTCTCTATTTCGCTTGAGCTTGAATCATCCCATGTAGCTTTCTTGGCTTCCTTCTTCTTCTTCTTTTTATCCTTCTTGAGTAAAGGACAGTCCGGCTTGATGCGTCCTGGTTTCTTGCAATGATAACATGTAGAAGGGTCATTTTTACTTTTGTTTTCTTTCCTACTAGTTTCCCTTTTTTCAAATTTCTTTTTACTAAACTTTCTAGGGAACTTTTTATTTATCCTATAGAACTAGCCAAGTCTTTTAGTGATGAATGTTAATTCATCTTGGTCGAGATCACTCGATTCACTTTCATCTTCACTTGAGCTTTCACTAGCTGCTTTTAAGAGGCAATGGACTTCTTATGCTTAGGTTCAGGGCTTTTTTTTTTTAATGCCATTTCATAAGTGAGTAGTGAACCTATAAGTTCATCTAGTGAGGTAGTCTTAAGGTTCCTACCTTTAGTTATTGCAGTGGCCTTTGGTTCCCATATGGAGGGAAGATCTCTTAGTATTTTTCGAATCATTTCATAGGTAGTGTAGGTCTTTCCTAAAGCACTTAGAGAATTTATTATGTGAGTAAATCTAGTATACATACTAGTGATTGTTTCATCCGAACTCATCTTGAAAGTTTCATACTCACTAGTTAGCATGTCAATCCTATTATCGCTAATATCTACTGTTCCTTCATATGTTACTTCTAACTTATCCCAAATTTCTTTGGCCGTTTTGCAGGCTATGACTCTATTGAATTCATTAGCATCTAGAGCACAATACAAGGCATTTATGACACTTGAATTTATTTGTAGCATTTTGTAATCTATATCGGTCGTGTCCTTTTTCTTTTTAGGAATTTGTTTTCCATCCACTATTTTTGGTAGGAATTAGATCTCTATCCATGACAACTTTCCAAGCTTTCCAATCCATATGTTGAAGATAGATTTGCATTCGTTTTTTCCCAAAAAGTATAGCTATGTCCACAAAAGATAGGTGGTCGGGTTAAGGAGTAGCCCTCTATGAAGGGAGCTACTCCTATGTGTGCCATTCAATCTTTTTACAGCTTCTTGTTAAGATTTACTATAACTAGGCTCTGATACCAATTGAAAATAGGATATAGTTCCTAAGAGAGGGGGTGAATTGGGTTTTAAAAAATTTATGTTATTTTTAAAAGTTCTTATATTACAACAATAGACAAAACACAATCACAAAGTAACAATAAATACAACTTTTACAGCTTCTTGTTAAGATTTACTATAACTAGGCTCTGATACCAATTGAAAATAGGATATAGTTCCCAAGAGAGGGGGGTGAATTGGGTTTTAAAAAATTTATGTTATTTTTAAAAGTTCTTATATTACAATAATAAACAAAACACAATCACAAAGTAACAATAAATACAACCCAAACACAATCACAAAATACTTGCAAAATAATCAATGCAAATCAATCACAATCAAACACTTGATTCTTGTGACAATGATCCTGTAGTAATATGTAATGCTTGTTGGATTTGTATAAGCTCTGTGTTGATATTCAAAATCACACTTCTTCCCAATGTTCAGCTTTTAAATAAACCTTCAGTTTAATAAGTTTAGGATATCAACCAACGTAGTTCCTTTTGGTTTCCGTAATCAATGTTGATCAAACCAAAACAAATTATCTTCCAGTCTATTTAATAAACAAACACGTTGAATTCAAGAATTATAAAGCATCCACATAGTTTGTAAAGTATGCTGAAAAGTAAAGAGTAGGGAAGAGAGAGAGGAACACAAGATTTTACGAGGTTCGGCTTATACCTAGCCTACATCCTCGCCCTTGGTAAACCACTAAAGGAATCACTAGGTTAGTTCCTTTGCTGGGTGGAACAACACCATTTACAACACTCCTTCGATTAGGCTAGAGCCCGCATCTCCAAATGATATCCCCTCACTTAGCACAACAATCCAACAACCTTGAATCATCTAGAAACAAGAAAAAAGTAGAGATAATTTTGTGTACAAGAGACACTCTCACAACAGAGCTGGTTAGTACAATATTCAGCAAAAATATACTTTAATGTAAATCAATACAAAGAGAGTGAAGCTCAATTGAATTTAGATCACCAAATTTATCTTCTGAGTATTGAAAGATTCGGACTTTGAAGACTCAAATTTTGAGTTGGGATCAGCAGAAATTTAGTAATGAAAATAGAATTAGCACAAGAGAGACTGAGAGCTTTGAGAGTTCTTGATTGTTGAAAATATTCTTCATGTGTAAAATCATTTTAGTAGGTGCTATTTATAGATGTTTAAAAGATAATTCCTTGCCCTACTTTTTTTGGGAGTAAACATCAAGTTTTCAAAATGAGTAGAGCCCAAGAAATCAATTTAAAAAATCTTCCTGATGAGTTTTCTAAAAATCTGTTCTAGTGGCAGTCACCTACCATAGTGAAAACTATATAACCAGAAGGCTAGCAGTCGCCTACCAAGACACAGGACGTCACTTGGCTTGACCACCCAGGCGTCTGACAGGGCTCAAGCAGTCTCCTGGGACTCTACTGCCTCCCAAGTTTAATTCTTTTAATTTTGGCAGTCTACTGCCTATATTGGGTAGTCGCCTAGCTTTCAGAAAATCCCTTTTTCACTTTGAAAACTTTCTTCCTTACTTGAGACCTTTATCATTTTTATTTAAAACATATTTTAAGGTCTTTCAAAAATTTGTTTCTTAGTTTCTTTTATTCATACAAGCTTCAATTCAATTTATATTGAGGTTTACATGAAGTACTTACATAGAGACATCCTTAAAATTCTAAACTTCTGATCTTCATGTAAATCCTTTATTTGAAGTCTTTCTTTGATCATATATCATCTTTGAGCTTTCAATCATATTTCATTCTTCAAGATTTTATAAAGTATGTCCATCATGAGCTTTATTGACCTTTGAATTTGGCTTTTAAATACTTGAGCTTTGCCTGCTTCCTAAAACAATTTAACTTGAAAACCATATCAAACTTATCTTGATTTGTTATCATCAAAATGAGAATTGTAAGCCTTGTTAGGCCAAAAGGTGACCTCTAACTTATCCCATATTTCTTTAGTAGAAGAGTATGACATAACTCTAATAAATTCATTAACATCAAGACCACAATACAGATTATTCATGGCAATGGCATTTTTGCTAAGAGCTTTCATATCATCGTCAGTATATTCCTCTTTAGTCTTAGGAACTCTAGTTTCACCTTTAGTTTTCATAGGAACATAGTTTCCCTTAGAGACAACCCTCCACATCTTCCAGTCAATATTCTAAAGATAGATGTGCATCCTCTATTTCTAGAAGGTGTAATTGACACCACTAAAAATTAATGGGCGTGTAGAAGAGGATCCCTCAGGGAAAGGGGTTACAGTCTTATGAGCCATCTATATCTTTTGCAAGATAACTATTAAGTCTAAGCTAGCAATTATTAACTTTGCTGTAATCCCAAGAGGGGAGGTGAATTGGTATTTTAAAATTTTTTCTCCTAGGTCAGATATCTAGGAACAGTATTACACAAACCTAAGGTCAAACTAGTGTGGATAAAATAAATCAATATATATTTAGTGAAAATTGAACTACACAAGTAATCTAATTAAGCATACACAATAAACGAGTAAAAAGAGATGACACTAGATATGTTATCGAGGTTCGACAAACTTCCTACGTCCTTGCCTTAGCTCACAAGCATAAGGACTACACTAAGGCTCACTTAATAGGTGGAGCAACACCTAAATACAACCAGGTCAATTAGCATAGGGCTGACCTCAACCTTTACAACCAATCCTTCCGGGTTGGATTAACGCCCCCTCAAGCCATGCCTGAAATACCACAGAATCCCAATACAATTTGCGTACAAATATTATGCTTCTCAATCAAGTAGATTTGCATAAATAATAATCAAAGCACACCAATAATGTAAAAACAATAAGCTCAATGGTGTATATGTGCAATCAACACTCCAAGTAATGACTATCTCAATTCAAGCACAAGAGTGTATTAACAAGCTAATCTTTGAAACTATATAAAGATGAAAATCTCAATCATAATTTAGGGTTTCAAAGATTTGTACCAAGAATAATCAGAATATCTAAAAAATATTTTCTCAATATCAAAGCACAAAGAGATATTCAAACATAGGCTTGTAAAAATATTTTTGCACATATAAAAATACCAGTGCTCAATAAGTCTTGTAATAATAATGCAAATACTCACTTAGCTATAAGGTTTTTCCCACACACAGATTTATTAAAAAAAATCGATGGAAAAACTTAGCTAAACCCTCAATCCGAAAATCAAATATGTAATAAACCAATGAGGGTTTTTAGCACACTAGAACAATGAATAAACACTCACAAGGCTTGATTTCTCAAAGGAATGGTAGTATATGAGTGTACAGGGCTTGTATGAAGAATAAGGCTTAGGAAATTTCAGAGGATTTTTTGCTTAATCAATATGCTAATTACGTCCTAATCCGAGCAAATGAACCTTTATATATAGAGTTGCCCTATTTTATAACTGTTGGGGATACATAGGGTATTATTAAATTTGTTTTAAATATGTTTCGGAAAATTAACCATGTTTAACCCCTTTTAACCATGGTAAAAATTTACACAACCCGAGAGTTTTGGGTGCCTGACCTGTGGTTCGGTCGCCCGAACAAACACATGAGAAATCGTACGTTCTTTATGTTCGGGTGCCCTAGGAATATAATGGTTTGCTGAATTGAGGCGATTTTCCAAAAGTCTGTGATTCGGTGGCCCAGTATCAAGTTCGGTTTACCGAACTTGAGCATTCGGTAGCCCAAGGTAGTTTTGAACGTGAAAGCCTGGGCTGCCGAGTTGGTGAAAAAGGTAAGCATACAAGTTCGGTTGACCAAGGATGGTGAAGTCCTTTTTGGTTTGGTCGCCCAAAGTCAAGTCAACTATTTGACCTTTCCACGGTTTCATTGATTGAGGTTTTTTTAACACCAAGGTTTGGTCGCTCGAAACCCTATTCTTTTAGCCCTTTAAGTCCTGTTTTAATTCAATTGATTCCCCTGATATTATGTGTGATTTTGGGGACAATCTTATGTGTAAGTGCAAGGACCGAGGGTCATTGTAAGGTATTTGAGCATATTGATTCCTACATGCATGATATGCATTCATTACTATAGACCTTTCCTATATTACTATTACAGACCTGAAATGAACATAATATAAATTACATTGAATGAATCTTCAAGGTCTTTATTCTTCAAGTCTTCATATGCCATCAAATGATCTTGCTAATATAAACATGCACACAAACTTGATATACATTAAATACCTGTTGATATGTCATAATCAAAACCAAGTATGATTTATTAGGTCAACAAAAACCACTAAGTCATTCATACCAAGCTCTAGGAGCTTGCTTTAATCCATACAACGCTTTAGTCAATTTATAGACATGATTTGGAAATTTGTGGTTTTCAAATCCTAGGGGTTGTTCAACATAAACTTCTTCATTAATATAGCCATTTAAAAATGCGCTTTTGACATCCATTTGATATAATTTAAAATTATTAAAAGCAACACATGCGAATAACATCTGAATGGCTTCCATTCTAGTCATAGGAGAATATGTTTCCTCAAAATCTATCCCTTCCTCCTAGCTGTATCCTTGAGCTACTAATCTAGCTTTGATTCTCACTACTATTCCATTTTCATCTGTCTTATTCTTATATATCCATTTTGTTCTAATAACTCTATGATTATTAGGTCTAGAAACTAATGTCCAGACTTTATTTCTCTCAAATTAATTTAATTCTTCTTGCACAGATATTACCCATGATTCATCCTCAATTGCCTCACTCACATTCTTAGGCTCTTCTTGTGATAAGAATGCAAAGTGACTAACCATATTTCTAAGTGAAGATCGTGTAACTATTCCACGTGACTGTTCACCTTTGATTTGATCAATGGGGTGATTCCTTACATATTTCCATTCCCTAGGTAGCTCATTAACCTTTGAGTTATTTTCAATAGATAGTTTTTCTAATCCTTTACTTATCTCAATTTCATCCTCATCAGGCTTTTTGGAGAAGGGATTTGACTCATCAAACACTACATGGATGGATTCAATTATAATCAACATTCTTTTGTTATATACCCTGTTGGTTTTACTATATAATGCATTACCTATCACTTTGTATGTGTGTGATCGTATAGCCTTTTTCATTCTAAATTCTTCTACACAATTTAATAAAGTTTTCACATGCTTTATCTTTATATGCCAGAAACAATACCCATGTGAATCTAGAATAGTCATCAATAATGACGAATGCAAATAATTTACCACCTATGTAACACCCCGACCCCGAGGGGCCTGGGATATTAACTTTTTACTACTAATTTACAGCGGAAGCAAAATAAATTCAAATTTTATTAAACCAGAGCGCTAATCATCCATATTACAATCATTTATTTCAAAAGAAGAAAAATTACACAAACATAAATATCTAAAATCATACTAATATTTCTAATCATTCTTTATTTTTCTAATCCCCACCCGCATGCTTGCTAAGCCTGATTTCTGACATGTCCTTCAGAGTTATTTAAAATAAAATATGATTGGGATGAGATGACGCTCAGTAAGTAAATAAGATTATTATTAGTGTGTGGCTAAAATGAGCTTCTAAAGAATTTCGTAAAACAATATTTAATACTATAACTTCAAGACTGCTTTTAGAATAAATATAAATTTAAAAATTTCTGTATAAAACTTTGGTCATCAATTTCAACAGTAAATTTTTATAATCATATATTATAACTACTAAATTAAACTTTTAACTTTAAAACTGTAAAAATATTTAATGATAAACATACATATACTTTTCCTTATACGTTTTCCTTAGATCGTTATTTAAGCACCAGAATGATCCTTTTCACGTAAACTTATACTTTTCCTTCAAATCATCAGTAACTTGTACTCGTAATTAAATATGCATAAATATATATTATAAAAACCACCCTTAGGCCTATTTGCCGTAAGTCATGTTTACTCCCATGACTGGGTTGTGCGGTCCGAAGACTGGACTTAGCTAGCTAGCCGACCAAACTAAATCAACGTACGTAAACTTTAAGTGAGATTTTCCTTATTAAGTCCTAGTCCGGAACCAAGTGTGCACTCAGGAGAAATCCACTAACATAAATAACCACTCTGTAAACAGTGTGGGTGCACTCTTATCCGTATAAACTTTAAGTTGCGGTACCGAGCATCTGTAACTTTGAACTTTCGTTGCCATAAGGGGTTTTAAAATCATCTTATTATAATTTATGCAATTTAAAATAATATTATGAAAATCTCATCTTTACTTATATTTTCATAAAAAAAAATGTAAAGTAAAAATAAACTCATGCCACACAATTTTTGTGTTAAAAATATATATAATTTTATTTTTGAATAGAAATAAATGTTGAAGATTTACCCGAGGGTATTAGAACATTTCTTAACCCAAAAATAGATGCAAGTATATTAAAGATAGAACTGGTATAATTAAATACGCGTAAAAATAAACTCATGAAAATTTTGTGGAACTAATTAACATAATTGAAATTTACTCATAAAATAAACTCGGGTATGAATTTTAAATAAAAGAAAACTAACATAATCAAAATTTACTTACAAATAAATTCAGGTATAAATTTTGAATAAAAATACTAACATAATCAAATTTACTTACCTTCTTCTTTTACTGCGTGCTACGAATTCAATAACTATCTTTAAAAAAATGAGATCGGAAAGAGTGGGTGAGTGAGAACTTATTCAAAAATTCTCTCTCCACCACAAATTCTTTCACTCACTACTTCTTCTCTTTGTTGGAAAATTGTTGTGAAAAATGAAGGTTGAGAGCTCCCTATTTATAGGAAAATTTTGGGGAAGAAATGAAATTTATGAAAGTATGGGGAGATGGGTGAAATTATAATTTTATTTTTTTTAAAAAAAGTAAAGAATGGGCAAGGTATGGGTTGAGTGGAGGCTATTTGGGAGTGCTTGCCACCATTCCCACTAAATAAATTTTTAATTAATTACTTACCTAATTAATTAATCCATTACCTAACTAATTATTTTATTATTTTATTATTTTTCTTAATCATTATTATCATTATTATTATCATTGTTATTAATTTTAAACTTGAGTGGAGGTCATTTGGGAGTGCTTGCCACCATTCCCACTAAATAAATTTTTAATTAATTACTTACCTAATTAATTAATCCATTACCTAACTAATTATTTTATTATTTTTCTTAATCATTATTATATTATTATTATCGTTGTTATTAATTTTAAACTACTTTTAGTATTTATTTTATTTATTTTATTTTTGAACAAGAATTAAATTTAAATTTTGAAAACTCATGTGGGCCCCACATGGTCTTGTGGGCCCCACACAACTTCGAGACCTGAATGGATCCTACATAACTTGAATAACTCTTATACGATTTTATGCATCCTACATAGCTTTGAGACTTGTGTAAACCTCCATACGGCTTCGGGACTCATGTGGGCCCCGCATAGGATACCTATCTTATTATTATTTTATCATATATTTCTTCAAATTATATCAGTTAAAACATTATTTTATGTACTTATTTATGTATATAAACAGTGTCTTGTGGCTCCGGGACTCATATGGACCCCACATAGTCTTGTGGGCCCCACATATGATACCTATATTATTATCATCTTATTATGTATTTTTACAAATTATGTCTGTCAAAACACTATTTTTTGTATATATACTTATTTACGTGTACAAACAGTGACTATCCTGTTTATCCTATGAAATTCCATTTTGACCAAGCCGACCTCTAGGGAGCGACTGAGCCACAATGGTCTCTGAGCACTCGCAAAGACAAGGTCTTTCTTAGGCATCAAACATGAAATCAAGGATCCTACAGAAAAACACTTCTGTATTGATATTAACTTAATGACTATTTTTATTATTTTATTATTATTGTACTTTAATCATATATATATATATATATATATATATTTGGGTCATCACAACCTAGACTTTGAGTTGGATTAGGACCAAATAAATCTAAGTGCAACATTTGAAGAGGCCTAGTGGTGGAGATAACCTTCTTCTTCTTAAAGCTAGATTTTATTTGTTTTCCTAGTTGACGTGCATCATATATTTTATCTTTTGCAAATTTTTTCTTAGGTAATCCCTTTACTAATTCTTCTTTAACTAGTTTGAATAATAAGTCCATGTTTGCATGTCCTAATCTCCTATGCCAAAGACAACTAGCTTCATTTATAACAAGAAAGTAAGTTACATGTTGAGACGCAAGATTATAAAAGCTAGTGGTGTAGACATTTTCATGACGATCAACAATAAACAATATTTTGTTTTTAGAATTATTCTCTACATGTTCAAAGGAAACTCTATAACCTTTATCGCACAATTGACTTATACTTAAGATGTTAAGTTTTAGACCATCAACTAATAAAACATTATCAATAACAAGGGAAGGTTCCTTACCAACCTTACCTACTCCAATGATTTCTACCTTTTGCGTTGTCTCCGAAGGTCACGAATCCTCCATCCTTAGGTTTGATGGATGCGAATTTTGCTTTATCTCTATTCATATGTCGAGAACATCCACTATCCATATACCATCTATCCTTTGAAGAGGATGATCTCAAGCACATCTGCAATGGACATTCAATTGACTAATTTTGGTACCCATATTTTCTTAGGTCCATGGGGGTTTGTGCTAGACTCTCCTTTGACTTCCTAGACTTTCTTAATTTTAAAGTCTTTATTCTTAGAAGAACATTCAAATTTTATGTGACCTAACATTTTACATTTAAAACATGTAGTATATCTCTAAGCGTCTTTAGTTGGAACATAAGATTTTGATTCTCTCATAAAGTATCCCATGAAAAGATGTTTCTATTTGAGGTTTTCCTTTCCATTAAAACCAAGACCTTCCTTATCTAGGGAATTTATTTGAGCTCCAAAAAGTTTTTCAAGATTCTTTTGACCCTCTCTAAATTTGTATATAATTTTAGATTTTTTTTTTCTAAATTTCTTTCTAACTCCTTAATTTTCAAATCATTGTCTCTTATTAACGATGCATAAGATTCATTTTGTCTTTCCAATAACTTTGAAAATTCCTTTAATTTTAATTTCAAATTAGAATTTTTCTTAGTCATTTTCTCAAGCATCTTAAAAGTATACAGATATTCTTGTTGCAATTCATCATACGAAATCATGCTATAATCATTATCTGAATCACTAGAATAATATGATGAAGCTAAACAAAAAGATTGTACCTCATGGTCTTCATGAGCCATCAAACACAGATTTGCAATCTGGTCATCACTAGATTCAGAGTATGAACTACTGGTGCTATGAGTGTCCTTACCGACCTTTAGTGTCTTCTTCTTCTTTTTGGACGCTTTCTTCAATTGGGGACAATCCGACTTGATGTGCCCAACTTCTTTGCAGTTATAGTATGTAAGAGGATCATCATTTTGCTTCCTTCTTCTTGACTCTCCCTTTTCTATTTTTAATTCCCAATATTTTTTGGTATACTTTCTTTTTTTTCAAGAACCTTCCAAACTTCTTAGTTAGAATAGCCATATTATCTTCTGATTATGAACAACTTTCTTCAATTGAATTGCTTGAGGATGCTTTGAGGGCTATTACTTTCTTGATTTTATTCTTCTCACCCAGCCTTTCATTTATTGTCAACTCATATGTGATAAGTGACCCGATCAACTCATCTAGTGTCATTGCTTTTAGGTTACGTCCTTCTGCTATGGCTGTAGCCTTTGCCTCCCAGACTGGTGGTAATCCCCTTAGAATTTTCCTGATCATTTCATAAGTGGGGTAAGTTTTACCAAGAGTATGCAATGAATTCGTGATGTGAGTGAACCTGGTGTATATGGATTGGATTGATTCACTAGAAGACATTTTAAAAGTTTCGTATTCACTTGTTAACATATCTATTTTACTGTCTTTTACATCTTTAGTGCCTTCATATGTGACTTCTAATTTATCTCATATTTCCTTAATAGTTGTACATGCCATGACCCTATTAAATTCATTTACGTCTAATGCACAATATAACAGATTCATTGCAGTAGCATTTATTTGAAGAGCTTTCATGTCCTCATCTATGTATTCATCTTCAGTCTTATATTTTCTTTCTCTACAATTTTCATAGGAATATGATTTCCTTTAGAAATAACTTTCCATACTTTCCAATCAGCATTTTGAAGAAAGATTCTCATTCTTTGTTTCGAGTGTGTGTAGTTAACACCACAAAATATGGGAGGTCGTGTGGATGAGTATCCCTCACCGAATAGGGTTATACCAATGTGTGCCACTGTGATCTTTTACCAAAAAAAAAAAAAACATTTAAGTCTAGTGTAACCTCTCCCTGATACCTAATATGAATTTAGGTGTAATCCTAAGAGGGGGGGTGAATTCGGTATTTTTAAAATTCTAGGCCTTTAAGTCCTAATTTTAAAATCACAACTACAAATGCTAGCCTGGAGATATTTAAATTTTAGTGTTGATCAATTTACTAAATTCAAGTTAATATTATCTCAAGCAATTCATTATTATCCAATCAGTTTTAAGTGTAGCAATTATATAAAGTATACACAATAAACAATTAATAAAATGCAAGCGGAAATAAAAAGAGTTAAGGGAAAGAGAGATGCAAACACTGGATTTTTATGAGGTTTGGCCTACCCTGGCTTCTGTCCTCGCCTTGAGCAAAATACTCAAGGATTCCACTAAACCCACTCCTTTAACTGGGATGGAGCTTCCCGTTACAGTCTGCTACTTACAAAAGGCGTAGCTTCCTCCTCAACTTGGTTCACAACTGGAACCATCAATATAATAGAAAAATTAAGATTCCTGAAAACTTATATGCTTCTCACAAGCTAATGAGTATAATAAAATCCTAATACATACTCAAATGATATAACTCAAAGCTCAATGGAGTGTATGTAATATGATCAATAAAGTCTTTTGATATAACAGCTATATGATCATTGTATAAAGAATATGTATGATAAATATGCTTCAAAGATCCAAGTCAAATTTATGATCTTTATAAAAATATTTAGACAATAAGTTTTCTCCAAAGATCTAAATCAAATATATGATCTTTATAAAAATATTTAAACAATAAGTTTTCTCCAAAGATCTAAATCAAATATATGACCTTTATAAAAATATTTAAACAATCAATTTTCTCCAAAGATCAAATATATTTAACAATAACAAAGCTGAGATGAAATCTTTGAATAAAGAATAAATGTGATAGTTTTCAAAGATTCAAAACTTTAGCAAATCCTTTTCTCAAAGAAAATCTTCACATAACATATATATAAAAACTCAAGATCTGGCTCTCAAATAATACTTCACAATCAGATTGTGAGAGAATAAAATTTTGAGAATAAGATTGAATATCAAAACACAATATTTTATTTACCAAACCTCCAAGAACACGATCTTGATTGCAACAATATGAATGAATGCCCTTTGGTCTTTAAAATCAACGTAGAGAATGCCCTAAAATAGTTTTAACCTGATAGAGTGTAGGCAAGAGCATTCAAAAGTTGAGCTAAAACTTCATTTTAGGGTTTTTTAGGTTTAATATTTATAAGCATGGTCGGAAGATGGGCGCATCTTGACCGTTGGATCAATCAAGATATATTTTAGTTAAGAAAATTCTACCCGTTGTGTGCTGGAGCGTCAGTCTGCCTGACATACTCGTCGACGAGTGCACACATTCGTCGATGAGTGTTCAACACTCATTCGTTGATGAGAACATTGGTTCATTGATGGGTGGACTATCTAATATTTTTGTGCTCTCGATATTTTCTCATCAACGAGAACAAAGAATTCGTCGCCGAGTGGCCTTTATGAATTCGTTGACGAGGCCAGGAGGTTTGTCAACGAGGCTTGTGTTTTTCAGAATTATTTATCTCTAAAATGTTCATCCAACCTAGAACTAATGTAAATATATTTTTCATGAAATGCATGAGTCCTAAGGTCAATCTAGGGTCTTTTGAGCTTCCAACTACATCATACTCAATATGTAAATACAAGCAACACTAAATACCCATTACAATTGAAAACTTTGAGCTTCTTCATCCTTTTGCTCTTCTAATTCCATGGAGTGCACAAGGCTGTATATGCTTTAAGTTCCTCATGACTTCCATGACATTCTTACCTTCCGTGCATGCTAAGTAATGATTGCTCACAATCTTAATGCACTCGTAAGATACTATGTGATTGGTCATTATCAAAATGAGATTAGACTCATAGAGTTAAAAACTCGTTCGGAGCACAATCGGGAACTAGGATATACCCTATCCAGTGATCATAAGAACACCCATACATGAACTGTAGCCTATTACGTATAAGTGAATGTTGGCCTAACAAGTATTTTCAATCTTGTTTTGATGATAACAAATGAAAGATATTTTAACATGTGTTGTTGAGTGACATTATTTCAGGATTAAGTAAAACAACACTCATGATCATAGAAGCAGGTTGGAAATCAAAGTCAATCGAGTGAAAGCTTCTTAGAATATTGAAGTAATAAAAGAGAAATGAAGAGCTTAAAGGCTAAGTTGGACTTGAAGTAAAGTTGAACCACAAGAGACTTGAAGACTTAGAGCTAAATGAGTTTATGCTTAGAAAGATATTTGTAAGTACTTCAATCCAATACTATTTAGATATATGAAGCGCTTTAAGATCAAAAGATTTAGAGATCATCTATTGAAAAATCCTTGAAAATGATTTTGAAAAAGTTTTATTTGAGTTTTTCAAAATAAACTAGAGTTTAAAAATAAAAAATGAAAATATTTGAAAAAGAATGGTTTGTCCAGTTGACTGACCATTTTTGAACTAAGTTTAGCCAGCCGACTAACAAACATAAAGAATGAAAAACCTACTGACTCACTCGAAAAATGAGCAATTCGGAAGCTATCCCAAGTATAGGAGTTCAGTCATGTAATAGTTAGCTCAAGGGTCAGATTGTCTCCTCAGAGAATGCATTTAAATTCCAAACTCGTGTAATTCCAAAAGAAATTAAGAAAATAAAAATTTACTGAACATAGTTCAGATTTAATTTCCTGGGATTTTTGAGATTTTGTGAAGAAATTAAAACAACATGAAATTTAATTTATGAACCTAACACGCACTAAAGAAACATGAAACATGCACATTAAAATAGGTGCTAACAAAATTAACTGTAAAAAAATAATCCTACATCTAACCATTTAGACAGGGAATAAAACCTACGTCTAAAATTTTGGACAAAAGCCTAAAAACGAAAACTTTATTACGCAAGTGAAACATTCAACCATAAATTTATTAATTAACTACTAACTTAAATTTAAACTTAACACAATCAATAAACCAAAATTACAACAATGATACTAAGAACTGACTTCAAAAATAACGCAAACATAATTTAAGCTTCAACGATGAAAAAGAGAATAATAAAAAGTTTAACAAAAACTTTAAACAAAACTAAAAGTATTAATAATCCCAACTTTAAATTGGAAAAAAATAAAATCTTGACAATGAAAATAAATCTAACATTAAACTAAGAAAAGAGAGAAGAAGAAAGATATAAGAAAGAAAGAGAGATAGCAGAAAATCTAAGAGAGACCGAGAGTCTTCTGCTGTCTTGCACACCGCTGCCTCCCGCTGCTCTCCTTTCCCCAATAAACCCTCCTCCTCCATAAAATATCCTATTCCCCCTCTAATATTTTGCCCTAGCCATGTCACCTCTTGAGATAGGCGCATGGGCCATTTTTTTGGTGTCCTAAGATTCCTTTTTTTCCTTAAGCATTACACAGGGCGCAGCACAGCAACTTCACTTTCAATCCCAATTTTGACCCAGTAAACGCTCGAATTAGAAAAAGGATATTTCACAATGTATTGTACATATCTTAGTAAGATTTACAATGCCACTTGAATCATACCAATATGATGTTAGCTGTTATGATTAAAATACTGAAATAAGTTTAGGCTATCTCTTAGCGAATTTTAGACTTGGATTGTTGCCCACTTTTCATTGCATGACACAGATTCTTCAATTTTTACACACGCACACGGCTTCAAACAACTACATGAATGGTTCGTAATTTGCAAGCATGTGGCTCATGGTTTAGTTTTCGATATTTAGCTTCATGCAAATGACCTTGATTTGAACTCTAGCTCACGTACACGCAAGTACATTTTTAATCTTGGCTTTAATGTCCAAAAATTATCCTGCAATAATAAGTTACCAAAAATTTGTAAATTATCGAGTAATGATCCAAATATTGTAATTTGAGTTTAATGTTAAATTATTGAAAATAATTAAGCATTTAATTAAAAATATAATCTTTAATGCATGATTTTAAACACCTAATTACGCAATTTAGACGAGTAGTCACACCCCCAACTAACGTTTTGCTAGTCTCTAGCAAATAACATGAATGAAATCTAGGGCGGTGTCCACAAATACTAATTCCAACAAACATGAAACGACTGCACATATGACACAATCATACTGTTTCACATATAGGAGTATAACCAAATTTCACACAAGCTCATCATATACAGCACGCAACTCCAAAGTAAGTCATTCATACAAGTATCATCGTTATATGGTTGTTAAGAATAGTATACTCACATGAAGTTAACCAGTAATACAATTCAGAGTTAATGTAGTCATATAAATCCAAGTATAAATAGGAGAAGTATTGAGGTATGTGTAATGTTTATGGCTCGTTACACTCAAGATACCAGTGGACACCTACAAAACGGTCATTTTGACTCGGCCTAACTGGTATACCCTAAAAAATACTCTAAAAGAATGGGCTCACTCATCATATGTGAGGAGGAGTGTCGCAATCCAACATCCCACATATTGCAAGGAACAAATGCTAGATGTATGGAGTGGACTAGTCTGAAAAAGATCTAGCCTATTTGTGAGGTGTCGAGTTCTTCACCCTAGCATCTTCTCACCTACTCGTAATGTCCAACCACAACCACCCTAGATAAACTTATTCACAAACTAGGCGTGAATACATCTAAGGCATTAAGCATTCGAAGAGTCTTCATATGTGGAGAACATGAGTCATGTCCATGACTTTTTATGTATTTCTACGAAATAGGTATTAATCTTTCATTTATGTGCATTTCTAATTTTTTAATTCTTTCTTTTTCTCACCCTAGCATCTTCTCACCTACTCGTAATGTCCAACCACAACCACCCTAGATAAACTTATTCACAAACTAGGCGTGAATACATCTAAGGCATAAGCATTCAAAGAGTCTTCATATGTGGAGAACATGAGTCGTGTCCATGACTTTTTATGTATTTCTACAAAATAGGTATTAATCTTTCATTTATGTGCATTTCTAATTTTTTTTATTCTTTCTTTTTCTCATTCTTCAATTTTTGTCTTTTCTTGGTCAATTAGGACAATCATTACACTTATTTTGTTGTCTTCATACCACAAATAGGAATTAAGCTCGAACAGTAGTCCATGAACTAAGTCTATTTCTAGGGGCGATTCGGCCTTCACATCTTGAGTAGGCAACAAGATCTAGGTTTCTATCTCCCTACTAGATGTCACCTCTAGGCTAGCAAGTAAAAAACATATACTAGTGTACAAAGAATATCCAGAAAAAAAAAATAATAAGGAAATTTGAGTTTCATGAACTTTGAGCTGACGTAAAAAACTCAAAAGAACGATAAATGACTCAAAAATACCTCACAAGGTGTGATAGTCGTCACGGGCGCTCTCTTAGTGCTCACAAGGAACCCTAAGTGCTACAAGTTAAGTGAACGTATATTTTTAGCCTTATAAGATACCATGTAAATACAAGAGTTTATGCAGTCAGATTAACACGAATGAACTACTAGTCAACCTATAAAGAGTTACAATTCCTAGATTGGCTATATAAAGAGAAACTACACATAAATAACCTACTATACAGCTTAAGTGTGTAACTCCTGGGTTATATGCAAGTATGTAATGGGTATTAGTCAGTGTTAATCATGTCCTAATCATCCATATTCAATTTTTTTTTTCAATGTAATTTATCATCCCCCAAACTAAAGTGGAACACTGTCCTCAATGTGAAAGTATAGGAGAAATAGAAAAGATGTGTACGAGGGAAGTGGAGCGTACCTGGGTGGAGAAGTAAGGGGAAAGAAAAACTGAACTAAGGAAAAATGTACCTGAAAATTAACTAAAATTAAAACAAGGTAAAACAAAATAAAAATAAAGAAAAGAAAAACATCACAGTCTGTCTGGCAGAGGCTCTAGTGGAATTTCATCTAGTGGGTACAGATTTATAAATTGAACCGGTGAGTCTCCAAATTTGAGTCACCACAATGAATCAGTCTTGTTACATGCACAAAAGTTTGCCTCAAATAAATCATTACGTTCTAAGGTACTAGACAAAACATGTGCAAACTGCCTTCCTTGTTTTAACAAGAAAGGATCTTTATTTAGTATATTTTCTAGGAAAGTCACTTTCTTAAGAACTGGTCTTTGAGGCAAAGTTGTTAGAATAATCACCTTTGGTTCTTTAGAAGCATCAACATTAAAAATTTTAAATGGTTCTTTGAAAATTAAACTCTCACTAGTCTGCTCACCTTCTTTATCGGTTGTACTCGTCACGTTACCACTGTAGGGATTTGCTTCAGCATTGCGCTCCTTGATATTTAGTCTAGTAGGGAATGATGGCTCCAAGGCCATTAATCTCTGATGGTAAGGTACCATAGGTTGGTACTCCTTACTAGTCTCGTTCTCCATGTTAACTGACTTCTTCAATTCTGGGCTTGCTTCCTCTGATTTTTCTTTGACCTCATCCATGTCAGTTGTAACTTCAGGTGTCGGGACAACTGTTGGTCTGTCAATGAGTATCTCAGGTTAGGGAACTTCTTTTCCACTTCTCAAAGTAATAACGACCTCCGCTATCTCAAGAGAAACATTATGTATTTGTTGCTGTTGGTGCTGGTAATCATGAGGATTAGGCTGAGGTTCTACTTGAAATTCCCCTTTTTCTAAGATATTTAACTGCATGCTCATTTCATTAATGATGTCCCCCAATTCGTTTATGGCCTAAGTGTACTGATTGCTAGTTGTGACTTGAATCTGCATTAACTGCTGAAAGGCATCCTCAAGAGACTTCTCTGGTGGAGTAGGTGCTACATTAAATTGAAATCCTGAAGGTGCATAGCTCTGAGAGATCTGTTATGGCTGATACTGATGCTGAAAGGCAGTCTGATGATATGACAACTGATAAGGGGGTGCATAGGACTAGGAAGGTTGATCCCAAAGTTGCTCTGTACTATTCTCCTTTTCCATCTCCATAGCCTCCACTCTTCTGGTGAGTTCAACCATATGTGCCTCAACATAAAAATCATCTTTCAATTGATACCACTCTCCACCATCTACTGCTCTCAATGGTTGAGCTGCAATTGGTCTTCTATCAATCCTAGTGTTCCACTGCTAAGCATAGTCAGCTAAATGATCTAGAAAATCTAATGCCTCATCAGGCTCCTTGTCGAAGAAATATCATGAACACATAGTATGAACAAACTGTTTCGATTCAGCAGTCAATGCATTGTAGAAATAGTTGACTAGGTGCCATAATTCATATCCATGGTGGGGACACATGTTAACCAGATCTCTAAATCTCTCCAAACTTTCATGAAATGTCTCATCAGCTCCTTGCATGAATCGAATGATATGTTCCTATAAAAATTGAGTTCTCTGTAAAGGAAAAAATTTATGAAGAAATTTGCTTTTCATATTAGCCCAACTAGAGATAGAATTAGGCCTAAGAGAATTAAAACACGTCTTAACCTTGTCTTTCAATGAAAAAGGAAATAAACGCAATCTAATTGCTTGATTAGTAGTAGCCCCATCTATGAATGTAACACATGCAAGCTTAAAATTAGTTAAATGCTGATACGAATTTTCACACTCCATTCCATAAAATTGAGGTATCATAGATATCATTTCAGGCTTAATGTTAAAGTTTTGTGCTTTCTCAGGCAATATGATGCAAGATGGTTGTGTTGTTCGTGTAGGTTGCAAAAAATTCATAAGCGTGCGTGGTGCAGGTGCAGCCATATTTTCTTCAAAACTCAATTTTTTTTCTTTTCTTTTCTTTTTCTTTTTTTATGAGAAAAATTAAAATAACACTAAAAACACTAGTTTGAAACTAAAACTGACATTCCCTGGGAACGGCGTCAAAAACTTGACTAACTCGAAAAAAGAGCAACTTAGAAGTTATCCCAAGTATAGGAGTTCAGTCGTGTAATAGTTAGCCCAAGGGCTAGATTGTCTCCTCAGAGAATGCATTTTAATTCCAAACTCATGTAATTTGAAAAGAAATTAAGAAAAGAAAATTTTACTTAACATAGTTGAGATTCAATTTCTTGGGAATTTTGAGATTTTGTGACGAAATTAAAACAATGTGAAATTTAATTTATGAACCTAACACGCACTAAAGAAATAGGAAACAAGCACATTAAAATAGGTGGTAACAAAATTAACTACGAAAAAATATTCCTACATCTAACCATTTAGACAGGGAATAAAACCTACGTTTGAAATTTCGGGCAAAAGCATAAAAACAAAAACTTTATTACGCAAGTGAAACAGTCAACCATAAATTTATTAATTAACTACTAAATTAAATTTAAACTTAAAACAATCAAGACAAGAGAGAAGAAGAGAGATATAAGAAAGAAAGAGAGAGAGAGATAGCCGAAATTTTGAGAGAGGCCGAGAGTCTTTTGCTGTCTTGCGCACCGCGGCCTCCCGCTGCTCTCCTTTCCCCAATAAACACTCCTCCTCCATAAAATATCCTATTCACCCTTTGATATTTTGCCATAGCTATGTCTCCTCTTGAGATAGGCACATGACCCATTTTTTTGGTGGCCCATGACTCCATTTTTCCTTAAGCACTGCATATGGCCCAGTGCAACAACTTCACTTTCAAGCCCAATTTTGACCCAGTAAACGTTCGAATTAGAAAAAGGCTATTTCACAACGAATTGTAGATATCTTAGTAATATTTCCAATGCCACTTGAATCACACCAATACAATGTCAAATGAAAGAGTTATTATTAAACTACTGAAATACGTTCAGGCTATCTCCTAGCAAATTTCGGACTTGGATTGTTGCCCACTTTTCATTGCATGACACAGATTCTTCAATTTTTACACATGAACATGGCTTCAAACAACTGCATGCATGGCTCTTCATTTGCAAGCATGTGGCTCACGGTCCAGTCTTTGATATTTGGCTTCATGCACATGACCTTGATTTGAACTCTAGCTCACATACACGCATGTACATTTTTAATCTCGATTTTATTGTCCAAAAATTATCTTACAATAATAAGTTACAAAAAAATTGTAAATTATCGAATAATGATCCAATTATTGTAATTCGAGTTCAATGTTAAATTTTTTAACATAATTAAGCATTTAATTAAAAATATAATCTTTAATGCATGATTTTAAACACCTAATTATGCAATTTACACAAGTAATCAACTGCCCAACGAACTGAGAATTTGAACTAGGATTATTTAGCCAACTTACACCCTAGTCTGTCCAGCCGAATGACCATTTTTAAACAATTTTTAGTCAGCTAACTGACGATTTATTGAAATATTTTTTTGTCAAACAAAACACTATCAGCCACTTATCTAGCTGGTTGACCTACACAAAATTTGACCCAATTGAGTGAGTTAGCTAACTAACTCCACGGAGATTTTGAAATTCGAACTAGACTAGAAGTTTTTCAAAATTAATTCTAGGATTTCAAATCTTTTGTGAAATTGACCAAACACTCCAAGTCAACTAGGTAGAAAAAGAAACTCTTCCACAAAAGAGTCTATAAATACCTCCCTTATTCAATGAAAAGATATGCTCAAGTAATACAAGCATTCTACGTTTATACTCTCCTAAATCCATACGTGCTCACACTTTTGTTGGGAGAACTCTACGAAATTGCTGGTTTATCAAAATCCTTGGTTCTGATTTGCAACTAAGTTCTTCTTTATCTCTAAGAAATAACCTTTAGTGACATCTAAATCTTGTGCTTCGTATTTTTCTATTTAGTATTTGCTTTGAAGTATATAAAGTGCTCTAACTTGTGCAAATTTGCTCTGTTTTGAGAGTGTTCTTGTACGCAGATTTTATCTTGTATTCTTGCAGTGGTTTTGATGATTCTAGGTTATTGGATCATTGGCTAAGCATGAATTATCGCTTAGAGAGGTGTAGCTCTAGCCTATTGAAGGAGTGACCAAGTGTGAGGTATCACTTGGAGAGGCGGGCTCTAGCCTACTAAAGGAGAGTGTAACGACTTTGTTCCACCCAGAAAGGAAAAGGTATAGTGGAATCCTTAGGTGGTTTTCCTAAGGCGAGGAGATAGGCTGGGGATAAGTTGAACCTCGTAAAACAGCGGTGTCGCTCTCTTTCCCTTATTCTCTTTAAATTCTAGAAAAAATATAAACTGTGTAGATGTTGTAATTCTTTCAATCATTAAAAACAATGTGTATTGGAAATTAAATAAACCAAAGCTTAATTTGTTATTGGACTTGTGGAAACTGAAAGGGAGTATGTGGGTTAATCAATACTTTATGAAAATCGTAAGGGAGTACGTTGATTGGTTAACAACCCAAAACCTATTAACTGAAGGTTTATTTTAATTCTGATTTTAGAAAGAGTGATTGGATGTTATTTTGATTATCAATTGAAAGACCAATTACATTCTCTATATGGCTTACATATTCATATACACAAAGTTGCAAACAATCAAGCAGAATATAGCCAAAAGAATTGCAACGCATATATTGATTGGTTACTTATATTGTGATTGATTGATTTGAGTAATTAATTGAATGTTTATTAGTGTTGTGGTTGTGGACTGAATAAAATACTTAAGCTTTTGTGTGATTGGTAAAAGAAGTCAAAAAAATCTTTGAAAGAATTATAAAAGGTTAAGAATTCATAAGAGAATTTAAAAGAAATTTTAATAACCCAATTCACCCCCTCTCTTGGCGCTACACCTTAGTTTTCAATTGGTATCCGAGTGGGGTTGTAGCAAATCCTAACTTGAAGCTACATAAAGATCTTAATGGCACATTTAAGCGTAGTTCCCTTTGGAGAAGGACAGTCCTCAACTAGGCCTCTCCTCTTTTGTGGTTTAAAGTATGCATTTTGGAAACAACATATGAGGATCTACCTTCAAACCATGGATTGGAAAGCTTGGGAGGTATTCACGGATGGTGATCTAATTCCTAGCAAACTAATATATAGAAAACAAATCCTTAAGGAGAAAAAGGACATGACTGAAATAGATCACAAAATGCTGCAAGTATATTCAAGTGCTATCAATGCTTTGTATTGTGCTTTAGATATTAATGAATTCAATAGAATCATGGCTTGCAAAACAGCCAAAGAAATTTGGGTTAAGCTAGAGGTAACCTATGAAGGAATGGTAGATGTAAGAGATAATAGGATTGATATGCTCACTAGTGAATATGAAGCCTTTATGATGAATCCTGAAGAACCAATCACTAGTATGTACACTAGGTTCGCCCATATTATAAACTCCCTCAATGCACTAGGAAAAACATACACTACCTATGAGATGATTCGCAAAATTCTTAGAGGGTTTCCACCAATATGGGAACCAAAAGCCACAATAATAACTAAAGGAAGAAATCTTAAAAACACTTTGCTAGATGAACACATAGGTTCTTTCCTCACATATACGAAATGGTCATGAATGAAAGAAGTGGAAAAACTAAAGCTCAAGAATCCATAGAGTTTAAAACAACAAATAAAAGCTATAGTGATGATGAAGAAGAGATGAATGAACATGAATTAGCCTACATATCCAAGAAACTTGCTAAAATCCTTATAAAGAATAATAAATTTACAAGAAAATCAAAATCCGAATCAAATGAAGAAGAAGAAGAAATTAGCAAGAAGAAATCAAGAAATAAAATTCCTACATGTTATAATAGCAACAAAGCTGGACATATAAAACCTGAATGTCCACTACTTAAGAAGGATTCCAAAAAGAGAAAGGCAATGACAACCACTACTTGGGACAATCTAAGTACAAGTAATTCTGATGATGAATCAAGTGACAAAGAGCTTGCTTATACTTGCTGTATGGTATGGGGTGATGATGAAGAACATTGTTCTTCATCCAAATCAGATAATGAATATGGCAGTGATTCATCTAATGAATCCGATGATGAGAGTATACCATCTTACGAAGAACTTCAAAATGATTTATTCAACGTTCATAAGATGTTAGTTAATGTGACTAAACGATACACATCATTGAAAAACAAGAATGAAGAAGTTATGAAAGAGTTAGAAGCTAAAAATCTTACTAAAAAGGAAAAAGATTTGAAAATCAAGAAATTAGAAAGCAAGAATGAAAAATTGATGAAAACAATAGAAGATCTAAGATTCCAAACTTCTATGGAAATTAAGAAAGATATATGTATTTAAAAAATAATGTCGACAGCAAGAAAGATATAGATATAAATGATCTTAAAAGACAAATTGAAGATAAAGAAAAGATCATTTACAATTTTACTAGAGGGAAAGAAAATTTTGACAAAATAATTGGATCACAAAGAATGTCCTTAAACAAAGAAGGCATAGGATTTAATGGAACTAAGAATAAAAGAAAAAAAAAATCTCTACATGGGATACTTTACCAAAGCCTCAAAAAATTATGCTAGCACCTCTTCTAATGCCTATACTCACACTATATGCTACCTATGTAAGAAGAAGGGACATATAAAGTTTGAATGTCCATTAAAGAGGAAAGATGTGAAAGTTAGACAAGTTTGGAAAGTAAAAGAAACTTCTCTTGTTAAACCATCCATACCCAAGAAAATATGGGTACCAAGATAAAAGTCAAGTTCATAAATCAAGGACTCCATAGATGTTAGGTATTCCTTTTAGAAATTATGAAAGAAACTTAATCACATCTTCTACAAGGATATTGAACCGGTTGAAATGAAAAGATGAGTTTTAAGAAGCTTATTAAAGCTTATCATATTAAAACTAATAAAAATTGTTGGTCTCAATCAATGAATGAATCGTACAAGGCTTAAGTTAGAAAACATTAAGATTTGAAAAGCAAATTTTGGAGTTCATATGAAATCAAAAGAAAAGAAAATCCGAAGCAAATTGAGATTATGGCATAAGTATTTTAAAGAAGAGAGCTTGACATAGAAGTGGTCAGCCGCCTGACCATAAGATCAGCCGATTGACTGAACAACGTCTTTAAGGAGAAAGGATAGGTCAGCCGGATAGAAGATTAGCCGACTGATTGATGGTAAATTTTTTAAACAAGTTTGAAATGAAATACTTGAGCGACACCAGAATAATCCAAGAAAAAGTATAGTACAATGCACATGATAATGATAGACTTCATGCTTATGTGATATGCAATATGCTTAAATGCTGATGTCTTGATAGTGCCAAAGACATGAAAATGATTTGACTTATAATTTATGGCTCACTATATATTTAAGCATGAAGTTATTGAGCATAATTTTGATGCATGAATTTGATATGTCATTGATATATGAATATGAAATTAATTCTTGACCATACATGCTAATGATGGATCACATAGATAAACTTATTTGTCTTATGCTCCTTGTACTAGACTAAATATGCTTATTGATAATCTTCTTTATGTTAACTAATGTCAAAAAGGAGAGAAAGTTAAAATGAAAAATTGGCATCTAAATAATTTGGTATCCATGAGCAGTGCATGATATGACATCAATTTCAGTATCTATGAAGTATATTGGTATCCATGAATATATCAATTGGTATTTGAGCAAGACAACATAAGTATATCCATGAGCATGTAATGATATTGATGATATTGACATGATATTGGTATTTGATATTAGTATCCATGAGCACATACATGATATGAATCAATATTTGAAGCATGGGATGATAAGCTTAAAAGCATAATAAGTATCAAATTTGAATGTATTAAATTCAGGGGGAGTATTATGACTCATTGGTTGTAGTATGATTTTTCCCTAATTTTCATATGAAATTATCAAATTGGTATCATGAAATAAACAATTGGTATCATGAATTAATGTCAAAGAAAGAAAGAATGTTGAAATAATGATGAATTATGAATGACAAATATGACTTTTGAAGCATTTTTAGCTAATATGAATGTTGTACAACATATGCCTGATTGTAAAAGATATCACAACACTTATGCAATATGAAATATGCATGGCTATTTGACTATTGAAGCACACTACATGTACTATATTGCAATATATTGAGAAGTGTGTGTTCATATATTCATTTGAACTTAATATTTTTTATATCTTACTCTTTTTGATTGGTGTCAAAAGGGGGAGAAGTATTGAGCAAAAATTGAGCATGGTATTGAAAAATTCGAACATGATATACATATCAAAAGGAAGGGGGAGAAGTATTTGATATTGAATGATGTTGAATTTGAATGATGTAATGAACATGATATTGTATGATATTGAAATTGGTCTTGAAACTACAAATATTATTAAGATGATGCTTATTGTAAGGGGGAGACTTTTTAAGGCTTACTTAAATTTTTGCTCCTCATTTGTCATTATCAAAAAGGGAAGATTGTTCGCCTAAGAAGGTTTTTCAATCTTGTTTTGATGATAACAAATGAAGGATATTTTAACATGTGTTGTTGAGTGATTTTATTTCAAGATTAAGTAAAACAACACTTATGATCATGGAAGCAAGCTAGAAATCAAAGTCAATCGAGTAAAAGCTTCTCAGAATATTGAAGTAATAAAAGTCAAATGAAGAGCTTAAAGGCTAAGTGGGACTTGAAGTAAAGTTGAACCACAAGAGACTTGAAGACTTAGAGTTAAATGAGTTTATGCTTAGAAAGATATTTGTAAGTACTTCAATCTAATACTATTTAGATATATGAAGCTCTTTAGGATCAAAAGACTTAGAAACCATCTTTTGAAAAACCCTTAAAAATGATTTTCAAAAAGTTGTATTTGAGTTTTTGAAAAAGAATGGTCTGTCCAGCTGACTGACCATTTTTGAACTAAGTTCAGCCAGCTGACTGACAAACATAAAGAATGAAAACCTGTCCAGCCGACTGACAATTTGAACTAGGATTAGTTAGCCGACTGACCATTTTTGAACTGTGTTCAATCAGCTGACTGACTATTTATTGAAATAATTTTTGGTCAAACAAAATGCTATCAACCGCCTATCTAGCCGACTGACTTGAACAAAATTTGACCCAATTAAGTGAGTCAGCCGACTGACTCCATGGAGATTTTGAAATTTGAACTAAACAGGATGTTTTTCAAAATTAATTCTAGGATTTCAAATCTTTTTGAAATTGACCAAAAACTTTAAGTCAACTTGGTAAATAAGGAAACTCTTCCACAAAAGAGTCTATAAATACCTCCCTTCCTCAATGAGAAGATACGCTCAAGCAATACAAGCATTCAACGTTTACACTCTCCTACATCCATACGTGCTCACACTTTTGTTGGGAGAGCTGTACGAAATTGCTGATTGATCAAAAGCCTTAGTTCTGATTTGCAACTAAGTTCTTCTCTATCTCTGCGAAAGAACCTTTGTTGATGCCTAAATCTTGAGCTTCATATTTTCTATTTAGTATTTGCTTTAAAGTATATTAAAAGCTCTAACTTGTACAAATTTGCTCTATTTTGAGAGTATTCTTGTACATAAAGTTTATCTTGTACTCTTGTAGTGGTTTTGATGATTTCAGGTTGTTGGATCGTTGGCTAAGTGTGGGATATCACTTAGAGAGGTGTAGCTTTAGCCTATTGAAGGAGTGACCAAGTGTGAGGTATCACTTGGAGAGGCTGGATCTAGCCTACTAAAGGAGTGTGTAATGATTTTGTTCCACCTAGAAAGGAACAAGTATAGTGGAATCCTTAGGTGGTTTGCCTAAGGTGAGGATGTAGGTTGGGGATAAGTTGAACCTCATAAAATAGCGGTGTCGCTCTCTTTCCTTTATTCTCTTTAAATTTCAGCAAAAATATAAACTGTGTGGATGTTGTAATTCTCTCAAACATTAAAAACAACGTGTATTGGAAATGAAATAAACAAAAGCTTAATTTGTTCTTGGTCTTGTGGAAACCGAAAGGGAGTACGTTGGTTAATCAATACTTTGCGGAAGTCATAAAGGAGTACATTGATTGGTTAACAACCCAAAACCTATTAACTGCAGGTTTATTTGAATTCTAATTTTGGAAAGAGTGATTGGATGTTATTTTGATTATCAATTGAAAGGCCAATTACATTCTCTACAGGGCTTACATATTCATATACACAGGGCTGCAACCAATCAAGTTAAATATAGCCAAAAGAATTGCAAAGCATATATTGATTAGTTGCTTATATTGTGGTTGATTGATTTGAGTAGTTAATTGAATGTTTATATGTGTTGTGGTTGTGGATTGAATAAAAGACTTAAGCTTTTGTGTGATTGGTAAAAGAAGTCAAAAAAATCTTTGAAAGAATTATAAAAGGTTAAGAATTCATAAGAGAATTTAAAAGAAATTTTAATAACCCAATTCACTCCTCTCCCCCCCTCTTGGGGCTACACCTTAGTTTTCAGTGACTGAATCTCTAGCTATGCTATCCTATCCCCTAGGGTTTCATCACAATTGGAGAAGTAAAAGTGCATAGAAATTAAAGATAGGAAATTTAAAGTGCATCTATCTAAATCAAAGTAGAGTAAAAGAATAGGTATTGAAAAATGGCTTCAATTGTAGCTCAAAGGCCTGTCACTAGCGATTGGGAGTACAATCAATAACTGATTAATCTACTTGGAAGCACCCAGAACTTGAAGGTTGTCACAGGCCTTCTATGAATCCAAGCACGAACCAGTACATGGAATTGAAAGGAAAGCAATAAATCCACTCTAAGTGGCACCCAAAGATGCTCTATGTCTGTCATTAGCCAAAGAGGGGCCAAAAGGGAACCCTAAGCACATAGTCAAAAATAGGTTTTATACCCAAAAGGGTTTACAAGCATTCAAATTCAAATCAGGAAAATTTTGCAAAAAATCTTACAAAGAAGATCGCTAGGCTCGCGTCTGTCGACTAGCTCGCACCCATGTCTTCCCTTAGTTGTGCCTTGGTCGATAGTCTTGGGAATTCTGGGGTTTAGTCTTCAGGCTTTCTAATCTTGGTAGTTCCTATAGGTTCTTCTAGTCACGCCTGTGGTTGAGACTCTCAGGATTTCTGGCTTAGTCAATCTTAGTTCAGCCGACCTAGTCACACCTCAGGGTCACCTGGTCGAGTTGTTGGTCGAAACTTGCAGTATCTCATTTTCATTCTAAACCTTGGAATCTTTAATCTACAACTTGATCACCTCTTATGCTTTCTACTTACACCACATGGTTGAGCCAAGTCTTATTTTCTTTGATGAACAGAGGCTTCGGGGGCTTGGTTAAGCATGTGATTCAGCCTTGTGCTTCCCAATTACTCCCTTGGTTTCTTGCATTGCTTAACTCCTCGGTTTTAGCCTGATTTCTTTGAAACATGAACAAACCATGAATAACTTGGAACTATAATGAGAAAGGGTAAATAAATGATAAATGAGGAAAAAACATAAGTAAATGGGAGCCTAAAATAGTGGATTTTTGAAACACATCAGCAAGGATCCTACTACTTTTCAGGAGGCAGTGCACAACCAAAAGAAAAGTAGATGGATGGGTGCTATGGCAGAGGAAATGAAGTCATTGTATAAGAACCAAACATGGGAGTTGGTGGAGCTTCCAGATGGAAAGAGAGTGATAGGATGCAAATGGGTGTATAGGAAGAAAGAAGTGGTATCAAAAAAGGAAGGAGGGAAGTTCAAGGCATGATTAGTAGCAAAGGGTTACTTAATGAAGAAAAGAGTTTATTATGATGAGATCTTCACCCCCGTGGTCAGGTACACTTCAATTAGGGTAGCGTTGGGATTGGTGACACATTATGATATGCATTTGGAGCAAATGGGCATAAAGAAAACATTTCTCCATGGTAATTTGGAGGAGCTGATTTACATGGAACAATCATAAGGGTTTATTCAACCTAGAAAGGAGCACTTGGTTTGTAAACCAAAGAAATCACTTTACAGGCTGAAGCAGTCTCCGAGGCATTGGTACAAACGTTTTGACTCCTATATGATATGGATTGGCTACAGGAGGTGTGAGTATGATTGTTGCGTTTATGTGAAGAGTCTTGAGGATGGTTCACTCTTTTTTTTTTGGTTACTTTATGTTGATGACATGCTAATTGCTGTGAGGGAAATGACTGAGGTAAATTAGTTGAAGAATATATTGAGTAATGAGTTTTACATGAACGATTTGGGTGCATCCAAGAAGAATCTTTGGATGGAGATTCGCAGGGACAGAGCTGCAAGGAGATTGTGGTTACCTCAAGGAAGCTATGTGGAGAAGGTCTTGGAGATGTTTAGCATGGTTAATGCAAAACTTGTAAGTACGCCGATGGAAATTATTTTAAATTGTCTACTGCTCAATCCCCAATGATGGACGATGCGGTTTGTGACATGTCAAAGGTCCCCTATGCTAGTGCAGTAGGGTGTTTAATGTATGCTAGGGTATGTACAAGACCTAATCTAGTACAAGTTGTTAGTGTGGTGAGTAATTTTATTTCAAATCTGGGTGGACGACATTGGGATGCAGTCAAGTGGATTTTCAGATACTTGTGGGGTACTTCACACTATGGCATTATATTCGGCAGGCAAGAGGGTGATCCGTCAGTTGTGGGATTTTTGGATGCATACTATGCAGGGGAATTGGATGACAGGAGGTCTACAATAAGGTATGTGTTCATCCTTGTGGGAGGACCTATTTATTGGAGGTCCATGGGACAATCTCTGGTTTCATTATCAACAACTGAATCGGAATATATGGCAGTCGTCAAAGCTGCCAAGGAAGCATTGTGGCTCACATATTGGTCAAGGAGCTGGGTATCCAACAAGGTGAAATTCAGCTACGTTGTGATAGTTAGAGTGCCATCTATTTGGTGGAAAACCAAGTGTATCATGTGAGAACCAGTCACATAGATGTGAGGTTTCAGAATCTAGGAATTGGTTTCTTTTGGTGAACTTGTACTTGAGAAAGTTCACACTTCTGAGAATGCAGCGAATATTTTGACAAAACTTGTCACCACAGATAAGTTCAAGCATTGATTGGACTTGCTTAATGTGTCCAATTGCTAGACAGGATGCAGACCCAACCTATTGTCCCAGGTGGAGCAGCAGAATATATTTTCGATTTTTCCTCCTAAGGGATTTATATTCGCCAAGGTGGAGATTGTTGTTATATGTGGCTCATATGTTAAGTGGAACATATGTACGAGGAAAACATCGTAGAAAAATAAAAAAGCTGGCTTGCAAGAAGAAATCGGCAATGGGTTGCCTAAAATCGTCGATGGTTTTGTTTGAATATAGAAGAAACAATTAATTTTTTTGAAGTGTTTATCGACTGTTTGGTGTTGACATTAAACCGTCGAAGGTATGTTAGAAATCGTTGATGGTTTTGCTTGTTTACATAGTGCTAGTTATGTGTTCCTAAAATGTACTATTTTAGGCCCCCATTTACCTTTGTTTTGCTCTCATTTATCTTGTAAATACCCTTTCTTATCATAGTTCAGATTTATTCAAGGTTTGTTCATGTTTTAGAAAAAATAGGTTAAAACCAAGGAGTTAAGCAATATGAGAAGCCAAGGGAGTAATTAGGATACACAAAGCATAAAATCATATGCTCGACCAAGCCTCTAAAGCTTCAATTCATCAAAGGAAATAAGACATGGTTCAACCATGTGGTGCGACCAACTACCATAAGGGGCAACCAGGTCATAAAAGAATACTACAAGGTTCATACTTAAAGAGAAATGCTGCAAGGTTCAACCAAGTGCTTGGCCAAGTGACTGTGAGGGGTGACTAGGTCAAGAACTTGAGACTAAGTAAGCTAGAAATACTAAGAGTCTCGACCAATAGCTCGACCAGGAGACCTTGAGAGGCAAGCAGGTTGAGAACCTGAGATTTTCTAAAGCTGAGATCCTACAAGTCTCAACCATTGGTGCAACCAAGAAGATCTACAGGTGCAACTAGGTCGAGATTGCCTGAATTTTGAATCCCTGATTTCTCGTGAGCCTCGATCAGGGCTTGACCAATGGAGAATAGGGGTGCGACATGGTCGCCAGATGCAAACTGCTTTGCAATATTTTCTGCAAATTTTTTTTGTTTTGAATTGTAAACCTTGTAAACCCATTTTGGGTATAAAAGCTAGCTTTTTCTATATGTCTAGGGTCCCTCTTTGGCCACTCTTTGGTTAGTGACAAACCTAGAGAGTCTATGGGTTCCATTTAGAGTAGGATTTACTACTTTGATTTCAATTCACGTACTGGTTTGTTCATGGATTATTTGAAGGCCCATAACAACCTTTGAGTTCCTTGTGCTGCCGCGTATATAGTTGGTCTTTTTTTGGCATTCCCAATCATTAGTGACATACTTTTGAGTTGCAATTGAAGCTGATTTTCAATACATGTTCTTTACTGCTTTCATTTAAATACATGCACTTTAAATACATGTACTTTACTTTCCATGCAATTTTACATCTTTGATTGTGATGGGCCTAGGGTTAAGGATAGCCTAGCTAGGGATTTAGTCACTTATACAGATTAGGCTATAGTCCATGTATGGGTGTTCTCGTGATCGCTAGATAGAGTATACCCTGGTTCCTGATCTTGCTACAGATGATTGGTACACCTTCGCTACTCTATACCACTCAAATGGTTCACTTGACTATTTAGTCTAACATGGATAGTTGACCGCACATAGTTAGCGCACACGACAGTCTAGGCTTGATTCATAATTTGAGACTTGCTTCGTAGGAGTAGTGTTAATACATGCTTTCATAGTTGTTAGAAAAACACTTTCAAAATCTCTCCTTTTTCCCTTTTACACAAAGTGTAGTAAATTAGACTGGAAGTGGTAAATAACTGCACTATAGTCCCTGTGGATCGACACCCGACTTACTCATTGTTCTACTAAACTTGGGATAGTTAGGTTTATAAATATTATATTTGGTAGTTAAGGACCCAAGCCTTTACGAGCCTACCAGCTAGTTTTCAAATTTTGAATTGGGAAGTTGGATAGGTTGGGTTTTGGGGGGAAAACCACTGAGAGGGTTATATATATATGTTGTATGTTGTAATCTACATGTCTTTTGACACAATATAGTAAAAAAAATCACTGCCGTTTGCTCCTATTGTAAAGAAGTTAGAGTAGGTGTAAAATCAATTTTAAAATTGATTAAGCTTTCATGCATAAAATTTCAAAATACCTAATTTGCCCCTCTTTTAGGATTACACCTCGGATTGCAATGGATGCAGTAGATTGGCGGAGTTAGTTATGCTCATTCCTATAAAGAAAGCAAGTCTAAGTCATCAAAAAGAAAAAAATTCGAGGTGATTGCCCATTGATTTAATTCTCCAAGTTACAAACAAAACTGCATGGCATCAGAGTACTAGTAAAGCCACTTCTTATTAAGAAAACACGAAAATAGGTAAATAGATAGGTTTGAGCTTGTCATTTGTATCTTTAATGAGATTGTGTTGTCTTAATGTATTTTTAATCATTTTATTTCAAAATGATTTAAACATTAAGAACACAATCCTTTCAATTTTCAAGAAAATCTAGTGATGCATTGGGTTGAGTTGAATAACTGGGTCACATGTAGCCTTGGGCAGATGACATGCCATATTTTGGGGGATAACTTAGGGGCATTCACATTAGATAATGTGATTGGTATTTTCTGCGCAAGATTCTCATTTCTTGAACAAGGCCATCATTGGCAAAACATAAGTTTTTTTTCTCCCTAGATTGAAATTTGAAAGATGAGTGAAATCGAGATATACCAAAGCTGGGTTTCAAAGTCTTGTCGGTTGATTGGACAAGGCATTGGTATATTTGAAGAAGGAGGTTCATACATCTTCATGAATTGCATAAAATGTGATAGGAAGTCATCCACCTGCATTTTTTTTTTTAAATCATTGCATGGGTAGAATTAGGATATGTCATCATATTATGCACCAACATGTTCATATCATACAATTTTTCTTGCATAAATTTTGTAAATAGGTTTCATTCTAATTCCTATTAAGTCAATTCATTGTCTTCCATAAATTGGAAAGGTTTCACATTCTACTTAGGGTAAGGGGCATTAGATCTCAAATCCAAGTAGTTTTTCCCAATTTTTTTTGTCTACTTCGGATGTTGGGGCATTAGTCCTCAAATTCAAGTAATTACTTCAAAGTTGTTCTGACTGTCTCACAGTCACATTCAAATTATTATGTTCATTAACTCGAGTAGTCACATTCAAGTTGTTCTGACTATCTCATTAACTTGAATAGTCATATTCAAGTTGCTCTGACTAATTCGTTAATTTGAATAGTCACATTCAAGTTATTATGACTATTACGTTAATTTGAATAGTCACATTCAAATTATTATGACTATTTTGTTAATTCGTATAGTCACATTCAAGTTATTCTGACTATCTTGTTTACTTGAGTAGTCACATTCAAGTTGCTATAACTATTTCATTAATGTGAATAGTCACATTCGAGTTGTTCTGACTATCTTGTTAACTTGAGTAGTCACATTCAAGTTGCTCTGACTATTTCATTTAATTTGGATATTCACATTCAAGTTAATCTAACTATTTCGTTAATTTGAATAGTCATATTCAAGTTGTTCTAACTATTTCGTTAATTCGAATAGTCATATTCAAGTTATTCTGACTATCTCGTTAACTTGAGTAGTGACATTCAAGTTGTTCTGACCATCTCATTAACTCAAGTAGTCACATTCAAGTTGCTCGGACTATTTTGTTAATTCAAATATCACGTTCAAGTCATTCTAACTACCTCACAAATTCAAGTAGTTACATTAAAATTGTCTTCGCCATCTTAGAGGCATATGACATTTATAGTTCCCAAATTTGAGTGGCCCCATTTAAGTTATTTTGATTATCTTAGGGGCATGTGATATTGATAGTTCCCAAATTCGAGTGGTTGCATTCAAGTTATTTTAGCTATTTCGGAGGCACATGGCATAAGGTCTCAAATCTAAATAATAACATCCAAGTTGTTTTGACTATTTCAGAGGCATGTGCCATTGATCTTTTTGTAGACTAGGACAATTTGCACCTTACTTTGTAAGTTTATTGAGTTGACCTAGAATTCCATACATCTTTATAAATCCATACATTTTCTTTTGTAGGGGTTTTGTTTATAAAACCCGATTCAAAATTTGTGTCTTTTGTTTTTATAGATTTGTTATTGAAAAATGACAAGAGGCTGGTCTTCTTGCTATCTTAAGTGGCAAACATATAAAGAGGGGCAGCTGTAGGCACCACAATTTGTCCGGGGCTTTCATAATAAAGAGTAATAAATTTTATTTCATGAAAAAAAGTAATAAATTTTATTTCATGAAAAAAAAAATATATATAGGGAAAATTCTGAATACAACAATTTTACATTGAAAAGAACAAAAAAAAAAAAAAAAAAAAGAGGAAAAATGAAAAAAAAATCAAGCCCTCCAATCCCTTGCTGGCACATGCACACATGCACAAAAGAAGTAATTAGGAAAATCAACAATAAAGATTGAGCGATTTGTTTCTTAATTTGATTGATCTACAATAAAGATTGAGTGATTTGTTTCATAATTTGATGGATCCATTTTTTAATTGATTCATCAAATTTAAATGCTCCTGAGACACACATGGAAGGAAATCAGCAATAAAAATCAAGTTTCAATGCTCCCAAGCCCATAAAGGAAGTTTTTTTTTTTAGAATGAAAGGACACACATAGAATGATAAGCAATAAAGAAATCAATAATAAAGATTGATTGATTTGTTTCTTAATTTCACTGATCCATTTTGATTTGATTTTAAATGTTGAGCAATGATCCCAAGCCTATAAATAGAGGCTTCCCAAGGGACATAGAAATTCAGAGGCAATCGCAGAGATTCACACACACACAATCAAAGAGAGAGCACAGACAATCGTGAGAGAAATTAGAGAGCTCTAATTAAGAGAGGAAACACAGAGTCAGATAGACAATCCAGTGTGAGTTGAGAGCTTGGATTGCTGAAAAATTAAAGAATGGAGAATCTATAGATGACTTGAAAGAGTTTCAAAGCAAAGATTTAGAGTCAGAGGTACGAGGAACAATAGAGTAAAAGATTAGGAGCAAAGTGAAGCAGAAAAGAACTGACATTGGACAAGAAGACTAAAGGAGTTGAAGACCAAAGTTTGGTTTTGTTTTGTTTTCATGCTTAATCATATAAATACATTAATGCAAAAAATTGTTCTGAAATTGACCCATTGACTTGACCCATTAAATCAGATCCGACCTATTGACCTAACCCATTAAACTGGATTCAACCCATTTTGACCTATGGAGTTGAAGACTTGGGTCCATTAACCTTTGATTTTGCTTTAAACCCAAAGGTGACCCAATGCCCCAAAGTCCAAATGGGCAAGGCCTAAGTTCATCCTTAAAAAAGAAAAACTAGTTAGATCAGGTCCTTAGGTCCGACCCAAGTAAAAAGAGCCCAAACTAGAAGCAAAAGCTCAAAGCCCAAGTATCAGAACCAAAATCCCAAAACCCATAATCAAAAGGCCGAAGCCCAAATCCTAGAATCAAAAATCTAAAGCCCAAATCCTAGAAGAAAAAGTCTAAAGCCCAAGCGAAGATTAAACTCAAACACTTATACCAACCTAATCACATATTAGGTCCAATTGGGCCTAACCTAACTCAGCTCCTTAACCTAACCTAACCTAACTCAGCCCCTTTACCTAACCTAACCTGACTCAAACCATGCTCTAACTTAGACCAAACCCTAATCCAACCTAGCACCAACTCAGGTCAATTGACTCAACCTCATCATCTTGTTTGGACAACTAGAAACTAGGAGAAAGTTCACCAGGAAAATTAGAAAAAAAGAGCAGATGAACATCAAAAGAAAAATAAAAAGAAATAAAGAAATAAAGGGAGGGGAGACTCATCTTTAGGGTTCCATTTGTGTTGGGTTTGGGGACACAACCATAGGGCAGAAAACTCGACATTCATATTCTCCAATGCTTGCAAAAGAGAGGAGACAAAAAAAAAAAAAAACATTAGACAAAAAAAAAAAGAGGAAAGGAGATTAGAAGAAATAGAAAAGAAATAAGTGAGAGGGCGAGAGAAGACAGAGAGGAAACAAAAGGAGATAGGAGGAAGAATGAGAGAAAAAGAAAAGAGAAAGAAACGGGGAGAGAAACAAAAAAGAATAAAGAGATAAAAAAGGGAAAGAAATTGGGATAGAAATAGAGGGAGAGAGAGAGAGAGAGAGAGAGAGAGAGAGAGAGAGAGAGAGAGAGAGTCTATAAGAGAGAGAAAGAATAGAAGAGAGAAGAGAGAGAAAGAAGAAGGAAGAGAGACGAGAGATAAAAAAGAAGAGAAGAAAAAAAATAGTTTTATATTGGGTCTTAGTGGGACACGTACATGTCACCATCCATATGGTGACGCATGGCACAACCAGAGTCATGCATTAGAGGGATGACGTGGAGCAATCCTAGTCATCTAATTTATGTTTTCTTTAGATGGCTAGATTGCTGACGTGAAATTTGAGTCAAACAATCATAGCCATTTAGGATCTGGCATTTTACAAAATGACATCATGTTGACATCACCTTGCTGTAGAAAAAAGAAACACGTGGTAGATGACATTATGTAGACGTCACCCTGCTGTAGTAAAAAAAATAAATAAATAAATAAAGTGAACCATGTGCACTACCATGGGTGGACACGTGGCCTACTAAGCCCAACCGAACTAAAATCGGTTTAAACTGGTCGAACTAGTCTTATTTTCTGAACCATCAGTTTTTATTTATTTATTTACTTTTAATTTTTAATTTATTTTTATGTTTTAAAAATTGGAAAAAATAATTAAAAAATTAGGAAAAATCAAGAAAAACTAGGAAAAATATTTTTAAAAATAAAAAAATAAAAAAAAATGTTTGAGTAATTTTGAATCAAATAAAAAAAATAAAAAACAAAGAAAATTAGAAAAGGTCTTTAAAAATCCTAGAAAAATTTAGAAAAATGTTCAAAAAATTCAAAAAATTTTTATAAAATTTTTGGAAAAATCTAAGAATGTTTTAAAGATTCTTTTTGCTTAATTTTGGATGATTTTTGTGTGTGTTCGTCCCAATGATTTAACAAAGGGTAAAGAGGTATTTCAGATATCACCTATATTAGTTTTGAGGGGGGTTTATCAAACAAGATCCCCTTATTTGGAGGTCGTATTAGACAATTCCTAAATTGCATTGTGATTTTCATTTTCTTTTTAAATTTTTATTTAATACCTTCCCCTTACATAACTAAACTCTTGATCCCAATTCTGACTTATGCAAGCTGAGACTACTGGTTTCTTGACCTAAGATTGGCGTAGAAGACCAATTAACAAGTAGTAATTAGGTGAACTAAAAAAACTTACGAAAATAACAGGTAAGTAATAACTCCATCAAATTTTTAATATTATTATTATTATTCGTGATTCCAGACCCTTTCTCCGATACATTGCAACATGGTGAATAAAGAAAAGGCCACCTTGACAAAAATAATAAAGAGCAGGCTTTAGGAAGCAATAATAAGGAATGATTTTTTTTGCAAGACAAGTTAAATAGAACTTGATCCAAAACCTAAAAGCTTCCTTTCCCTTGATGAGGATTAGGGAGCATCTAATAAGGGTAAAAATTAGTCAATGTATTGTAAAAGACCTTTGGATTTCCTAATAATTGATCCTTTAGTTTCTAAAACCATATGATAAATAAAGGGGGGGATTTGAGGAATGTAACCTACAAAACTCGATCCCTCATAATGGGTAAGCAACCTTGTATTTATGTAGGGCATTGAACCTATAGAAATAAGACTAAAAAAGAAGGAATCAAAAGGAGTAGAGGCAAGGCATTTTTCCTCCATTACTGCTCATCATCATAGTCTCCCCTCTTTACTTCCTACCCTAATTCTAACATTGGAATTGGAGCTATCCTTGGAAGCTTTTTTTGGTCCTACCAAGCCTGTTTTATGGTTTTGCATATCTATCAATACGTGGTCCTAACAAAATATGGTAACAACTATTTAGCTTTAATCAAAGTATGGGTATCTCCTTGCTCATAGAATTAAAACGATGACATTAGGAGGTTTGTGACATCTACTTATGGCGAATCATATTAGGATCTTGATGGTAAGTCCTAATTTCACTTCTCCCCGTCTTCATCATGGCTTTTGTTTGGTCTTGTAGTTGATGCCAATTTGTTGACACAAAATTTCAAAAGAGGTTTTCTTAAGTCTACCATGTTGTTGCCTTTGATGATCTCAACTAATAAACAAGAAAAAAAAATACTAAAAGGATCCTGGTGTGGACCATAATAGATCCTTTTTGATACCTCAATTAGTCTAGTTGAACTAAGAATAAAAGAATCAAACAAAGCTATTTAGATGAAGAGACTTGCTTCTTGAGGATAGTTACATTCTCCTTTACAAATATTTGCTTTTGACTACTTGTGTTCTCTTTTACCACCATTATATGGGTGTAGGCTGGCCTCTTCGACAATTACGAACATCTAAACCATGGGCCCCCAACTATTTGATCCCACTTTAATTACATTTTTGGGGCGTAATTGTCATATTTACCTCGGGATTCTTTTCCCTTGGTGACAACTATTTATTACATGTGTCCCATATTTTCTTAAATAACTATCCTCTTGGCTTGGTTTTATGTATAATCCATTAAATTCAAACTTTACAAACTAAATCTTCATTTTTTTTATTTTGTTTTATAATTTAGTAAAAGGTCAAACAAAATTATTTTTCTTTTGTTATTGTAGCACACTAGCAACTTCTTTCCCCTTTCCCCCTTTCTCTATTTGCTTTTCAACTTTAATTTTCTTAGTTTCATTTTGTGAATAAATTTTAAAGAAAAGAAAACTTCGTGAAGTAAAATTTTCTTAAAAATTCTAATGCTTTTCATTCTTTCTTATGCGCACACAGTTATTTAAACATTTATTTAATTTACTTTAATTTAGATTTTGAATGATGTTAAAAGTTAAATTCGTATCTTTTCTTCCTATATCATGTATTACTAAATATGAACCATTAAAAAATGACCAAATATTAAAAAAATCAAAGATTGATAACATGTAAAATAATTGTTTTTTTCATTGATTTACTACATATCTTTTTCTTTCTTTCACTTTTCTTTATAGTCAACAATAAAAGGGGGATTCTTTCATATTTTGTTTTCTTAAGCCCCCTTTGAAAGTTGGAAAACATTAGAGAAAGATTTCATTTTTTCATGTTTTTTAATAAAGGAAAGTGAGAAAAAAAATCAAGTATATAATAAATGAATGAACAAAATTTAATTTTAGGCTCCATTAAATTTTTATTTTAATCAATTTCTAATCACATTAGAACAAATTTTAATTTTTAATAATATGTGAATGTTCAAAAATATAACAAAACAGAGTTTTCTTTGTAATTTCTTTTCCTATTTTGTATTTTGAAACAAAATTTTGATTCAAAAGGAGTAAATTTCTAAGTTCCATAAGGACTTCATGGTTTTTTTTTTCCTAAATATATTGGCTGGCATTTTTTTACAAAAATTTGATTTTTAAAGTATTTATTTTATTTTATGATAGTTAGATTATTTTAAAATATCGATAAAAAAACTTCCCTGAGCAATGAAAACAAAAGAAGAAAAGATTTTACGATGCAAAAAGACAATTTCTTCTTTTCAAACAAAAAAGTTTTTCAAACCAGATAGTCATAAATTTTTCTTGTTGTAATAAATAATAAACAAATAATTCCTAATAAAACAAGAAAATAAATACTCATTTTGGCAAAAAAAGAAAAAAAGAAAAAAAGTGTTACTCAATTATTTCTCTTTGAATGATCATATTTGCAGCATGGAAGGTGGATATATATAGATCATGATTAAAGAGTGTGTGGATATTGCTTGGTGGGTGGGGAACCTAGTCTCTTATTAATTAATAAATTACATAAGTCTTAGCATTTCAACGTACTATAAATAATCTACGATAAGTTGAGGGAACATTACCCCTTACATTCCTTAAATAGTCAATGATAAGTTGAGAGGCCATTACCCCTTACATCCCTTATGACTCAAACACTCAATTCTTCCCTTAACATTGGTGAGGAGACTGAGTGAGATGCTTTGAATTAAAGTTCTTTAGTTTGGGATGATGGATAAGATAGATGGAACATTTTCTTAACCCAAAAATAGTACTCATCGGCCCCATTTCATTTGCTCTCCACTTTTAGATGTCCAAACTATTTGTGTTGACATTGGTGTGTTCTATGGGAACTGAAAACATATAAGACAAAATATTTGAAGTAGAGTTCTATTGTCTTGTGAGTACTTTGGGTATGGGTAGCATTGTAGTACTCATAGTTGTTGTACACTTCTAGGTCAAAAAAGGCGCATTCAGCACAGAGTGTGTCTCTCGTACTTTGATTATCTAATATGATTTAAATGAATTTAACTAGTAATTACTCCTTGCTTACATTTAGAAGGGTTGCAGGACATACCAACTATTATTTGTTTGAGTGAATTGACTATTTATTTGGATTTAAACATAATTAGTCATGCATATTGTACAACTAATTCTATAGTTTTATAATTTTTATGCATTTATATTATTATTTATACACGTAATTGGTTTCTTGTGTACCGTCATTTTGGAGGACATTTAGTGCTCGTGGCCTACGTGTTTGCATTTAGTTGAATGAGTGATCCTACTTGCTCTTGGTCATTAAATCTTAGTTGTGCACTTCATACTTATACATGCAAAATGAGACAATATAGCTCTTTCTTGCTTTTCAAATATCTTGAATGCATTTGAATCTTTGTAACCCATTCCAATGTTTCTTTCTTTTGTTAAATATCTCATTTAATTATTTAAGTACATTCAACTTATTGGTTTATTGGAGGGAGTAGATTTTTCTATAAATCATTTGTATAGAGAAGGGAATAAAGTGGCAAATGCTTTGACTCAACAACGAGCCATGAGGAGGAATAGTTTGTTTACAAATAGTAGTCAACTTCCTAGAGTTATCAAAGGTTTGTATAGATTGGATAAGATGGGTATGGCTTATATGAGACATGTTTAGTTGGTTTCCTTTTTGTATTAGTATAGGTTTGTTTTCTTCTTTTGTTTGGTTAGATGCATGGGGTGTTTTATTGGTTATTATGTAAGCCCTAGGTGTCCTTTTTTTCCCACGGTATTCCTTCTCCATAAGTGAGTCTTATTAATAAACTTGGGACGGGGCCGCTATGTGGGCGACTTCTGGCTCTTTCCAAAAACAAAAAATTAATAATAAAAATAAAAATATAATAAAAAGCATGTTTTCTCTTTTGTGTGGTAGTGATAATTCTAAAGAACCGTTTCAATTTCCTTTGCTTGGGTTGCATAAACAAGTCAATAAAGAACATAACTCTTTTACTAAGAACACTAATAGTAGCATGTTAATGCCTCGTGGCATTGTTCAGCAAGTGATGGACCAAAAAGATACAAAAATAAAGTTTTCTAACATTTTTATGCCATGCCCCTCACGAGACCTATTCCATTCTTTTCGAATTCTCTTTTTACTTTTTGTATCTCATATTGGTAAAATATCTACCTATATGATGATGCTTTTGAGGAACACTTTAGACTTTCTTTCCTTCCCTTTATAAGGAGTGTGTTGTCCAACTACGACCAAACCCTAGCATAGATTGCCATAATGGTTTTGCTATTCTATCAACTTCACCTACTTTTTATTTTGAGATCAGTATTAACTAGATGCTTAACATCTTCCAAGACCCCTTTGGTATAAAAGAAAACAACATATTAGTAATGGTTGATTTTTTATTTTTTTATTTTTTCCTTCAAAAAGTACAAAAATAATCGTACTTATGACTTTTGATTCCGTCAAGGTATGTGTTAGACTTGTAAGATTTAATTTTGACGATTATAAAATCCTCTAATGATTCTAGAATTTCTCTCTATGCTTTAGTATATACTTAAACTTTAGGGTCATATGTACTCATACACTCTCATATAGTTAGTATCAATTATCTTTTCAACTAGATGAAAGGTGAAGTAGCACATAATCTTTTTAATTAAGATTTGAACAATCTTTGAATTGGCTAATGTGCAAAATATATCTTCTTCTGGTAAGAGCTGATGCACAAAACTTATATGTATTTTTTAATTATATGCCCTCATGCATATGCACACTTGAACACATGCGCGCACACACACACACACACAAGGATTTATTATCATTAAAGAAAAATTCAAAATCCATGCTATTTTTTTTTTTTTTTAAATTAAGGCATTTTCAATTTGAAGTTTTAAAATGATATTTTATTATTTTTTGTTGGATATGATATCGAGAAGATTTGATGAATTTTTTATTTGTTACTTTTACTATTGGGAAGCAAATGATCGTTGGTGCTCGAAATAATCAAATGCATTTTAGAGATCTACAAATTCAAGCATTGAAGTGGTTATATGGACAAAAACTACACATTGTCTGTGCATTGGAATTTAATCCTACTTAATTTCTTTGTTCTTCCTTCAATGGTTGTTGTAATTCACATGTTATCATCTACCTCTTAAGGGTTCAGACCTTGTGCCTATGTATTGGGATTGTGTATACAAGGGTTTCTATTTGGGTGTGGAAATTTGTTTTTGGGTGAGAATGGGGGAGGTCCTTGTATTAAGGAAGGTTAGGAACCATTTTTTAGGTTTGTACCTTAGTGGTTTCCTAGGACTAGGTTGTTTTGGGTGGCTTGGCCTTGTTGTGAAGAGGATAATCAAAAGATTAAGGTTAATACTCGGAGAGTGGTGTTGATGCCTATTTTGACTAGGGTTGTCTTTTTTCCTTAAGTTAGGGACTATAAGAGACTCAGTGGCCCATTCTCTTTTTATTCATGCTCAATTGCACTCTAGAAGCCTCTCAAAGCTCCAATTGTGGTTTTAAGGCCTTATAATAGTTAGAATAGGCTTTTTTTGGGTTATTTTGAGCCATTTTGTGTGCCAAAACACCCTTGGGGGCAAGGAGATAATTCCTCTTCCTACTAGAGACACTCTAGGGAACACAATTTTGCCCCCAACCTTTGTCTATAAATAGGAGGCTCAGGAGTGAGAAAGGACAGACAATATGTTGGGGAGAGATCATATAATAAAAAAAAAAAGGGAAGGAAAAGGGACTAGAGAGAGGAAATAGAAAGCATGTTGGGAGTTGTAAGAGGAGTAAAAGAAGTGAGAGCTTGTCTTGGAGGAACACCTTAACCATTGGGGAGAAGAAAGAAAGCACGATTAGAAGACTAGGGAGAAAGCAAGAGATTGGGATTTGGGTGACTCTCCTAAAATATGGATAACATTGCATTTTACAATAGCTACATAGTGGTCACATTCATTCATCCAGGGTAGCAAACTTGATTTTCTTTTCATCCTTTGCATCCAAGAGAGCTTTGGACAAGACATTTTTATTTCATTTATCATGGTCTGATTGAGTTGATAATCATTCTTCTATGCAGGATTATGTACATGTAGTGTGATAAATTGTGATTAAATTGTATTCATGGCATGAAAAGATAATTTTTTTTTTCTCTTTGGTTAAGCCTCCTTTTTGGGTATACATCAACATAGAGGTGAGTACAGGCGAGTAGGGGTTCACAAAAGTCCTAGGGCGTAGACAAGATGACAAGAAAAATGCAGTTTCTTCAGAAATCCTGACAGAACTGGTCGACTACCCATCCCCTTTGCCTTAGCCAGTCAATCGAATCAATAGATCGACCGACTGGCTTGCTTCCCCTTTCTTTTTCCTTTTCCTTTTCTTTTGTTCTTTTTCACTTCTTATTTCAATATAGCCTTTTAAAAAATGTTTCTCTTTAACAAATAAGGTTTTTTAAACATAATTAAATATTTTCTTTCAAAGAAAAAGAAAAAAATATTTGGAAAAACCCAAAAAAAAAACATAAATCAAAAATGGTAAAAAAAATTAAAAAAAAAAAAGAAAGGAAAGTTTGCAATTAATTGGGAATTTTTATTTGGGGAATGCGAAAGACCATTTGACTTGTGCTAATTACTTGATTATATTTCTTATTTGATTTAGGTTAGATTTGCTCCCATATTATTTGTACCATTTAAATGGTGGGTTTATTTTTGGAATGAAGGAGAAACATTCGTGTTTGAATTGATTTAATCGCCCATTGATTTGCATGCCTTGAAGCCATAATTTATGCTTGATTTGCACCCATGTTATTAGCATCATCTATTGCAATTTAATTGTATTTGAATGCATACTAGATCATTTTAAAGATTAGGCTTTGTTGGGATGATAACAAAACTAAGGTAATTTACAATGTTTGGTTGAAAGTGATGACACAACATGAATCAGGTTTTTTAAACTCAAGTTCAAGTAATCATGAAGCTCATTGCAAAAAGGAAATGAAAGCTTAAAGGACATGAAAGCATAAATTCTAAAGATGACTTGATGAAAGCTTAGAGAATTTAAGTTTAAAGACAAGATGGACTTAACCAATGACAAGCATGAAGACTCCAAGCTTAAAATATGTTTAAAGTCTTAAGAGAGTCTGTATGTAAGTACTTCATTCAAATGATGATATGATTGGATTTGAAGCTTATTAGGAAACTCATAGACTTAGAGACCACATTTTGCAAAGCCCTGGAAAATATTTTTTCAAAAGTTTTAAATTACTTTGGGGAAAACAAAAGAGCAAAAAGTTTTTGGAAACAAAATGGAAAATTAGTTTTTTGGTCTGTCCAGGCGCCTGACTGGGATGGCCCAGGCAAATGACAAATAAACAGAAGGAATTTGAGAGAACCCGAGAGGACTCAGGCGACTGACTTGTAAAGTCCCAATCGACTGACACCCTAATGCCTTTGAAATTCTTAGTGCTTTTAATGATCCAGGTGATTGACTCTTCGTACCCAATCAACTAACTTTTCGAGAATTCAAATTTTAAAAATAACGGGAAGTTTCCAAAATTGACTTTTTGAAATTCTAAATGTTATGAAAACTTGTGAAACACTTCAAGTCACGTGGGGAACATGAAATACTCTTTTTTAAACATCTATAAATACCCCCCAAGACTCATTAATTAATTGATAGTTTGATTAAATTTTGAGTTTTGGAAAAGTGAGTGGAAATTTCTATTGTGCTTCATATTGAGAAATCAAGTCTATTAATACAGGGCATTTATCAGCTGCATACTTAAACTCTACTTTGACTTACTAAATTGACGAATCTTGGAAACATTGCTGGAATTATTATTTATTGTGAATCTTGTCTTGATTATCTTGATTGGTTAAATTAAATTGCTGAAAGAAGTATTCAAATTGGAATCCTTATTCATAAAGGTTTATAGCTAAATTAATTTTCCATGGAACTTATGATTGTAAACCAACTTTGTATGTGTGTTTGGTGAAACCAAAAAGAGTTAAGAAAGAATTAATTAAAGAGGGTAAAAAGAATTTTTGTAACCCCAATTAACCCCCTCTTGGGAGTACTCCTTACTTTTCAATTGGTATCCGAGTGAGGTTGTAGCAAATCTTAATCTAGAAGCTACATAAAGATTTAAATGGCACACCTAGGTGTATCCCCTTTTGTTGAGGGTCGATCCCCAACTAGACCTCCTATTTTTTGTCATGTAAACTACTCTTTTGGGAAACAATGAATGAGAATATACCTTCAAACCATGGATTGGAACGCATGGAAAGTTGTCACACATGGTAACCACGTCCCTACCAAATTAGTAGATGGTAAAGAAGTGCCCAAGGAAGAAAAAGATATGACTGATAATGAGTTTAAAATATTGCAAGTTAATTCAAGTGCCATGAATGCACTATATTGTGCCTTGGATGTAAATGAGTTTAATAGGGTCATGACAGGTAAGTCAGCCAAAGAAATTTGGGATAAGTTAGAGGTGACCTATGAAGGAACGATCTATGTTATAGATAGTAGAATTGACATGCTCACAAGCGAGTATGAGGCATTTAGGATGAACCCAAAAGAAACTATCACTAGCATGTATACTAGGTTTATCCACATAATAAACTCCTTAAATGCTTTAGGGAAAAATTACTCAACATATGAAATGATTCGAAAAATCCTTAGAGGACTTCATTTGATATGGGAACCTAAAGCCACAACAATCAGGGAAGGAAGAAACTTGAAAAATACTTCTCTTAATGAGTTAGTCAGATCCCTTCTCACATATGAGATGGCAATGAATGAAAGAAATTTCGAGAATAATATAAAAATAAGAAACTAATAGCCCTTAAGGCTGCCCAAGAAATTTCTAGTGATGAAAATGAAGAAAAGGAATTAGATGATGAAGAACTAGCCTTCATTACTAGAAGACTTGGAAAATTTTTCAAAAAGAATAAGAAGTTCCCTCAGAGTTTAAAGGATAAAAAATTGACAAAGGAGAAACAACTAAAAAAGAAACTAAAAATGAACCTCCTATGTGTTATAATTGCAAAAAGGTTAGACATATTAAACCTGATTGTCCACAGTTGAAGAAAGACAAGAAAAATAAAAAGAAGGCAATGAAGGCTACATGGGATGATATAAGCTCAAACGAATTGGAGAACGAATCAAGTGAACAAGAAGTTGCCAACATATGCTTCATGGCTCACAATGCTAAGGTAAACTCCTACTATAGTTCATAAGAAGAGTCTAGAGAAGAGTTATGTAATGATTCATGTGATAGCATGCCTTCATAAAAAGAAATCCAGGCTGATTTATTTGCCTTACACAATAGGTTCATAAAAGTAACTAAAAGGAATATAGCTTTGAAAGAACAAAATGAAAATCTAAAAAATCAATTAGAAACTTCTAAATCAGCTAAAATGGAAACGGAATCTCATATTGATGATCTCATGAAGAAAATAAACAACATGTCTCAAGATTTGATAAAACTACAAGTAAATGGTGAAAGTAAGAAAGACTTAGAAATAAGTAACCTTAAAAGTAAAATCAAAGATAAAGACAAGACCATTTACAATTTTACTAGAGGAAAAGAAAATTTTGAAAAGATGGTTGGACAACAAAGGATGATTAGTGATAAAAAAGGAATTGGATACAATGAAATTGAAAGCAAAAAGAAGAAGAACCTATTTATGGGATATTTCGTAAAAGAAGCAAAATACTATGCTAGTACATCTTCTACAAATATTTATGAACACACTACTTGCTTCTTGCGTAGGAATAAGGGACACATAAAGTTTAATTGTCCACTAAAAAAGAAATATGTCAAAATAAAAAATGAATGGAAAGTAAATACTAAAAATAGATATGACTTAAAAAGAATTAAGAAGGTTTGTGTTCCAAAAGTAACACCTTGAATCCTTCCTTGTATGTATGCTTTAGGACCACTCCATCAAAGAAAAAATGGTACTTGGATAGTGGGTGTTCAAGACACATGACCAGAGATAAAACGAAGTTCACCGCCCTAGTTCAAAAAGATGGAAGGTATGTCACCTTCGGCTACAATGCTAAAGGTAAAATCATTAGAATTTAAAAAATAGGAAAAGAACCTTCCTTAAACATAGATGATGTTTTACTAGTGGATGGGTTAAAATATAATCTTTTAAGCATAAGTCAACTTAGTGATATGGGGTTTGACATAGTCTTTAAGTAAGATAAGTGCATAGTTCAAAATCCAATAAAACATGAAGTTCTATTTACAACTTATGAAGTTAATAATGTATTTTGTATAAACCTTGAAAATATAATCTCTTAAGAAGTAACATGCTTGGTTGCCATGAATGAAGTTAGTTGACTTTAACATAGAAGATTAGGACATGCAAGCATGAATTTAATATCAAACTTATCTAGAAAGAAGTTAGTCAAAGGTTTACCAAGCACAAAATTCATAAAAGACAAAATTTGTGATGCTTGCCAACTTGGGAAGCAAATTAAGACAAGCTTTAAAAAGAAGAAACATATTTCTACTACTAGACCTTTAGAACTTATTCATTTAGATTTCTTTGGTCCTACTAGAACAAAAAGTATAGGAGCAAAGCAATATGCTTTTGTCATAGTTGATAACTACTCCAGGTTTACCTGGGTACTCTTTTTAGCCTCCAAGGATGAAACTTGTTATATGATTAATAAATTTATGCAAGAGACTTCAAAATGAAAAAAGGATATGGTGTCTCAAATATTAGGAGTGATCAAGAAAGAGAATTTAACAACAAAGAAGTTGAAAAATTTTGTAATGAATATAGAATAAGTCATAATTTTTCAGCACCTAGAATTCCCTAACAAAATGGTGTTGTTGAAATAAAGAATAGAACTCTTTAAGAAATGGCAAGAACAATGCTCAATGAGCATAAGCTGCCTAAGTACTTTTGGGCTGAGGCGGTAAATACTGCGTGCTATGTAATAAATAGAGTATCCATAAGATCAAGCCTAAACAAGACTCCCTATGAAATATGGAAAGGTAAAAGGCCTAACATATCTTACGTTCATGTATTTGGATGCAAATGTTTTGTACTAAATGATAAAAATGATTTAGGCAAATTTGATGCAAAAGTTGATGAAGGAATATTCTTAGGATATGCATTAAAGAGTAAAGCATTTAGAATCTATAATAAATGAATTCTTACAATTTTGGAATCAATTCATGTAACATTTGATGAGGAAAATCCATTTAATAAAACAATAAATGTTGAAGAAGTTCAAACCACCCAAAAATCATAAGACTTAGAAATTGTAGAAGTGAAAGAAGAGAAAAATGAATTAACTTCAAATGATGATACTATAGAAAATTTTGAGTTACCCAAAGAATGGAAATTTGTAAAAAAATCATCCTAGAGATCAAATCATAGGAGAACCATCACGAGGTGTATCTACTAGATCTTCGTTGAAAAATCTATGTAATCATTATGCATTCTTATCTCAAGATGAACCTAAGAACGTTGAAGAAGCTTTAAGTGATGATTCATGGATAGTGGCTATGCAAGAAAAATTAAATCAATTTGAAAGAAATAAAGTATAGAAATTAGTTCCCCGACCAGATGACTATTCAATTATTGGAACAAAGTGGGTATTTAGGAATAAAAATGATGAAAATGGAATTGTGGTAAGAAATAAAGTTAGACTTGTGGCTCAAGGATATAACCAAGAAAAAGGAATATACTATGATGAGACTTTTGCTCCCATAGCTAGAATGGAAGCCATAAGAAAGCTATTAGCCTATGCATCTCACAAAGAATTCAAACTTTATCAAATGGATGTGAAGAGCGCATTTCTAAATGGTTTTATAAATAAAGAAGTATATGTAGGACAACCTCCAAGCTTTGAGGATATTCAAAATTCGGATTATATGTTTTTAAGTTAACAAAAGCCTTGTATGAATTAAAACAAGCCCCTAGGGCTTGGTATGAAATGTTAAGTGGATTCTTACTAGAAAAGGGATTTTCTAGAGGAAAGGTAGATAGCACATTATTTATCAAAACTAAGAAGGAAGACATGCTCATTATCCAAATCAATGTGGATGATATCATATTTGGTGCAACAAATAATTATTTATGTAAGGAATTTCTAAGTATATGTGTTGACCCTATGGGTCATATCTCGGTTTTGATAATGACAAATACTCAAGTATTTAATGGCAATCTAGTTCATATGCAGGTTTATATTAGCAGATATACTGATGGCACATGAAGTAAAGCATGAAGACCCTGAAGGTCATTTTTATTGTATTTCATTAGTATTCAATTCGGGTCTTTAATAGTAAATAGGAAAAAGGTCCGTAATATTTAATGTATATCATGCATGTACGAACTACAAGCTCAAGACCTTAGAAAGACCTTAGGGAGCACCCTTCGGTTGACCGATGCCAGGTATTTTGGCGTACTTAAAAAGGCCTTAGAAAAGACCTTAGGTCCCTAAACAAGTGCACAAATAGTGCCCATATCACTTACATAATTAGGGGAATTAATTGAAGCAAAAATTGGACTTAATTGAAAATCTTGAGAGAGGTTGGGTGACTGAACTTGTGGCATTCAAAAAGCCTCGGGCGCCCGAACCGTAGACAAGTCAACATGTTCACTTGGACTCAGGCGACTGAACATATTTGACCGCATCATCCACGGGCGACCAAATCCCTGACTTGACACCTTTTCACCAACTCGAGCGCCTGAACATCATGTTCAAATATGCCCCAGGTGACCGAATTGGCATGTTCGGGCTACCAAACTTAGCTTTGGGCACCCGAACCGTGAACATAAACATTCTGTATTTTGTTCAGCCAACCATTCCCCGACTAGGGCAACCGAACTTCAAAAAATAATTTTTTTGGTTAAGTCTGTGCAGGTAACCGAATCTTGAGTCGGGCACCTGAACCTCGCGAGTTAAAATATTTTTACAAATTTTTAAATGGGGTAAACTGGGTTAATTTTCTTAATGGATTTCAAAACAAATTTAATTATCCCCATTGGGTCCCCAATGGTCAAAATTTCTTCTTGCCTATAAATACCTATTCGTTTGTCATAATTAGTAAGGATTAGCAAAATTGATTAGGGCCAAACTGTCTTAAATTCAAAAATCCTTCTTTAGCCTATAATACTCCAAAACACTTATACACATCATCCTTCTTGATCTTGCAAGTGTTGTGAGTATATTTTGTGTGCTTGTGCTTCATTCATACTTGCATTAACTCTCATTAGATTATATTGATTATTTGATTTTATTGAGAGTAGAAGCATCAAGTTCCTTCACTGATTTAACTTGATAAATCTTGTGTGGGAAGACTTGGAAGGTTATGGTTCTTGCATTGTCATTGAAAGTAACCTAAGCCTATATTTTTGTGTGCAAAAATCATTTTCAAAGTTTGTTTTCAAACAACTATTGTGCTTGCTACATTGAAGAAAATATTTTTGAGTTTGTTTGAATATTATTGCTAACATCTTTGAAACCCTAATCTAACATTGAGATTTAATTTATCTGGTTTTCAAAGAATAGCTTGTTTGATATACACTCTTGTGCTTGATTAGATTAAGTCATTATTTTGAGTGTTGATTGCACACATAAAGCACCAAACTTATAGTTCTTATATCATTGAGGTGCATTGATTATACTATGCATATTGTGTAACATATGCTTGTGAAGAAGCGTATTTCCGTGTACAAAAATTTCATATCATTTGTTGTATCCTAGGCGTGGGCTTGAAGAGGGAGACTAGCCCTGTTGAATATTCCCCGACTAGCTTAGACCTAGTTATGAAACTAGGTGCCCCATCCTAGTAAGGCGTGTTGGTTGAGGTCAACCCCATGAATTGACCTAGTTGTAATCGATGCCGCTTCACCCGTTAAGTAAGCACTAGTGGAATCCTTGTGCTGGTGTAGCCAAGGTGGGGATGTAGGCACAATTGGCCAAACCCTGATAACATATCATGTGTGTTCTTTATATTTTCGTAAATTTATTTTTCAAACTTTTATTTTCAGCACATGTATATTGTATGCTTGATTCATTTTATGTAGTACATGTGTTGATTGGGTTTATAATTAAATAGAAAGACCCTAGGATTGTGTAATGCTGCTACTAGTTCGTTGACCTAGGGACAAATTTTTTAAATACCTAATTCATCCCCTCTTGGAAATACACCAAAGCTAACAATTGGTATCAGAGTCTCGTTGCACTAGGCTTAACAGCTTTCGTAAAAGATCGCAATGGCTAAAATTAGTGTATCCCCATTAGAAGAGGGATAGTCACCTTCTAGGCCTTCTTTATTTTGTGGTGTCGATTACACCACTTGGGAAATTAGAATGAGCGCTTTTATAAAATCAATGGATTGGATGGCCTGGCGGTGATTGTTAATGGAATTCGTATGCCCTTGGATGAAAATGATAGTAGGTTAATGCATGCGAATTCATATGCCATTGATATGTTATATCTTGCATTAGATTCTAATATTTTTGTTGAGTTTGTAGCATGTCATAGTGCACAGGAAATTTGGGATGGACTTGAAAAGAAATATAGAGAATCCTAGGCAAAGGAGACCATCACTCCAGAGGTGTCATGCTCAGATGGTCAGGGAGTGTAAGTGATAGGGAAATGGCATTAACAGAAGAAGAGGTATATGATTCTAACTCAAACTCAATTGATGATTCTTACATTAACTGTTGTGATATGTCAAATGGTGAATCATCTATTGAATACCATGATAATTCTGTTGATGATGCATGTGATGATTCTTATGTTGAATGCTATGTTGTGTCATATGATGAATCTTCTAATATTCCCTGTGATAATACTGTTGAAATTGCATGCAATGATTCATATAATAACTATGATATATCTTATGATGAATCATGTGTTGAATTGATAAATCAAAGTATGCCTTCATATGAAAAGCTAGATAAAACTTTATTGAAAATGAATAAATTTCTAGCGAAGTTATCTAAGTAGAAATCCATTTTGAAAAATGAAAACAAAAGCATGGAAAAGCAATTAAGAAAAATAAATGATTATTATGCCATCTTAGAAAAGAGAAAGATTAAGAAGACATTGAAAATTATTTACTTAGAAGAAGAAATTGATGATTATTCAGAGCTTCACTCGAAGTTAAAAATGAAAAGAATAATCATAATAAATCCTTAAAAATTGAAACGAAAAATATTTTAAAGAAAGGTTCATCCTTTAAATCCAATGGCTATTTTTATGCCTCATCAAGCAAAAATAAGATTTGTTAGCATAATCTTTCATGTATTTACAAAACCTGCTAACACTGTAAAAGAAAATGGCACGTTCTATCTACTTGCTCATCCATAAGTGCCAGAGGCTTAGAAAAGGAAATGAAATGGATAATCTTGAAAGCAAACCCCGTAAGACCTTTAAAAAAAAATGGATCTAATTTAATATTACTTAATGATTTAATGCTTCTTTAGATCCTAGGTTTAGGTTTAGGGGGTGGTGATGACTAAAGACTGGGAAGTAGTTGTTGCTTAAAATGAAAATCTTAGTATACGCACTCACTAAAAACTATCTTTTTATACTAAGAATCTTTATCCATTTCCAAATGGACACGGCATCTATGCCCGATATTTAATTCAAAATGCTTAACCCATGCTAACGTGAAAATCACAAGTTTAAGCATACTTTTGTCCATTGCATAAAATTGAGCTTTCGGGAATTCATCTTGCCTTATATCATTTTACCCTAATCTCATTAGTCAAAGCCTGGTCATTACTCTAGGTATAAGCACTGGTAATAAGTTTTTAGTCTACTAGTGCTTATTTAAAGACATGCTTCATAATCAAATTAGAGGTAACCATTAAGGAATTGTTTCCTTTGAGTTTAAATTATAACTCCTCTAATTTTGGTTCACCATCCAACCATAGGAATCCTTACCAAACCATGATCATATTCGGTAAGGTTTCACCTATCTACTTGTATCCTTGCTTTAGATTGTACTTATAGTTATAGGATACTTTCCATTCTCCAAAGAGCGGTTGGACATATCCACTTCCATGAAAATATAATGAATCATGTCCACTTATATTGAATACTCTTCGAACTTAACAAAAATTTTAATCCTTAAGAGTATTTAATCTACTTCACATGCATAGCTCTCAAAACGTTAAGACATATTCTTTAGAGCTTCATATCCTTTGAAATGAGTTGAATGGCTAAGTTGGTTGCACTAGGTCTTAATCTAGATGAATATATAAAATTCAAGTAGACCTGTGCATGTGCATTTTTAAATTGAAACCATTTGAACTTGTGCCTCTCACATGTATTAGATTCATAAGAAAAGAGGCAGACATAGGTTTATCACACTTAAACGAATATATGTTGTGAATTTTTGGTCAAATAAGCCTAAAGCATTCATGCCAAGATTAAACCATTGAAAATCTTATAACTCTTGGCTAAAGAAATTAGAAATTGAAAAGGCATTAAATGAGTTAAGTTGATAACTCAGGGGGAGCTTTTACCTTCATATCTATATAAATGAAAATGCTCTCATATTCTTATATCATTTATGTCTTTCTGCCTTAATGAATAACCGCACTGTACTGAACTCAAATCTATCCTATGCTCTCTATATTCTTTAATGGATAGATTATATCTTATGAATTGTTGATTACTACTCGATTGCATGCTTGTTTTGAAAGCCTCCTACATGGCGGATGCAGTTGACGTATAATTGCATGCTGGTAATAGATATAGGTCTCGTGTGCCTTGAACTTTATTATAAATTGCTTAATTGAACCTATCAGGTCAGATTTTATGGGAAAATGTTTGATTTATAGACGGCATGCTGCCAAAATCTTGACAAGAATTTTCCCAAAATAAAACCTTGTACTAAAGATGATTATGATAAAATTAATGTTAAAATATTTTTAAAAAGATGATTAAACTTCATCCTAGCATAATCATCAACCATTTAGAAAGGCTCAGATCCATTCCTATAGGAAGCACATAAATGATCCATATGCATCACTTTTGCCTACTAAATTATTGAGGCTTTTGAGAATACCCTAAACATTATATCCAGTGCTTAAACGCTTATGATTTGATATGGAATGTTCTTGGGTCATGAACATCATAGCATGCCTTAATATATATTCTCTCATGCATCTATGGTCTATAGGGACAACTATACTAATCAAATGACAAACGTAATTGACAAATACTTAGTATAGTTGATTTTAAAGATTTGGATTGATGGCTTATACTACTAAGCATAATGAAATTAATTTTTGGTTAGTATAGTAGTTAAAGAATCTAAGCACATACTCAAATTGATAGGGGGAGCATCTAAACATAAATTCCTATTTTGTTTTGCTCACAAATATGTTTAGCTTAGATATGTTATTGAATCAAGTGTGGCATGTGTTTGAATGAAATGCTTTATTAAAAATCATAAATTTGAAATATGTTGTTGTTGCTACAGTCACTTGATTTGTCATATGATCTTGCATGTGATTGTTAAATTTTTCTTAAGATAATTATGGTTGTGATTTTCTGGTTATATCTTAGTATGTGCTTAATTGACAAACTAGAAAATTTGTGCTTGCTTGTTTTAAATTAAAGTTTTTTCTTTTTCCGCAAGCAACCCCCAACACCATTTTGCAAACCTTAAAAAAAAGGGGGACGCATATTATAATTATATACATACATATATATATATATATATTTATCTACATGTACTTTTGGCAAGATCAAATTTCAAAATTAAACTCTTTATCACTTGCCTTATTATTATTATTATTATTATTATTATTATTATTATTATTATTATTATTATTATTATTATTATATACTATACGTTTTTAGATTGTATAACTCGTTCGGTAATTTCCTATGAAAATGCATGCGAACTGGTTAGACTATTTTTATGCTCAAACCTTCTTTTTGGTATCATATGTCATGTGCCTTTAACTCAAATCTTCCACGAGTCTTATGATATGTTTCAATTGCAATGTTTTGTGTGTGCTTATGGTCTAACTTTGTTTTTCATATCATTTAAATCATTTAAATGACCAGTTATATTGTTTGTGTGCTTAATTGCTGAGGTTATCTTTCTCATTCTTTTTGCATTGTATGGCTATTATATTTCTTGAATGATTGAAAGTTATACCTTTATTTTATGTGTTGAGAATACTGGACTATTTGATAATGACAAATACTCAAGTATTTAATGGCTATTTAGTTCAGGTGTAGGTTTGTATTAGCAGATACACTGATGGCACATGAAGTAAAGCATGAAGACCCTAAAGATCATTTTTATTGTATTTCATTATTATTCAATTCGGGTGTGTAATAGTAAATAGGAAAAAGGTCTATAATATTTAATGCATATCATGCATGTAGGAACTACAAGCTTAAGGCCTTAGAAAGACCTTAGGGAGCACCCTTCGGTTAACCGATGCCAGGTAAGGCCTTAGAAAAGACCTTAGGTCCCTAAACAAGTGCACAAATAGTCCCCATATCACTTACATAATCAGGAGAATTAATTTAAGCAAATATTGGACGTGATTGAAAATCTTGAGAGAGGTCGGGCGACCGAATCTATGGCGTTAAAAACACCTCTGGTGCCCAAACTGTGGACAAGTCAACATGTTGACTTGGACTCGGGCGACCGAACATATTTGACCACATCATCCACGGGTGACCGAATCCCTGACTTGACACCTTTTCACCAATCCGAGCGCCCGAACATTACGTTCAAATATGCCTCGGATGACCAAATTGGCAAGTTCAGGCTACCGAACTTAGCTTCGGGCACCCGAACCGTGGACAGAAACATTCTATCTTTTTTTTAGCCAACTGATCCCAAAGTTGGGCACCCGAACTTCGAAAAAGCATTATTTTGGTTGAGTCTATTTGGGTGACTGAACCTTAAGTTGGGCACCCGAGCCTCACAGGTTAAAATATTTTTTACTGATTTTTAAATGGGGTAGACTAGGTTAATTTTCTTAATGGATTTTAAAACAAATTTAATTATCCCCATTGGATCCCCAACGGTAAAAATTTTTTCCTTGCTTATAAATACTTGTTCATTTGTCATAATTACCAAGGATTAGAAAAATTGATTAGGGCCAAACTCTCTCAAATTCAAAAATCTTTCTTCAGCCTATAATACTCCAAAACACTTATACACATCATCCTTCTTGATCTTGCAAGTGTTGTGAGTATATTTTGTGTGCTTGTGCTTCATTCATACTTGCTAATACTCTCATTGGATTATATTGATTGTTTGATTTTATTGAGAGTAGAAGCATCAAGTTCCTCCACTAATTTAACTTGATAAATCTTGTGCGGGAAGACTTGGAAGGTTGTGGTTCTTGCATTGTCATTGCAAGTAACCTAAGCCTATATTTTTGTGTGCGAAAATCATTTTCAATGCTTGTTTTCAAACAACTATTGTGCCTGCTACATTGAAGAAAATATTTTTGAGTTTGTTTGAATATTATTGCTAACATCTTTGAAACCCTAATCTAACATTGAGATTTAGTTTATCTTGTTTTCAAAGAATAGCTTGTTTGATATACACTCTTGTGCTTGATTAGATAAAGTCATTATTCTAAGTGTTAATTGCACATATAGAGCATCGAACTTATAGTTCTTACATCATTGAGGTGCATTGATTATACTGTGCACATTGTGTAATATTTACTTGTGAAGAAGCGTATTTTCGTGTACAAAAATTTCATATCATTTGTTGTATTCCAGGGATGGGCCTAAAGAGGGAGACTAATAATCTCGGACTGGAATAGACCCGGTTAAGAAAGTAGGTGCGCCATCCTGGTAAGGTGTGTTGGTTGAGGTTAGCCCCATGAACTGACATGGTTGTAACCAGTGCCACTCCACCTGTTAAGTGAGCATTAGTGGAATCCTTATGCTGGTGTAGCCAAGGCAGGGACGTAGGCACAGTTGGCCGAACCCGAATAACATATCGTGTGCGTTCTTTATATTTCTACAAATTTATTTTCTGTACTTTTATTTTTAGCACATGTATATTGTATGTTTGATTCATTTTATGTAGTACATGTGTTGATTTGGTTTATAATTAAATAGAAAGACCCTAGGTTTGTGTAATGTTGCTGCTAGATTGGTTGACCTTGGGATAAATTTTTTAAATACCCAATTCATCCCCCTCTTGGGAATACACTAAAGCTAACAGTATGCAAGAGGAATTTGAAATGAGCATGATGGGGGAATTGAACTACTTCCTAGAACAACAAATTAAGCAAGCCAAGAATGGAACTTTTATAAATCAATCCAAATATATAAAAGACATGCTTAAGAAATTTGACATGGAAAGTGGCAAGCCTATAGGAACTTTAAATGAGTACTTCCATAAGTCTTGATATAGATGAAACTAGTAGATATGAAAAATTATCGAGGTATGATAGGAAGTTTGTTAAACTTGATAGCTAGTTGACAGGATATAATGTTTAGTGTATGCATGTGTGCACGATTTCAATCAGCTCCTAAAGAATCTCATCAAATAGCTGTAAAAATGATCTTAAGATACGTAATAGGTACTATTGACTTAGAACTTTGGTATTCTAAGGACATTGGATTTGAAATGATTAGTTATTCAAATGCCGATTACGCTGGATGTAAAATTGATGGAAAAGTACAAGTGGTATGTGTCATTTTCTAGGATGATCTCTAGTATCTTGGTTCTCTAAGAAACAAAACTCTGTAGTCTTATCTACTACTAAAGCTGAGTATGTGGCAGCAGGGAGTTGTTGTGCACAAACACTCTACATTAAGTAGCAACTAAAGGACTATAATCTAGAATATTTTGCCATACCAATAAAGAGTGATAATGTAAGTGCTATGAACATTTCTAAAAATCCAATATCACACTCAAGAACCAAGCATATTGACATTAGACATCATGTTCTAAAAGATCATGTGTAAAAAGAAGATTTCTATTGGCCTATTATATAGCAGGGAAGTGGTTTAGAAAGAATACAAGAAGAGAAAAGAAAAATTGAAACTTTTGGGAAGTTAGGCGACTGAGTTCAGTGATCCCATTCGACTGATAGGCCACTAACTTGCAGGAATTTAGTTTCTCAGTCAATCAGGTGACTGACTTATGAGACTCAGTCGACTGATCATCGGGGCTTTATATATTTTGAGGGCGAAACGCTACTTTCTTTCATTCTAGTCAACTGGACTTGGTTCCTTAACTCACCCAAATTCATTTTCTTCCATTCCCTTTGCTTCTAAACCCAAAATTCTTCATTGAAAGACTGGAAATCATCTTCCCACATCTTCCACATACCAATTTCTAGGGCTTTCAATTTGTTCATCAAAATGCCACGAACCAAACGCATAGCGAATCAGGGTTTTACCTCTGGACAAGACATTGATCAATGGCTTGATACTCGTAACACCAAACAATGATATATGATTCATCTTCGAGCAACCGATCCAATACTTGGTAAGATCATCGACGTAACTTTCTTTGCTTCAAATTTTTCGAATATACTACCAATGTTTAGGGCAATAGATTGGAAAAATCTTGTGGTTTATCAAGAAAAAGGCCTATACCCAAATCTCGAGAAGATATTTTATGCAAATATGGTTCAAAGTAAAATGGTACTAACTACCAAAGTTAGAGGAGAAAGAATAGTATTAACACCACAAACCTTGGCCCCCATTCTTCATATTGACCAAGGTGATTTTGAGTGTCCTGCATTCTCATGTACTTGGATCATGGACCAAGGATTCACCCCCAAGGAATTTTTATCGTTAATTATGGTTAAAGCACCATAAAAATTTAAGACTCCTCCTAAGTATACACAGTTGAAAGCACATATACTTTAGAAAATCATAACCTATAATATTGTACCCTAGGCCGGCTCACACGATTACATGTCATGTGTGGACTACTTTATTATGTGGTGCCTTTTGAAAGGGAAGAAACTTGATTTGTCCAGTTTGATTTTGAAATGGATATGGACAAGATTAGAAGCAAGACAGGTGCTCTTCCATATGGAGGCATCCTTAATATTTTGTTTTCTCATCTTAGTATCGTCAATCCAAATGAGTTGTTCATAAAGAGAACTCGATATGATCTTTTCAAATCTACAACTCTAAAATAGATGGGATATGAGAAACATGAGTAGGGTTGGTTTTTGAGAGGCAGAAGATCACCTAGCAAGCTTCACCTCCTGATCAGCAGCCAGAACCTCAGATTGATGCTCCTTTATGGTTCATACCATTTCATCATCAGTTTACTACTTTTAGTAGTGATGTACACTTAGGAATTCAATCTCTTAAGGAAAGTAATACCTCACTTCAGTCTAGTATCTCCTCAATTGATCAAAGACTTAGCCGTTTGGAACAATATCAGGCTAGTTCCTCACATTATCCTAGTGATGATGCATTAGATGAGGAATTTGAGGAAGAGAAAGATGAAGGAAATGATAAAAGATCTGCAAACGATAATGCAGTTGATGCTTAATGTTTTTGTTGCTATGATGTATATTTCAGTGCTATATCAGTTTTTTTGTTGTTGTGCATCTCATTACTATATATATATGTAATCAATTTACTATGTTTCAGATTGTATCTCAGTTTATTTATTTATTTATTTGCTTATGACACTATGAACAACTATGGTTCTATATGAATATCTTGTTGTGTATGAATTTGTGTCTACTTTGGACTTTGCCTTATTATTTCCTTTATCTTTTTGATTGATGTCAAAAGGGGAAGAAGGATTGAGCAAAATTGAGAGTAAAGTTGCAAAGAAAAAATTGAGAAAGTTGCAAAATTGAGAATACTATTGATATATTGATATATGTTGATATATGAAATGAATATTATTGAACTAAGATCTTGAAAAATATATGCTATGCTGATATATGTTGATATATGAAATGAATATTATTGAAATGAGATCTTGCAATATGAACTTTCATAAAACTGAAGTTGATACTATTTGAAAAACTATCATATGGATGATTATCGTACTTTCAAAACATTGTTAAAAATATACTTATTGTAAGGGGGAGCCTTATCAAGGTTCACTCACTTTTACTCCTTATTTGTCACTATAAAAAAAGGGGGAGATTGTTGGCCTAACATGTCCTACTAATCTTATTTTAATGATAAAAAAACTAAGGTAATTTAACATGTTTTGTTGAAAGTGATGATACTTTAGGAATAAGGTTTTCTAAACTCAAGTTCAAGTAATCATGAAGCTCATTACAAGACTACATGAAAAGGAAATGAAAGCTTAAAAGACATGAAAGCATAAATTCCAAAGATGACTTGATGAAAGCTTAGAAAATTGAGGCTTAAAGAAAAGATGGACTCAGCCAATGATAAGCATGAAGACTCCAAGCTTAGAATATTTTTAAAGTCTTAAGAGAGTATTTATGTAAATACTTCATTCAAATGATGATATGATTGGATTTGAAGCTTATTAGGAAACTCATTGACTTAGAGACCACATTTTGCAAAACCTCGGAAAATATGTTTTCAAAAGTTTTAAATTACTTTGGGGAAAATGAAAGCGAAAAAAGTTTTTGGAAACAAAATGGAAAATCAATTTTTTGATTTTTCCTAGCACCTGACTGAGATGGCCCAGGCGACTGACAAATAAACAGAAGGAATTTGAGAGAACCCAAGAGGACCTAGTCGACTGACTCGTAACAACCCAATCAACTAACACCCTATTACCTTTAAAATTCTCAATGTTTTTAATGATCCAGGTGACTTACTTTTCATACCCAGTCGACTGACTCTTTAAGAATTCAAATTTTAAAAACAATTGGAAGTTTCCAAAATTGAGTTTTTGAAATTCAAAACGTTATGAAAACTTGGGAAACACTTCAAGTCACTTGGGGAGCATGAAATACTCTTTTCTAAACATCTATAAATACCCCCCAAGACAAAGGATTCAATAAATAAATAAAAAAAAAGCAATACACAACAATCAAAGCTTCCTTGCTTACAATACCCTCAAAAGCTCTCTTGCTCACCTACATTCTAAAATTCTCAACTGAGTTTTGCTGTGAAACTCTCTCAAATTTTTGAGCATATTATGAATTCTTTCCACCAAGAAAGAAGCTCATGGTGATATAATCTAAAGCTTCAAATTCTTTCTATTGTTATTTTGAATTGAAGTATATAGAATTGTGTTTTATTGTTGTACTAATAAGCTCTTGTAGAGAGTGTGTTTGTACACCAAATTTGTTCTTATTTTTGTAGATGATTCAGGTTTTGAATCGTTGTTGGACCAAGCGTGTGGTGTCATTTAGAGAGGCAAACTCTAGCCTATTGAAAGAGGGATTGTAAAAGGTTTTTCCTACTCATAAAGGAATGGTATAGTGGAATCCTTAGGTGTGTTGCCTATGGCGAGGACATAGGCGGGGTTAGTCGAACCTCATAAAACTCGCGGTGTCACTCTCTTCCCTACTCTTATTTACTTTGCTGCTCATATAAACTGCATGGTTTGATATTTAATTTTCTGCTCATATAAACTACGTGAATTAATTATTAATAAACTAAAAATTAATTTGACTTTGGGATTGCAAAAATCGAAAGGGAGTTCGTTAATTAATCAATACTAATTGCAGAACATAAAGGAGTACATTGATTGATTAATACCCACGACTCATTAATTAATTGAAAGTTTGTTTAAATTCTGAGTTTTGGAAGAGTGATTGGAAATTTCTATTGTGCTTCATATTGAGAAATCAAGTCTATTAATGTAGGGCCTTTACCAGCTACATACTTAAACTCTACTTTGACTTACTAAATTGCTAAATCTTGGAAGCATTGCTGGAATAATTCTTTATTGTGAATCTTATCTTGATTATATTGGTTGGTTAAATTAAATTGCAGAAAGAAGTATTCAAATTAGAATCCTCATTCATAAAGGTTTGTAACTAAATTAATTTTCCGCTAAACTTGTGATTGTAAACCAACTTTGTATGTGTGTTTGCTAAAACCAAAAAGAGTTAGGAAAGAATTAATTAAAGAGTGTAAAAAAAATTTTTGTACTCCCAATTCATCCCCTCTTGGGAGTACACCTTACTTTTCAAGCTCCTCTATGTTTAACTAGTGTGATCATCTTAGCTTATGATGGGATGGGAGAAAGAATTCCACCATATGGTGCCTCTATTTTTTCTCCCCCTAGGCATAGGGAGAGTACTCTTCCTTAAGCCTGTATGGGTAAATGAGAGTAGGTATTTGTACCATAGGTTGGATAAACAAAGGAAGAACTTGAAACTCTCTTCCTTTTTCAAAATACTCCCACATTCCCCCACCCCCCAAAAAAAATTTTTTGATTTCATTTTCCTTTTGAATGTCGAGGTGTAGGTGTAACCCAAAAAGGGGTGAATTGGGTAATTTTAAAATTTATAGCGGAAGCTTAATCAATTTTAAATATTATGAATTTATAGGTGCTCTAACTTCTTAACAACAATAGTATTCTCAAAAAATTATTTTATCAATTAAATATCCTTAAATATTAAAGTGTCGATGCTAAGATTTCAATACTAAACCAAACTACACAATTTTAACAATACCTACAACAAATCAATATCACTAAAAATATGCTCAATCCACAAGATAGTTTATTCTATAACTTGAATAAGTGATAAACCAATCACAATAAAATTACCAATAAATTGAATCGATATAATATTAGTAACTACTGCAGATTTTAATTAGTAAGAATATTCATAGCATTCACAACATTCAAAAATCAAAGTAAATATGCTTGGAAAGATAAAATGATAAGGTAAAGAATCACACCATATTTTTTACAAGGTTCAGCAACCGTGCCTACATCCATATCTCAAGCAACCTGCTATGAGAATTCACTATTCCTCCTTCAATAAGGGGAGAAGTCTCTCTCTCTTTTAGTATGCGGAGATGCCTTTTACAAACCTCCTTTAATAGGCGGAGTCGTCTCTCTCCTTTACATAGGTGGAGTTACCTCTCTCCTTTGCTTAGGTGGGGTACCTTACTCCTTTACTAGGCATAGCCACCCCTCTCTTTTACTTAGGTGGAGTTACCTCTCAAGCGAAAACACCCTTTCGCTTGCTCAACAATTCAATTCTAGAACCATCAGAATACACAACAATTGCAATAGTAGAGTTTGTACAAAAAGAAGCTCTTTGAATAGAGTAGATGTATACAATCAAAACTAATGCACTCTTAGAATGATATTTATACAAAGCTCAACGAGTATGTCTATGTTTTCTGGTTTTAAAAAGCTATAAGCTTGAAGAGAACGAACTCAGAAAACTTTCAATAGTGTACAACATTGAACGCAATCAATCTCTATATTTTCTTGTATAATCAGTTTATTCTCTCCCTTAAAACACGTTTAGGGCTAGCTATGTATATGTAAGTTTGAATTATAGCTGTTGACGTGTTTTGGTAACTTAATATATGAGAATCGTGAAAATTTTCTACTATTTGCGAAACTTATTGTAGTGCTTAGGTTGACTCAACCATGTATTTGGTTGCCTAAACCAATTAAAATAAGGATTTCCAAATTGGCAGTAGCCATTCGGTCAACCGAACTCTAAGTTCAGTTGCTCGAACACGTTTGGTAATTGAACCTGAGGTTTGGTCACCTGAACCAACTCTATCTGGAACTTAAACATGGTAGTAGCCATTCGGTTGACTGAACCTATGGTTCAATCACTCGAACTTTCTGATGCTAGATAAGTTTGTTTAAACTTCTCCATTCGGTTGACTGAACATTTGCCTCAAGCGCCCGAACATCCTAAAATTCAATATTCCTTTATATTTTGATTCCCAAAATGATTTTAACATTTTGAAATAACATTTCAACTTCATAAAAAATATTTTCCAAGACTTTGAAAGGCATCTAGTGTCCAAATAAATAACCTAAAGCTTCGTAATAAAAACCAACATGAGATGTACTTACATGAAACCTATTTTACAATACTCATGATAAACTATTTAGGTCTTCATGTCCTCAAGCTTGGTCTTCATCCAAGCTTCATGTGAACAGTCATCTTTCATTTACTTGCGTGCTTCATGACTTTCCATTATGCATCTTTCATTATACTTTTATACTGTAATACCTGAAAATACACTTGATAGCACAATTAGATGCCTTGGTTTTTCATTATCAAAATGAGATTAAATTTTCTTAGGCCAACAATCTCTCCATTTTTTATGATGACAAACAAGAAACAAAATATGGTAGCCTTGATAAGGTCCCCAGTCATAATATGCATAAACATATGAATAAGCAATGTAAAAATATTCGTTTAAACTCAATTGTGATTAGTTTCTTTTTAAAATAATTCTCCCCCTTTTTTTACTTAGAATTCAAAAAGGTGTTTCATAATAATTTTTGCATTTTACTCAAAAATTTCTCCCCCTTTTAACAATAGCAAAAAGGTTTAACTAAAATCAGCATGCAAGTTTGAGCCATTTGAGTTTTGTAAGTGCAATTTTATATTCTGCTCAACATAAGCCCATTGAAAATTAAAAAATATGTGTATATATATAATCAGTCATTTCAGTTTCCTCAACTAGAAATTTCACCATCAACATTATGTGACAATCAGCAGTAGGTCACAAAGATATAACCATCAACATTATGTGACAATCATACAATAATAAGCCAAAGACTTCCAATATTCAGCATTATGTCACAACCAACATTCAATAATCATCATGCATAAAAATTAAGCATTTCTGGCACAGAACTCATAGTGGTTGCAAATCAAGCATATATATATTAATATCGATAATCATACAAATATAACTGGTAGGCTCGCCAAGGCTTGGGTCCTTAACTACCAAAAATAATATTTATAAAACCTAACTATCCTAACTTCAATTGAAAGTGGGTAAGTCAAGTATCAATCCACAGAGACTTGAAGCATAGTTATTAAACCACCTCTAATTTAATTTACTAAAGCCTTGTTATGAAAAAGAAGTAAAAGATGGTATTTTGCAATGGTGATTATCTAACAACTACTGGAAGCATTTAACTGAAAGTAAATAAATCTAAACTACTGGAAAGAAAGTAAATTTCTAAGTTATCCTACTCCTACAAAGCAGTATTGTGGTCCAAATGATACGTTGGATGCCATGCTTCTAACTATGCTCATCTAGACTCCGCAGAGGTACCAACATAAGCAGGCCAAAGTAGGAGAGAGGTGATTAAGGGCACATGGTAGCAAGGGTGCACCAACCGTCCAGAGCATGGTCAAGAACCGGAGTATACCCTGCCTCAACAATAACAAACACCTCTGCGGTTCCATAGCCGACTATTTCCCTCTAACTGATACATAGCAGTGCTTATCCCTATGTGCAATCTTTCATCAAACACACAACAAGTAAATGGAAAGCAGTAAATGAAAGCATGAGTAAAAAGATCATCTCTTAATCATTCAAAATTTCTATCACTGATGCTAGAAATACAAGAGGAGATCATCTAATATACATGACTATTGTATGAACACCGCCGGTTGTCATAGGCCGTTAGACACTCCATACATGAACCAAAACTACTATACTCCTACTCTAACTTTGCTCCCAATGACTTCCTAAGTCTATCACTAACCTAAAAGAGGCCAAAGAGGAAACCAGAGCCTGTGTTTGTAGCGAATACTTATAGGCTCTAGGGTTTACAAGGGTTGTTTTACAAGTTAGGAAAGTTTGCAGCAAATATCGAGCAGGAGATCATCACTGTTGACCAAGTCGCCTTTTTGTTAGTCTTGTGTGCACCCTAGTTGGATCTCACAGGAAGTCAGGGATTCAAATCTTAAATATCTTTGAATTCGTTGAGCCTCAGGGTCTTGATGGTCAAGTTGTATCTCGATCCACAGGAAATCTCAGTATCTCAACATAGTCGCCCCAAAAGGTCTCTTGGTCGAACACTTCATCAAGACTCTCGATATTTTTGAATTTTAGTTTTGTCTCAATATCTTGACGTCATCACTCTAGGGTGTCACTTGGTTGCGCACTTAGTCAAACCTTACATCATTTTGATCTCAGTCTGAACCTTGGAGTTTGCAGTGGAAGACTAAGTTGCCCCTGTTGTTTGCTGGTCGAGCGTGGCTAAACGTCTGAATTCAAGCTTTGAATCCTCCAAATCCTCCTTGGCTTCTTGTAATGACTAACTCCTTGGTTTTAACCTGTTTTTCCTGAAAAGGCAAACAAACCTTGCATAACTCTGAACAATGATAACTCTGGGTAAATACATAATAAAATAAGGATAAAAAAAGGTAAATGAGGGTCTAAAATCATGTATTTTAGGGACTCATCACAACCCCCAACTTACACTTTGCTAGTCCTCGAGGAAAGCAAAATCTAAGAAAACTACCAAATCCCACATATATCTTCTTTCGTGGGAAATACGATTGCATTTACCATATGCAACAAGGCTTTAAACCCCTAGGTTGATCCTAGTGGATGAGTTATAGTCTCATAAAGGTTTCCAAGGCGATACCCACAAAAACCAGTTTAGAAAATGGAAACGCATGCAACACAATCATACCATTTTACATACAAAAATATAACTTTTTTACATACAAATTCCTTCATACACAACTCCATTATACACACACACTCCATAGCATTTTAAGCATGCAAAACTCAACATAACACAGTCATTTCAAGATGCTACTCACAGAGGGTTAACCCATGATTATAATTCAAAGTTAATATTAACATGTAAATCCAAGTATGAATAGGCCACTTCACAGGGCATGTGTATGGTATATGATTTGTCTCACTCAGAATTCTTGGAGGCACCTATAGAATGGTCGTCTTGACTTAGTCTCACTAGTTTATTCCCTCACAATTCACTTAAGAAAATGGGTTCACTCTCATATGTGAGGAAGAGTGTCATGATGAAACATCCCACATATTTAAAGAACTAACGCTAGAAGTGTGGACAGAACTAGTCTTATAAGAAAGGAATCCAGCCCTTACTAAGGTGTTGCGTCCTTCACCCTAGCATCTTCTCACTCACTCACCACATTTAATCAAGACCGCCCTAGAGGAACTTATTCCTAGACTTGCATGAATTCAGCAAATGCATTGGTCGGAAGATCCTTCGTACATGCAGATCCATAGTGTGTGTCCTCAGCTTGACCTTTTTTATCTTTTCTCAGAGTAGGTGTATAATTTTTTTTTCATTTTTTCTCTACTTAGGTCACTCTTTTTTTTTAATTTTCCTTCTTTACATAGTCAGCTGAAACAATCATCACCTCTTATATTGTCTTCATGTTTCCAATGAGAACATAGTTCGAATAGGAGTCCATGGAAAAAGTTAGTCTCTAGGAGGGGCTTAACCTTTATGTCTCGAGTAAGCTACAAGACCTAGATTTATATCTCGTCACTTGATGTCACCTCTAGGCCAGCAATACAAGAGCAAAGACTAGTTGTCAAAGGAAATCTAGCCAAAGAAGGAAAGTTGAGTTTTATAAACTTGAGTTTGATGTCAAAAACTTGAGCAATGAACGAATGGCTTAACAGTACCTCACAACATGTCATAGTCACCATGATTGTTCTCTCAATGCTCTCGAAGAACCCTAAGTATTACAAATCACGTGTAAAGGTATTTTTAGCCCTGTGAAGTACCATGCAAATACTCGAGTTTACATTGCAGTATTAACCCGAACAAACCACTAGTCAACGACCTAGAGTAATATCAAGTTGTCGACCATGTTATGTGATTTTTACACAACTACTTTACTACATTGTTAGTGAGCATATCGAAATCATATAACTGAAAAGCTTATGCATGTAACATTAGGTTATATAGGTGTATGTAGAGGGAATAAAATATGTTAGCATGGTTCATTAGAATTTGTTTTCAAAAATTTAAAAATTATGTCAATTTTGTGCATGACTGTGCCATACAGTGTGCCACCCCCTACTCCCAACTTAGAACTTTAGTGTCCTCACTGAAGTGTTGAAAGAAAAATTAAACTCGGGCAAGGGATAGGATAGTGCATGGTGCTAGTAAGAACAAATAGTGTACCTACAAAATATAATACCAAACTAGCATGCATGCAGATACACTATAGCACAAAAGACACTTAATGGACAAAATCACCATGTACATTTCATTCATATCAAAAGGTAATACAATCAGATGATAGCATTACAATTCATTGGATTTTCAAATAAAAAAAATGGTGTGAAAAAGGAAAAGAAAAGAAGAACAACGTAAAATGTGCCGTAGAAGCACAAGACTCAATTGTACATATGACGCAGCAATGTTGATTTTAGACAGAATTAGAGTCAGAATCTGAATCATATGAAACCATAAGTGGCTTGGCTAATGTAGCATCACGAGTGGGTGCCTTCCCCTTCAGGTACTGAAGTCGGTGCGGAGAGAGTAGAGGTTGAGTCCGGCGTGGCTTTAGAACTTGGAGTAGCCTCGGCTGATCAGACATGGCACTTAATGGGAGGGACTGATATGATCGAAAGAGGTATGACCATGGTTGTGGGTTGGGCCTGGGAGTTAGAAGTGAAGTGGTGGGAGGATCGGAGACCTTTGATGGTGGAATATACGACATGGTAGGCAAAAATTGTAAGAATGGCAGGGGGTGGGGAAACCAAACCTCATGAACACCAGTGGAGGTATGGTCTAGGAATGATGGTGTTACTGAGCACAGCGAGCCCCCTGGTCATGGGGCCAACCCTTGTCATGGTATCTGCTGCAGATGTCTGCGAGGTGCCTGTACTACATACACAACCTCCTCCCGTGACTCTGAACTCTGCCGGCCCAGCGATGAAGACCCCCACCTTGGCAAGGCTTGAAGTCGTCGCCTTTTAGCAGGGGTTTGAGATGATGCATGGGAGGATATCAGAGATGAATCAGAAGGAGAAGAAATTTCAAGGGAGTGCAATATGGCTTTGGCTTGCTCCAGTAGCAAGTACAAGAAGAGGGTGACAATGCTCACCCAAGCTATAATGAGAAGATAGGAGATGAAGAGTCGGGGTCTAGTAGGTTTTAAGCAACTTCTCATTGATTCTTGACCAGGGTGCACCAAGCTCAGTGCTGGTTGTAGACCTAATTGACCCTCTCAGTATTTTCCAATCTCAAAACAGTGCAGGGGCTTGACCAGGTCGCCCATACACGTGATGGTCGCTTCACTGTGTCACACCCCCAACTTATCCTAAAACCTACTCTAAAGATTCTAAACCCTAGTTAGTTTACCCTAACTACCTTAAAGATGCAAAAAGAAAAGAAAAACTATTGGGTTGCCTCCCAGAAGTGCTAAGTTTATCGTCTTCAACCAGACGCTTTGAAGCTCAACTTAAATTCAGATTGAGTCCCAGTTAATATTGGTTTCTCCCTTCTCTTCCTCACACCTAGAGTTTTATACCCCCACCTTATTTTCAGAATTAGGGACCGAATCATGTTTCGTTGTAAATTGCTTAAAGGGATCCTCAAATTCCGCAATGGTAAGGTTGTGAAGCTGAAGTGTACTATCCTAAGGGTATTTCCATAGCATTGAAGGAGTTGTTTTGCTAACAATTTTTTCAATCATGTCTTCGTCCACAGCTTGGATGATGTTAAGTGGATTTTGGGAGGCATTAAATATGTTAAGCCTATGTTACTTATGACCCGATGAGATGTCCATAATTTCTGTCCTACATTGAATGCAAGCGTTAGCCATGATTAGGAATGGTCGTCCCAAAAGGGTAGGGATTGGGTCTGTGGAGGGTTCCATATCTAGAATAATGTAGTCAACTGGGTAATGGAGTTCTCCAACTATGACTATGACATCCTCTACTACACCCTGTAGTTTCTTAAGGGATCGATCAGCTAAACCCAATGTGGCCTGAGTGGGTTGTACCTTTCCAATGTTAAGTTGCTGATAGGCTGATAATGTGAGGATGTTCACACTTTCCCCTAGACCTAAAGGATTCCCTTCAATGGCATAATCACCAATTACACAAGAGACAATGGGGGGAGCCGAGGTCTTTTAGTTTAGGAAGGAGGTGATCTTGTGTCATGGAACTCCAATGCTTAGTTAATCGTGCTTGTCCATTCATAGTTGCCCTTGATTCTTTTTGCAGCCTATATAGTTCCCTGATGTTTTGTGCATATCTATGCATTTTATTCATTGCACCCAAGAGGGGTTAGTTAGCTTGAAATTGCCAGAATGCGTCCAAAATGGACTCAGTGGTGGTCTCCACATTGGATGAGCATGGCATAGGAAGATCTGAAGGGCATGAGGCTGGAGAGACATAAAATGCCCTATGAGGGGCATAATATGGCTTGCTCCCTCAAACCACGGGTGAGGAAGCAGAGTGTTCATGTTTTAGGCTAGAAGAAGGTGGGAGATAAGGATCAATAATTGGTGCCATCTTCTCCTCTTCTTCCTTCTCTTCTTTACTCAATTTTTCCTCGGTTTGATTATATGTCACCCTACAACTTACCAGTTGGGCCTGCTCAGGATAAGGTTTCAGTTCACACTCTACCCCATATTGTCCCTTTGGATTTATTATGGGCTCACTTGGTAACTTACCTTCATCTTTCCTACTTAGAGTAGCAACTAGCTGCCCCATGGTGGTTTCTAGATTTATGATATATTGGGAATGGGAGTGAAGGAGTTATCGGTCCACTTGACGGTTGGCTTCGATTCGCTTGAGGGCTATCAACACCGTCTCTTGAAATGAATCATATTATGGTTGAGGTGGAGGCTATTGCTGCAATAATGATGATTTAGAGGTGGATTCAGGGCGACTTTGGAAATTTTAATGGGTCATGGAGGTGGAGCATTCGAAGCTTGTGAAGGTCTTTGAGATTGAAAAGCCAAAGCTTGTGGCCTCCATGAGAAGTTAGGACATTGTTTCCACCTGGGGTTGTAGGTATTCAAGTAGGGGTCATTAACTGGATTATCATACCAATTATAGGTGGCCTTTACTTCCTTGTTCACAAGATTAAGCTAGGAATGCGCGTGAGGGAAATTGCAACATGTATGGGAAGAGTCGGAGCAGATTGCACATACCTCTGCAAATGTCATTGTTTGCAATCCTAGGGACAAGCACTGGTCTAATTTTTTGGATATGGCATGCAGGGTAGGGACTAGGTCTTGGCTTGTGCCCAACTCATAAACTCTTTTAGGTTTAGAAGTTGATGGATTAGGTAGTCTACGGGTGGCAGCCATGTGCTGTTGAAAGTTTTTAGCCAGATTTATAAAGATAATTTAGGCCTCATTCCCGTGCTTAGTGAGGAAAGTACCTCAGTACGATGCATCAACCATGTACCTATCTCTCTCAGCCAATCCTTCATAAAAAGTATGGACTAATTGCCACTTGTGGACCTATTCCTAAAGCGCTCTCAAGTCTCGAAAAAGAATTCCCCATCCATCTATGAGAAACTTGTGATGGCTCTCCGAAGCTAGTTAGTATTACCAATTGGGAAGTATTTTTTAAGAAATTTATGTTGCATAGTGGCCAAGGTTGTCATCGAGTTTGGTTCTAAGGACATTAGCCAATACTTGGCTTTATCCTTCAGGAAGAATAGGAAAAGCCTAAGATGGAGAGCATCACTTCCCATGAAAGTTGGGCAGCATCGCAATGATTGAAGTCTTTATCTCAAATTGTGCTACCTGAACATTCAAAAACTAGATGCAAGACGATGATGTGTATGCATTAGGTAAAAATTAGTCCCTAAGAGGCCGAAGGTGTTGCTCTCCCACCACAGGTTGGTGGGGAGTAGGGGTTTTGGGATTTGTTCAGCGGGAATAGTGGGTTATCTTTGGCCATTGCTTTCAATTTAGATAACTCAGCCTTCTCCGGATTAGATATAGGTTCCTAAAGGACCTACGGGATTTTTCAATCTCAAGATCTATGGGAATTATCTCGAGTTCCAAAGAATGTAGACCAAATGTAAACACGTGTAAGCACACAGATTCCGACTTCAAAAATAGAAAACAAAATAAATAAAATAGAAATTAAAAAAGAAAGTGAAAAAAAAGGAGTGCAAATCAAAAGAACAAGACAATAATACTCTAAAGAGGAGTTTGGCTTACAACCGTAGCCAAGTCCTCGGCAACGACGCCAAAATTTGGTAGGCTCACCAAGGCTTGGGTCCGTAACTACCAAAAATAATATTTATAAAACCTAACTACTCCAAGTTCAGTAGAAAGTGGGTAAGTCGAGTATCGATCCTTGGAGACTTGAAGTGCAATTATTAAACCACTTCCAATTTAATTTACTAAAGCATTGTTATGAAAAAGAAGTGAAAGATGGTATTTTGCAATGGTGATTATTTAACAACTACTGGAAAGCATGTAATTGAAAGCAAATAAATCTAAACTACTGGAAAGTAAGTAAATTTATAAGTTACCCTACTCCTACAAAGCGATACTGTGGTGTGAATCAGACGCTGGATTCCATGCTTCTAACTACGCTCATCCGGACTTCCATAGAGGTACCAACTCGAGCGGACTAAAATGAGAGAGGGGCGATCGAGGGCACAGGGTAGCAAGGGTGCACCAACCTTTCAAAGCACATTTGAGAACCGAAGTATACCCTATATCAATGATAATGAACACCTTTGTGGTTCCATAGCCGACTATTTCCCTTTGACTTATAATGTAGTAATGCTTATCCTTATCTGTAATCTTTTATCAAACACACAACAAGTAAATGGAAGTAGTAAATGAAAGCATGAGTAAAAATATCATCCCTTTATCATTCAAAATGTCTGTCACTAATGCCAGTAGTATAAGAGGAGATCATCTAATATACACAGCTATTGTACAAATGCCGCTGGTTGTCACAGGCCGTCAGAGACTCCATACATGCACCGAAAATACTCTACTCCTGTTCTAACTTGGCTCTCAATGACTTCCTAGGTATATCACTAACCTAAGAGAGGCCAAATAGGAACCCGAAGCTTGTGTTCGTATCAAATACATATAGGCTCTAGGGTTTACAAGGGTTGTTTTACAAGTTAGGAAATTTTGCAGCAAATCTAGTGCAAAAGATTGTTGTTGTCAACCAACTCGCCCCTCTGTTATTCTTGTGCATGCACTAGTTAGATTTCGCAAGAAGTCAGGGATTTGAATCTTCAATATCTTTGACTTCATCGTACCTTAGGGTCTTGTTGGTCGAGCTAATGATCGAGACTTCTCGTGTCTCGATCCTTAGGAAATCTCAGTATCTCGACATAGTCGCCCCGGAAGGTCTCTTGGTCTAACACTTCATCGAGACTCTCGGTATTTTTGAATCTTAGTTCTGTCTTAGTATCTCAATGTGATCACTCTAGGGCGTCACTTGGTCGCACACTTGGTTGAACCTTACAACATTCTGATCTCAGTTTGAACCTTGGAGTTTGCAGTGGAAAACTAAATTGCCCTTGTGGTTCGCTGGTCGCGCCACATGGTCAAGCATCATATTCTTGTCTATTTATGATCTAAAGCTCCTAAAGCTTGGTTGAACATCTAAATTTGAGCTTTGAATCCTCCAAATCTTCCTTGGCTTCTTGTAATGCCTAACTCCATGGTTTTAACCTATTTTTCTTAAAAAGGTAAACAAACCTTGCACAACTCTGAACACTCTTGGTAAATACATAATAAAATGAGGATAAACAAAGGTAAATGAGGGTCTAAAATCATGTATTTTAGGGACTCATCAATAACCAAGCTGTTTTCAAAAATAAAACATGAAAAATACAATTATATTACAATAAGTTCTCAAAAATCTCCCCCCTATGCAATTTGCATTTCCTTACCTAATCCTCATTTGAGTTCTCATCCTACTCATCATCATCGTCATTCGCTTCCTATTCCTTTTCACTCGAGCTTACTTCCATAGGCGCTTTCCCTTTAGACGAGGAAGCACCACCAATGTTTTCAAGCCTTTCGAGTCTCTAGTGGAAGGACCGAAAGTTGGAGTAGATATCCTATTGCATTGTGTTGAAGTGAAAATCCATATGTTGACGAAGATCATTGAGAGTTCTTACGAGGAAGGCATAATTAGGGAGAGCAGTGGTTGTACTAGTAAAAGCATGTGGCTCCTCATGAGATGGATCATCCCTTTGTGCATATTCTCATTCCTCTTCCATGCACACATTCACATTATCACACGGAGGTTGGCAGTTTTTAACGATTCAACCAAGTACACCAGCCGACTTATAGCCCATTTGTTTAACAGTGGTAGATAAGAATTTATCAGATGTTTTTTCATCTAACAAATAAGGTATAAATACGAGCAACACCAAGATGTCAAAAAATAAGAGTGAGAATCCCTCCGTAAGGGAGAATGACTCTACAAGTTTCTTCCTTGGCTATCATCCATTTTATGAAAAAAGAGGGAAGATCAAAATGCCTTCCTATGTACGCACCATATAAAAAAATAGTTTAGATATGACACGTGATCTCTAGACCCAGTTCTAGGAAGGATGTTATAAGTAATAAGCAAACGAATAAATTTGGCCTCTAGGGTTAGTTCTTTGTACAACGGTGGATGCCCAAAATTATTACTTTGTTCCATTAAAACAAAAGGAAGAAATGCTTGGGATGTAAAATAATGTTCCATTATCCAGGTAGGTCTAACTTTAGGACACTCAAAATCTCCATGGTCAAGGTTAAACCGTAAGACAATGTTGCTGGCAATGAGAATAAAATGTTTGGACATGTTTTGAGTAGCATATTGTTCACCCTCCCTTACTAAGTTTGCATAGAAAAGAAGTATAAGGTTTGGGTATACTTCTTGGGATTGATAAGAAACAAACCTATTCGAACCAAATCTGAAAACCTATGAAGAATGTTCGAAAAATATTCTTGCACCAATGGAATGTCAAGCATCTTACCAAGAATAGGTTCTAAAGATCGAAGGTGCTCGTTATAAATCTTCTTTGCACCTGGCATCATGAGCCATTGATGAATGAACTCAGTGTCATCTTTAACCTGAGGTGGGAGTTTTTTGTGCCACACTCTTGTTTCTGGGCATGATTTTGGAGTTTGAAAGTAGAGAAATCATAAATTTGGAGGGTAAATATGAGATAAAGAAGTGAAATCAGAGCTTAGATATGAGTTTTGGAAGATAAATCAAAGTGTAGAAAGTTTGAATAGGGAGAGATGCACGTTTGGGTGAGAGAGGAATGACGTTTGGGGAACTGAAGAGGCAAAAGTTAGGTTTTTTTTTTTTTTTTTTTGCTAGAGTAAGATTTTAAATGCTCATGGTTTGGTCAACTGAAGGTGGAGTTCAGTCACCTCAATCACTTGGCGTGCCAAATTAATAAGGTCAGTACAGGTTCGGTCGACTAGACAAGTCAGGTGGTCACCCAAAGCATTCCGTTGACTATCTATAGTACGTTCAGTCGCCTAAAACACTTAATCCTTTTAGCAACCAAGTTAATATGCATTTGGTCAACTGACCTTCATCCTTTGGTTGACTGAACTATTTGAAAAACTCAAAAACACTTAGGATAAGTGTATTCGGTTGACTGGTCTAGTCGTTTAGTCGCTTGGGTGTCACGAAATTTTCCAATTTCTTAGATTTAGCTTGTAATTCTTATGGTAATGAACTATTTCTCCTCAAGCACTTTCCTTAACATGTAATAAGATTGACTTGCTTCAAATTCTCCCCTTTTTGATCTAAGAGCATTCAATTTGTAAAACTCCATATAAGATATACATTTTACTAAAGAAGAGCAATTGATTGGCTAAGGTCTGAATGATTTTCCAATTTAGCTTAATTGAATCTTTGTGTAAACAATGTTGATTTGTTAATGCCAACAATACTATTCTAGTAATCCAAACTCTAGTTTTGATTAAGGATTGGGAGCTAATTATGAACAATTAACTTAATATTGAGTACAAAAGACTATTTAGATAACTTCAGAAGACCAACTTATTCCAGTTGTATTGTACTAACACTTGAAGTTCATTGTTAAGTTTGGGTTTCTTAGATAAGTATTTTTGTTCATTTAGAGAACCCATTAGTGTCTTGAGACAATGATATCTTCTGTTTATTCAATATTTGACACACTAAGTACTTATATGTGATGATTGATTTTTCATTTTTGAATATCCTTAAACATTAAAGTTTCAAGAAGAGTTTAGGATTAGATAGTACACAGTACTTATGTTGTTATGGTTGACTCCCCTAATCTCAAATTAGTGCATTTGAAAAAGTATGCTATACTTTAAATATTTAAACCCAGGCATACATAAATCATTTAGAATTATCCTTTGAATTTCTCATATTAACTTGATTCTCTAAAGTCCTTAGTGTAGTAGATTCATATACTAAGATTTGAAAATTTAAGCATTATCCACTATCAGAGCATTATATTGTCATTACTAAACCTCTTCATTTAGACATGGTTGAATTGACTTAATCCCTAATAGATGACTAATCATAAGATCTAAGGAAAAATTATTTTAAGGATTATGTAATTCTTCTTGGTACCCATTCTTCCTTGGGTCTCAAGGGGTCAACACTAGAAGTTTCCTTGACTATCCAAACCTTTTTGGTTTTCACACCTTTTCTTTTAAATGGGTAATCAAATTTGATGTAAGAAAAATGTAGTGTGAGTATAAGCATTATTTAATGAAGTGCTAGCATAATTTTCTTTCTATTTTACAAAATATCCCATATAGAGATTTTTACTTTTCTTGTTCTCTTTGCCATTGAAACCGATGCCTTCTTTATCCAAGGTCATCTTTCAAGAACCTACTATTTTATTGAAATTTTCTGTTCCCTTTGTAAATTTATGGATTATCTTAGCATAGTCTTCAACCTTGCTTTCTAAGCTAGTTATCTTCAAATCCTTCTCATTTTCAACAGTAGCTTGGAATTTTAAGTTTTCTAGCTCTTTTTTTCACCTTTACAATCTTATTCGCTAATCTAAAAAAATTTTAAGTCCTTTTCCTTTTTAGCCATGGTATGAGATTCTAAATCTTTAACTAAAGCTTCATTCTCATTCTTCAATGAAGTGTTTCGTTTGGTCATCTTAACTAGAATCTTATTAACCTTAAATAATTCTCTTTGTAGTTCCTCATAAGATGACATGCTTTCATCATTAGATTCATCATCTAATTCATCACAAGATTCTTTACATGAATCATTAAATGCGTTCAAAGAAAAACTTTGTACTTCATTGTTGTTCCATTCAATGAGGCAAAAGTTAGCAACCTCTTGGTCTCTTGATTCGCTCTCTAAACTACTTGAGCTTGAATCATCCCAAGTAGTGGCCTTCATAGTCTTCTTCTTCTTCTTAGAGTCCCTTTTGAGTAGTGGACACTCTCGTTGATAATATCCAACCTCCTTGCAATTGTAGCAAGTAGGTGGTTCTACCCTTGATTCTCTGCTTCTTTACTCTCCTTTATCCATCTTGAAGTCCCGAATTTTTCTTGTAAACTTCTTATTCTTCTTGAAGAACTTTTTGAGTATTTTGGTTATTAAGGCTAGGTCATTTACATCCATATCTTCTTCATCTTCATCACTTGAGTTTTCCTTGGAAGCTTTGAGTGCGACAAATTTCTTATCTTTAGGGTTTTCACTTGCTCTTTCATTAATAGTCATCTCATGCATGAGAAGTGACCTGATAAGCTTGTCTAGAGTTATTGCCTTTGAATTCCTACCTTCAGCTATGGTTATAACCTTAGGTTCCCATATGGATGGGAGTCCTCTAAGAATTTTCCTAATCATTTCATATGTGAGATAGGTCTTTCCTAGTGCGTTAAGGGAATTTATGATCTGAGTGAATCTAGTGTACATACTGGATATAAATTCATCAAGATTTATCTTAAAAGCTTCATTCTCACTGGTCAGCATGTCTATACGATTATCTTTTACATCTCTCGTTCCTTGATATGTAATTTCAAGTTTATCCCAAATTTCTTTGGTACTCTTGCAAGCTATAATACTATTAAACTCATTTATGTCTATGGCATAACAAAGGGCATTCATGGCGCTAGAGTTAATCTGCATCAATTTCATGTCGACTTCATTCATTTCACTTTCTACCTTAGGGACTTCTTTATTATTAGTAAATTTTGTAGGCTTTCTACCTTAGGGAATTATTTATTATCAATGAATTTTTTAGGCATGTAATTGCCTTGGACAATAACTCTCCAAGCCCTGCAATCCTTGGTTTGTATAAAAATTCTCATCCTTTGTTTTCAAAAGGTATAGTTAACACCGCAAAATATTGGAGGCCTTGTGGAGGATCAACCTTCACCAAGTGGGGATACACCTAGGTTTGCCATTAGATCTTTATGCAACTACTATTTAGGATTTATTGCACCCAGGCTCTGATACCAATTAAAAGTTGAGGTGTAATCCCAAAAGGGAGGTGAATTGGGTATTTTTAAAATTTATTTCGGAAGCTTAATCAATTTTAAATTTTATGAATTTATAAGTGCTTTAACTTTTTGACAGCACCTGTATTCTCAACAAATTATTTTATAAATTTATATATCCTTAAATACTAAAGATTTTAAGCTAAGATTTCAATATTAAACCCAACTACACAATTTTAACAATACTTACAATGAATCAAACAACAGTATTCTCAACAAATTATTTTATCAATTTATATATCCTTAAATACTAAAGAGTCTAAGCTAAGATTTCAATATTAAGCCAAACTACACAATTTTAACAATACTTAAAACAAATCAATATCACTAAAAATATGCTCAATCCACAAGATAGTTTATGCTATAACTTGAATAAGTGATAAACCAATCACAATAAAATTCCCAGTAAATTGAATCAATATAATATTAGTAACTACTGCAAATTTTAATCAATAAGAATATTCATAGCATTCATTGATCAAAGTAAATATGCTTGGAAAGATAAAAAGATAAGGTAGAAAGTGACACCAGATTTTTTACAAGATTTAGCAATCGTGCCTACATCCTTGCCTCAAGCAACCCGCTATGAGGATTCACTATCCCTCCTTCAATAGGCAGAGAAGCCTCTTTGTTTTAGTAGGTAGAGATGCCTTTTACAAACCTTCTTCAATTAGCAGAGTCGCCTCTCTCATTTACGTAGGTGGAGTTACCTCTCTCCCTTGCTTGGGCGGAGTACCCCACTCTTTAACTAGGTAGAGTCACTTCTCTCCTTTAGTTAGATGGAGTTACCTCTCAAGCAAAAACACCCTTTCTTTTGCTCAACAATTCAATACTAGAACCTTCAGAATACACAATAGTTGTAATAACAGAGCTTGTACAAAAAGAAGTTTTCTGAATAGAGTATATGTACACACTTGAAACTAATGCACTCTTATAATGATATCGATACAAAGCTCAACAAGTATGGCTAGGTTTTATGGTTTTGAAAAGCAATATGCTTGAAGAGAACAAACTCAAAAAACTTTTGCAATGTGCAGTGCTGAACACAATCAATCTCTAGGTTCGATTGTATAATCGGTGTATTCAGTCCCTTAAAACACATTTAGGGTTAGCTATTTATATGTAGGTTTAAATTATAGTCGTTGACAGTTTTAATTATGTCATTTTTGAAACTTATCTCGATGCTTCAGTCGATGGAACCATGTGTTCGATTGCTTGAAGCAATTAAAGTCAAGATTTCCAAATTGGCAGTAGCTATTCAATCGAATAAACTCTAAGTTCGGTTGCCCGAACACGTTTGGTCAACTGAACCTAAGATTCGGTCACTCGAACCAACTTTGTTTGGAACTTAAACATGGTAGTAGCCATTCAGTAGACTGAACCTGTGGTTTCATCACCCAAACTCTTTGATGCTAGATGAGTTTGTTTATACTTCTACATTCAGTCAACTAAGCATTTGCCTCAGGTGCCTGAACATCCTGAATATTCAATATTAATTTATATTTTGATTCCAAAATGATTTCAACCTTTTGAAATAAAATTTGGACTTTGTAAAAGAAATATTCCAAGACTTTAAAAGGTATCTAGGGTCCAAATAAATAACCTAAGAGCTTCGTAACAAAGACCAACATGAGATGTACATACATGAAACCTATTTTACAATACACATGATAAACTATTTAGGTCTCCATGTGATCTTCATCCAAGCTTCATGTCAATAGCCATCTTTCATTTACTTTTGTGCTTCATGACTATCCATTATGTATCTTTCATTGTGCTTTTATATTGTAATACCTGTAAACACACTTGATAGCACAATTAGATGTCTTGATTTGTCATTATCAAAACAAGATTAATCCTTATTAGGCCAACACCTTTTATAGCCAATGATGAAGCTTTAGTAATGTTTTCAAAGAACTCCCTTCTTTTTTGTCAAAGATTCTCATTTCAAAACAACAAAAAATTCCATTCTTGGATCCTATATTCAATTGAATATTCTCTTTTAAAAAAAAAAAAAACTATCCTCTTGATTAATTGCAAATTTAAAGTTTTCCCTATAGCCATTAAATGAAGGATTGCAATTAACGGATTCTCCCTCAATCACCATAAATTCTTGATTTCAATTAGTGAATTTTCCACTCAATCAACATTAAATCTCCGATTTACATCATGGATATTTAAAAATCTTCATCACTATAAATTCTTGATTTCAATTAGCGGGTTTTCCACTCAATTACCCTTAAATCATTAATGTTAATCATGAATTTTTAAATCTTCGTCATATCAATCACTATTAAATCTTTAATTTCAATCGAAATACCAAAGAAGATGACTGAAGCCCTTTAGAATGCGTGCCAATGCATATGCAATCTTAAGTTGCTTCAAAATGGACTTGTTGATTGATCGACCAGTCCCCCTTTTTTATTTACTTATTTCATTATTTTATTTTATTAATCTTTTTCAATGTAAAAATAATCTATTAAAAAAATACTATTCCATTATGGAAAATTTTAAAAAAAAGGGGAAGGTAAATTTTTTTTGGGACTAGTTTTTTGATTTATTTGATTTATTTTCTATTTATTTTGTATTTTATTTATTTTAGATCTTTTTAATTAGAAAATTTGTCTTTTGACATGCTTTAAATTGGTTTGTTGCTGTAGATTGCTTAGAGGAGTTCTTCTCAGGGTTTTTCTTTTTCTTTCATTAGATTATTTATTATATTTTTCTTGAAATTTCTTCCATTTTTGGTCCTTATAAATCGATAAAAATCTAAAAAAGTGTAGAAAATTTTTATACAATACCAAAAACTTCCAAGTCAACTTCTAGTTAGGGTTTTGGCGTTTTGGGGTGTTTTGGACCTTGCTTGTGTTTTAAATTTCTAGAGTTTCGGGATGTTTTGTACCTTGCTTATGTTCAAATTAAGTTTAAAAAGTGAAAATACGAGAAGAAGTGAGGGTTTCAAGATGATTTGTTGCTTGCTGTGTATGAAATTCTCTATTCATGAGCACAAGAAGTTGATATCGAGTGTAAACTTGTTCAATCAGCATAATAAAACACTTCAATTTGGTTTGATAACAAGATTGCATGTGTTGCTTGAAATGTTCAATATGACTTCAATAATATGTGATGTTTTATGTGCATCCGATATAATTAGGTTTTTTATATGATAATATTTGAATTCTTATTCGAGGTGAGAATTGACTAAAATAAATGAAAATTGAAAACACCTTAATTATTGAATTTGATGATGAATGCTATAGAGGGGAAATAATCCTATTAGTTTTATTGAGGTAAGGAAGGCCTTGCATTTTAAATTGGAATATTGTGGGAATGCAAAGTTGAACAATATTAAATAGTAAGGTAACATTCCTAAAGCGAAGAAAAATAAATATGGATTTGTGATTATGTGTAGTGTGTAGTAGGTATCGTTTATAGAATAGGTGTGTAAAGTGTGCTAATACTTTCCCTTGACATTAATGTATTCTCAAATTCAGACTTTGGTACATAGACCTTCGACTATCGATTACTTAGATCCTAGGGGTAATGAGTTGATCAAATTAATCAATAGTAACTAAATAGGTATTTTAACCTCACCTAAGTTAAATTAGTTTAGTGGAAATTCCATTGGCATATTATTATCCCACATATCATCCCACAAATACGAATTTCTTATTTTGAGATGTCCATTCATGTTGAGGTGGTTCAAAGATTCACCCCGATAGAGGGGAGCCTTTGGAATGTGTTGACATAGACATTACCTTGAGCTACTTTCAACATCATTCACTATGCAACAAGTTTTTGTGAAGGATATAGTTTTACCTTTGTCGCATAGCCAACTAATACTTAGCACGTTTTGTTTCAAGCCATTAACAAGTAAAACATTTTCAATTAAGGTACAAGAATTTTTACCATTGGTGCCTTCCCCAAGTGTTTTTTTTTTCTTTATATTTTCTCCAAAAATTAAAGAGCCATAATCTCTAGGCTTGATGGGAATAAACATTGATTTATCACTAGTTATGTATTGTTAGTAAGCATTGCCTAAGTACCACTTTTCAACTTTTTTGTTTATCTTATGCTTATATTTGATGTTAGCTCTCAAGCATATTGGTAGATTCTTCCACAAATTCCTCACTGTTCACATATGAAGATTTGCCTTTTGGCCAATTATCTCTATAATGACCCTACATTTTTACATTCAAAACATAAATTTCATATTTTTTCTTACCATCATCTTTAAAAGATTTAATAAGGAATTTTATTTCAATGCCCTTTCTATTAAAGAATCTTCCTATATTTGCAGTAAATTCCTCATTATCTTTGTCCTCTAAAATATTATTTTGTGTTGATTCTTTATCTTTAACTGCAATACTCTTCTTTTCCTACGCAAATGAAGCATTAGTAATATTCATTGCAATTGCATACATAATAAGAGAACTAATAAACTCATCAATATATAAAACATTTAAATCTCTAGCTTTTGTTATTGCAATAATATTTGCTTCCTTTATTTTAGGTAGAGAACTCATAATCTTTTTACCATCTTAGTAGTAGGAAAGATCTTACCAAGTCTTTTCATAGGATTGATATTATTAGAAAGCTGATTATTCATTTTTATCATTGACTCGTTTTCTTTTTATTATGAACATCTCATATTCACTTATTATCTTATTAACTTTTGTTGTTTATGGTGTGGCTCTTATACTTGGAGTTTTATAAACAAGGGAACAAAGAAGAAAATGAAGGGGTTGCATAGTAGGAACTCATTGATGAGTGCCTTGAGCTCATCAACAAGTAGATAGCGAGAGTCAGGATTTCTCAGAATTAAAGACTCGTCGACAAGATTATGGACACATCAACGAATGGTCTTCTTCATATCATCAACGAATCCTTGTACTCATCGACGAGTGTCACCAGGGCCGCAAAGAGAAATTCAAAATTTGAATTTGGACGTTATGATAGTTGGGTATTTGGAGGGAAACCTCTAAGAAACTTCTATTTATGTATTTTTGAATGTATTTTGTATATAGAGAACTTCGTAAGACTAGTGTATTGTTGTTCTTCACATTATAGTGAATATTGAGTGTCATTTGCTTTATTCTTATGTGATAAACTGTTGTTTCTCATCCATACTGGTTGTGTGTTGCGGAGACTTGGTGATTTATTGCAAGTTTATATCTTCCACTATGTGTTTGTGTGTGTGTATCCTATACTCGATTCAAATCACAACAAATTGGTATCAGAGTGATAGTTGTTATGGCATCGGGATCGTCTTCTGCAAGATTTGACATTGTCAAATTTGATGGAATTGGAAACTTCAGTTTGTGGCAGAGGAGAGTAAAGGATATTCTTGTGCAACAGGGATTGACTAAGGCTCTATTTGGTGTTCAACCGGTTGGAATGGATGAGGCAACATAGAGAGAATTGGAAGCAAAGGTCGTTTCTACAATACACTTGTGTTTGACCGATGAAGTTCTCTATCATGTGATGGAGGAGGATTCTCTAGCGGTTGTGTGGTGAAAGCTTGAAAACCAGTGTATGTCTAAATCCTTGTCGAACAAACTTTTTCTTAAGAAAAGATTGTATTGGCTTTAGATGGTTGAGGGTTCGGATTTGAATCAATATATCAACATTTTAAATCAAATTGTGATTTGGCACATGTTGATGTAACATTCGAGGAAGAAGATAAAGCATTGATGTTATTAAATTCCCTTCCTACGTCTCAAACTTATGAAAATTTGGTTACAACTTTTACATGGGGCAAATATAATCTGAATTTGGAAGAAGTGACAAGTGCATTGCTTAGTTTTCATCAAAGAATGGTGATTAGCAATGAAGCTTCTCATGGTGAAGGACTTGTTGTAAAAGGTAATCAAGAACATGGGAGAAATAAGTCCCAAGGTAAATCTTGGTTGCAGTCCGAGAAGAGGAAGAAGGACGTGAAATGCTTTAAGTGCGGTGAAATTGGGCATATAGGGTTGGAATGTCCAGAGTGGAAGAAAGGGAATTCTAATAAATCAACAAGGTTTGTAAAAATCTGTATATGTAGTGGAAAGAGATTCAAAATGTGGTGATGGAGATATGCTGTGTGTTTCATCGGGTTTGGAGTGCCTCACAGAATACTCTTGGATTCTAGATACCAGATGCTTTTATCATATGACAACAAATAGAAAATGGTTTAACACCTACAGGTTAGTTAATACTGGTTGTGTTTTGATGGGAAATAATATTTCATCCAAAATACTTGGTATTCGAGATGTAAAAATAAAAATGTATGATGGTGTTGTAAGAACTATATATGATGTAAAGCATATGGAGGGTCTACGAAAGAGTGTTCTTTCATGAGGTGTTTTAGACTGTAACGAGTATAGTTACAAGTCTGAAAAAGGATAAATGAATGTGTGTGAAGGCGATTTAATAGTGATGAAAGGAGAAAATATAGAGGGAAATATCTATCTTCTACAGGGTGTTACAGTTGTAGGTGGAGATGCAGCCGTTGAATCTAAATCACTTACTTCGTGGTATATGCGGTTAAAGCATATGGGTGACTACATATATTCATATGTTTGGGAACCAATGATGATAGCATCAAAGTAGAGACATATGTATTTTGTGAATTTATCAGAAAGGGTTTTGGTATACTTCATGTAGTGGCTGAGGTGGAGAACCAAACCGGGGGAGAAATACTTATGTTAGACATAGGGTACTGAGTATGCTAGTTTCATTCAATAAGTTTTGTGAGTAGGGCAGATTATATGCAGGGCTTGTAGGGTACTTCTTGGTGAAGTTAGTGAGTATGGCGCATTTCTAAAGTAATCAATCGCCAAAGGTATTGCTAGATAGGAAAGTTGCAAGTGAATTGTGGGCATGTTTTTATGGTAGACTATTCGATTATGAGTGGATGTCCACTGATGCACTATTCTAGTGATGAAGGATCTAGGCTTGGTGTTTTGTCCGGACATTACCTTTTTCTTTGTTCACTAAGAAAGGAGGGTGCAAGCTGGGTGATCCTGTGGTAAACAAAAGGGTGATCGAGGACATGGCTTTTTGTTGATAAAGTCATGGAGCAGCATACTTAGGTAAAAGAAGAGAAATAGAAATGCCATAAAACTACAACAACATCAATCGTGTTATTCAGGTGGAGTTAGGGACTCAGGGGAGAAATGTGGTTTTATGGAGCAACAAAACATACGGCAGAGATGGCATTGGTCATATTGCATGGAGTTTCAGCTCAGGAGATTCGCAGAATCATGGTAAGCTCATGTGCACTATCAGACCACCACTCAAGTGTGTGAGGTGGTGAGGCTTCCAATATGGAAGAGGGTGATAAGATATAGTGAAGTGATATGCTTGTTGTGTATGAATGACATGTTATTGGTTGGAAATGTTTTAACTGAGGCTTTAATTAGTTGGAAACTCTGTTGAAAGGTTTTGACAGGAATGTGTTGGGTATGACCAAGATGAGTCTTGGTTTGTTGATTCACATGGACAAAGCTATAAAGAGATTGGTATTATCTGATGATGGTTTTGTGGACAGAACTGTAGGGAGACTACGTTTGTCATCTCAAGGGGGTTATGTGGAAAATCATTGTGAAATATCTACCGCTCGGTGGCCAAGGACAGATTGTGATGTCTGGGATATGCCAAAGGTCCTCCATGATTATGTAAATGGGGTGTTTTAGCAGACAACAGAGTGAATCATCAGTTGTGCGATTTGTTGAAGACTATGCAGGGGGCTTTGGTGTTATAAGGCTTGCAACAGTGTTTGTTTACTATTGTTGGAAGGCTTTGTTGGAAGCCTAGGGTGAAATATTCAGGTGTTGAATCTACAATTGCCTCAGGGTTGATGGTAGAAGCTGAAACTGCTATCGGTAAGTTCAAGCGGTATTTCTTGGACTTGGTATTTGCCTCAAAGTGTTAGAAGGGAGACATAACCCAACCAGGAAATTCAAGTTCAAGATGGAGTAGTTCATATGTTTTTCAGTATTCTCCTAAAGGGGTGTATAATTGCCAAGGTGGAGATTGTTGTTTATGGTGTGGCTCTTATACTTGGAGTTTCATAAACAAGGGAATGAAGAAGAACACGGAGGGGTTGCATAGCAGGCACTCGTTGACGAGTGCCCTGAGCTCATTGACGAGTAGATACCAACAGTCTGGATTTCTCAGAATTAAAGACTCGACAACGAGAGTATGGACATGTCGACGAGTGGTCTTCTTCGTATTGTCAACGAATCCTTGTACTCGTTGACGAGTGTAGCTTGGGCCGCAAAGAGAAATAAAAAATTTGAATTTGGATGTTATGGTAGTTGGGTATTTGGAGGGAAACCTCCGAGAAACTTATATTTATGTATTTCTGAATGTGTTTTGTATATAGAGAACTTTGTAAGACTAGTGTATTGTTGTTCTTCACATTATAGTGAATATTAAGTGTCATTTGCTTTATTCTTATGTGATAAATTGTTGTTTCTCATCCGTATTGGTTGTGTGTTGCTGAGGCTTGGTGATTTGTTGCAAGTTTATATCTTCCATTGTGTGTGTGTTTGTGTGTTCTATAATCGCTTCAAATCACAACAACTTTAACTAATTGACTCGTTCCTTTATGCAATACTTTAAATTTGTTCTAATATCTTTGGTTGAATCACAATATGAAACTTTGTTATATTCATAAGGAGTTAAAGCACAACAAAGAATGTTCATAGATTTATCATCCAGTTGAGTATGTTTTTCATAAATCTCATTCCACTTTTGTTTAGTTTTAGGAATTGATTCATCATTGACTATTTTCATTGGAATGTCAGGTTTTCATAACTTTTCCACTCAGCAACATCAATGTATTTAATATAAGTTTTCATATTAATCTTCCAATGAGTATAATTAGGACCATTAAATAATGGAGTTTAGTTGGGGGATTGTCTTCCAGCAAGACCTTGGCTTGTCATGAATGCCTTGGATTTAGTCTACAATAAAAATGAAATAAGTACAATAGCCTTGCTTTAATACCAAATGTTGTTCCAATTAGGCACCCAAGAAGGGGAATGACTTGGGTGGTTTTGAAAATTAAGAATTTTTCACTAGAATAAAAGATTTGCTAGAAAATTTAGAGGGTCAAAAACAGATAAGGATGAAACAAGTAAGTGAGAAGCAAAAAATGAACCCCCTACCTGTTATAACTATAAGAAAGTAGGACATATAAACTTGATTGTCCACAACTCAAGAAAGACACCAAGAAGAAGAAAAAGAAAGCGATGAAAGCAAGTTGGGATGATTCAAGCTCAAGTGACTTCAAAAGTGAATCAAGTGATCATGAGATAGCTAACATGTGCTTCATGGTGAGAGACAACAAGGTAAATTCCTATCCAACCTCATCTTATGAAACTAGTGATGAAACTTGTAGTGACTCATGTGAAAGTATGCCTTCATATAGGGAAATCCAAGATGAACTATTTTCATTACATAATAGATTCATAAAGGTGGCCAAGAAAAACATAACACTAAGAGAACAAAATAAAATACTTATGAACCAACTAGAGTCATCAAAATCAGAAAAAACAGAAAAAGACTCAACTATTGATGAACTCATCAGTAAAATCAACCGGATGTCTCAAGAACTAGTTAAGTTACAAGTGAATGGTAAAAGTGTAAAAGACTCAAAAATTCATTCTTAAATGTAAAGTTGAGGATCAAACTAAAATTATCTACAACTTCACTAGAGGAAAAGAGAACTATGATAAACTTGTTAGGGCTCAAATAATGTCCTTGGACAAAGAAGGAATATGTTTCAATGGAGTTAAGAACACAAAGAAAAAGAACCTCTACATGAAGTACTTTGTAAAAGCCTCTAAAAATTATGCTAGTACATCTTCAATCAATACATATGAACACACTATGTGTTTCTTATGTAAGGAGAAGGAGCACATAAAGTTCAAATGTCCATACAAGAGAATATGTTAAAATTAAAAAGGTATGGATAGTGAAAACTAGAAATGAAACAAATTCAAAAAGACTCCTAATCAACTCTCATTGAGTTGTCATACAATTAAACTGACTATACCATATGAAACTATGCACACGCAACTCACTTCATCATTAGTGAGCATAATAAAGTCATTTACAAGATACGACATGAAATTGTAACACAAATGCTATATAGAAGTATGTAAAGGGCATAAAGGGTGTTATCATGGCATATAACATTCAATGTTCACTGAAAAATTAAAAATCATGTCATTTTTGTGCTCAAAATGTGTCGTGTAGTGCTCTCCTAACCCTATTGCCCCCAACTTAAGAATTCATTATCCCCAGTGAAGTAAGAAGAGAAAGCACTTGGAAGGCAAGGAAAAGGAAGCACTACATGGTGATTCATGAAATATATGTGTACTTGCACAAGAATGCACCCTGCATAAAACCCAAATACAGAAGGGAAAACAAGAGTACACCAAGAACAAACAACTAGAAATAAAGTCACCATTCATTCTATAATGCATCGGGTAGTACATAAAGATATGAAACACAAGTGAAGAACAACAGTATAGCCAAAATGATATGAAAGGTGATGTAAAACAACCAGGAGATAGCCAAAATACAAAACAATGAAGGATTAAACCGAAAAGCTAGACTGCACTCAAAAGTCCTCATCAATAGAGCCACCAACTCTATCATCGAAATCGCCGGCCCCCAGATCTTCAGAACCATTGGACGGGGCGCGTATATCAGACTTGTGACCCGCATCAGATGGCGTGCCTGAAGCAGTCACATCATTATTGGAAAAACTTCCTGACATATATGGTGACTCAGGCGAAGCTAAAGTGTTGACTTTACTATAATCCCAAGAGTGGGGTGAATTGGATATTTAAAATTTTTCCTACCTAGGTCAACTAACCAACAACAGTATTTCACAAACCTAGGGTCAATCTAAAGGATATATGAAATAAACCAATATATGTAATTTTAATCAATTTTCTTAACATGAATTTAAGCAAGCAAGCACAATATAGTAAAGCAGAAAAAATAAAAGTGACACCAGATGCATTATCGAGGTTTGGAAAAAGTGCCTATGTCCCTGCGTATAGCTCGTAAGCCCAAAGATTTCACTAAAAGTCACTTAATGGGTGGAGTGGCACCATATACAACACCAGGTCAAATTACCAGGGCTGACCTCAACCTTTACAACCAATCCTTATGGGCTAGATTAACACATCCTTAGGTCAGACCTGGAATACAATAGATAAAGAAACACAAATTTTGTGTACATTATATGTGCTTCTCCAATAAGGAGATTTATACAAGTATAATCAATGCACTTCAATATGATAGGATATTATAAGCTCAATGAGGATTATATAACTACTCTCAAGATAATGCAAGTATAGAAATCATAGTGTGAGAGTGTATGTGTAGCGATCTTTGATTCAAAATAATAATATCAATGACAATGTTCAATATCAAAGATCTGAAACACACAATCAAAAATCTCATAAATGATTTTCAAAAGTTAAGCACATGAGATATTTTGAAAAACAGCTTGTGAAAAATATTTTCTTCAAAACACAAAACAAGCTCTTGAGTTTTGCAACAAGAACGCAAAAACTCACTAGCTTAAGGAAGTTTTCCCAAAATAAAATTATGGATTAAATCACAAGGGAAAATTTTTTGGCTTACTCTCACTAAAATCAAAAATCAAAAAATCAATCCAAGTATATGAAAGTGTAAGCTTGTAGTAGCAGTGTAGGTTATCTTAAGATATTCTCACCAATGATGTTTTTGCAAAAGGAATGAGTAAGGGTGGAGTATGTAAACTTGTACGTGAAAGAATGGTTCAAGGAATTTTAGAGGATATTTTTTATAATCAAAGGCTTAATCACCCTCTAATTTTTCCAAATGAAGGTATATATATAGCCTTTGATAAAAATATAACCGTTGGGACACAAAGGGAATATTTAGAAAAGTTTAATCAGCCTTTTTACCCTGATTACCATGGTTAAATTATGAAAACCCGGGAGTTTTGGGCACTCTGTCCTTAGGGACTGTCGCTCGAACATACACATAAAGAAAAGGTTAATTTTTGAGTTTGGGTGCCCAAGGGTGAGTTCGGTTGGCTGGGCCAAGGTGATTTTCTAATCGTTCGAGATTCGGTCACCGGGTGAGTTGTTTAGTTTGCCAAACCTCACAATTCGATCCCTCGGGGTGTTTTGAACTAAAACATTGGGTGGCTAGGGAAGATGAAAAAGTGTTAACATTTACGTTCAGTCGACAGTGAACTGTACGTTCATTTTGGACTGGTCATCCGACCCAAGTCAACTTATTGACTTTTTACCTATTTGGTCGACTGAGGCATTTTGAACATGCTAAGATCGGTTGGCCGAAGCTCATTCAAAATTCAAGATAGGTCCTATTTTTGCTTAAAATTCACCCTTATTGGCATAGATATGACTTGTGAGTTAAATGGAATTTTTCAAGTGATGTTAAGGGACCTAAGGTCGATCTATGGTCAATGAGCTTATATTAGCCTATCATGCATGCTATGCATTAATGATTACAATCCATGATTATTACAGACCCAAAATTAATCTAAACATTAAATACAAATGAAAACAATTTGGTCTTCATTTCCCTTGTATCTCCATATGCCACCATATGATGTAAGACTTTGCCATTTCATGCAAGAATGAACCTGCACTCAAACTCAGGGCAAAGGTAAGATATAAAGATATTTTTCATTATCAAAATGGGATATGACCTATAAGGTCAACATTCTCCCCCATTTTGATGATGACAAATACTTAATGCAAAAGTGGGTATAGCTATAAAAGGCTTCCCCCCCTGAGAATATGCATAAAATAATTTTAAAGCTCAAGCATATAAGGAAGACATACATAATTAATCATGCAATGCAACCAAATTATTTACCTAGTTTTGCCTACTTCTCCCTCTTTTGGCATCAACAAAAGGGATAAGGTAGAAAGGATAGAAGCATATAGGCATGTAGTGGGCAATAGTTATTCAAATACAAGACATAGTTTTAGGAAAATTTTTAGAAATTTCGGCAGCATGTCATTTAAAAGTGGAGCATTTCCCAAAAAAATATTTGTATATTAGAGACCTGATTAACTTCAACAAATAGTTTACAATAATTCACATCAATCAACCCAAGTAGTCCGGTAGGGATCAAAACAATTTATATAATAAGTATTACTTTCAACATCCAAAAGATAGTATAGTCATGCAGTGCAAAATGAATAGCAAAAGTAATCTCACAAACTATGAAGTATAGTAATGATTGATGTGAGAGAATGTTCACATTTTTAGAACCATAGTTTTCCAAGTTAAGTGGCTCCCCCTCAATTTATGCACTCAATCATACTTCTATGTGGCATCTCTACTATGCATTAGACCTAATTCATGTCTAATCTATACAAATCTATCCTCCTAAAGAGGTTTTGTGAATATATTAGCCCACTGTTCAGTTGTGCACACAAACTCAAGTGCCACATCCCCTTTTTGCACTAGATCATGAATAAAATGATGTCTGATTTCAATATGTTTGGTTCGTGAATGTGAAATGGGATTCTTTGATATATTGATTGCACTAGTGCTATCACATTCGATTGGAACTGTCATTGTGCAAACCAAAATCCATAAGTTGTTGCTTTATGTAAAGCGTTCGAGCATAGCGACTTCCAACTACAATATATTCAACATCAGCTATGGATAAGGCAATTGAATTTTGTTTCTTGGAGAACCAAGAAACTAGAGATTGTCTTAAGTAATGACGTGTTCTGCTAGTGCTCTTTCAATCTACTTTACTACCGGTGGAGTCAGCATCCATGTAACTAAGAATCTCAAATGAAGTATGCTTAGGGTACCACAATCCTAATTCAATAGTCCCAACAAGGTACCTAAGTCGTATCCTCTTAACTACTAACAAGTGAAACTCCTTAGGTGCAGCCTGAAATCTAGCACACATACAAACACTAAACATAATATCAGGCCTGCTAGCTGTAAGATACAAGAGACTACCAATCATGCCATGATAAAGTTTGACATCAATAGGAATGTCTTGCTCATCTTTGTCAAGTTTGGTGGAAGAGATAGGAGTTCCTTGAATTTTAACATCTTCCATATTAAATTTATTGAGCAAGTCCCTAAAATACTTGATTGGCATATGAAGGTCCCATGTTTGGCTTGTTTAATCTGGAGTCCTAGGAAGAAGCTTAGTTCACCCATCATGATCATTTCAAATTCGTTTTGCATGCATTTGGAAAACTCATTATACAATTAATTATTTGTAGTTCCAAAGATAATATCATCAACATATATTTGTACAAGGAGCATGTGATCATTTTTAGATTTAATAAAAAGTGTAGTGTCAATTTTGCCTATGGTAAATCCGTTTTCTAGAAAAAAAACCACTAAACCTCTCATACCAAGCTCTAGGAGCTCGTTTCAATCCATTCAAGGCTTTTGACAATTGATATACATGATTAGGATATGTATGGTTTTCAAATCCTGGTGGTTTTTCTACATATACCTCTTCATTTATATAGCCATTTAAAAAAGTGCTTTTAACATCCATTTAATACAATTTAAAATCCTTAAAATCGGCATATGCAAGTACCATGCGAATGGCTTCCATCCTAGCCACGACAGCTTATGTTTCCTCAAAGTCTATTCTTTCCTCCTGATTATACCCTTGGGCCACTAACCTAGCTTTGTTTCTAGTCACTGCACCATTTTCATCCTTTTTGTTTCTATAAACCCATTTGGTTCCAATAATAGTGTGATCATTAGTCTAGGAACTAGGGTCCAAAATTTGCTTCTTTCAAATTGATTTAGCTCTTCTTACATAGACATTACTCATGAATCATCCTCTATGGCTTCCTTACTTTTAGGTTCTTCTTTAGATAAGAATGCAAAATGACTAACCAGGTTTCTTAAGGAAGACTATAAAGATTGGTAGAATTATGATAATTAAATAATAAAAGAAGAAGGAAAGGAAAATTTCAAAAAAATGGCTTATAGGGTCTCGTTGACAAATGCAGGATTTCGTTGACAAATATTCTCCTAGAGATCGTTGACGTAGACACGTGTCTCGTAGACGAGAAGTTACCGAGAGAGAGTTTGGAAATCTAAAATTCGTCGACAAGGGGTTCATGTTTGGCGACGAACTTCCTTTATGGACTCGTCGATGAATCTAGATCTAAAGCCAAAAACCATATTTTTAGTAGAAAATTGCGCAGGAACACACACTCTCTCTCTCTCTCTAAAAAACCGACCCTCTCCCCTTCCCTCTTCGATTTCATCTCTGTTTTTCACCAGTTCGGCGATCAGAAGCCGCCACGCTACTCCTGGGAAGATTCTCTTTAAGTTTGCTGGAGTAGATCGTTGGCTAGGCCAACTTGGGCATCGTCCCAAAACAAGGGTGAGTGTATTATTTGAGTATTTTCAGTAGTACCTAGTTCATTTGAGGTTAGATTTAGTATTATATGCGAATATACTAGGGTTTTGTGAAGTAAAATTTGAGTATTATATTTTTAGAAATAGGGTGTTTTGGGACCCTATAGATATGGGTTGGAGACCCAACTGAATATTTCCAGGAACTCACATAAATTATAATCCAGAAAATTTACGAGTATGTAGGGCGAGGTAATAAAGTTGATTTACTAGAAATATGTTTATGGGTGTTATTTCAGGATTTTGGGGATAGTACGTTGTGCACGTGAGGATTAAGCTGGAGGTGAGCATCCCAGCCAGTTAGGTAAGGGAAATATGCTATGCTAAGAAGTTTAGCAAGGATATCAGAATATATATATATATATATATATATATATATATATCATTTTATCATCTAGCTTTTCCAGAATATGAGTTTTTAATATTTGTGTGGCCTGAGTGGATATTTTCCTGATATAGAATTTATATAGTTTTTCTAGAATATCATGATTTATAGTATATACAGATATAGACAGATATTTACCAGAAAAGTATTACAGATTATACAGTCAGATATTATAGTTAGACATATAGTTATAACAATCAGATACCACAGTTATGTTATTCACATATTACAATATTTCCAATTCAAATTTATAGTGCTATGGTTATTTTGGAAACATGATGAAAACCGTAGGGTAATAATAGTAATAGTATATATACAGTATCAGATCCCTGATGAAATATTTCGGACAGATTCAGTCAATAGAACACGATACCGTTGCTATTTTCATATCAAAGTGCAACCACATATCTCAGATAGTATATGGATTCCATCAACCGCGCCTGGAGAGTTTGCGGTATCCCCAAAACTCTGGGTTGAGGGGGACCCGATTTGATGAGGTAGTTTTCCAGTATCGTGCTTAGTAGAGGATGTAGTTTGGCCGAACTGAGGATGGATAGAGTACAGTTGACTTACCTGGTAGGCCAACTAGAATTAAGTCCAGCCTACGGGCCACACATCCTATCATGAGGGGTTAAATCATGACATATAGCTTTCTAGGGAAAAAATCTCAGTTATGTATATGTATACAGATTTACAAAATTTAATAAATATAGTATGATATTAGAAGTATGAAAAGTAGAAAGCTCAGATGATACAATTATGTTTTAAACTACGATGAATGTAAGTTATACTTTATACTAAATTGCCAGCTTATACAGTTTCCGATATTATTATTATAGTATTTATACAACTCGGTTGCCACGCACTAGTAAGAGCATATTTTCACTTACTGAGCATTGTCTCATTCCAATAATCTAACATTTTTCAGGTGAACTAGCTAGGCGAGTAGATCAAGCTCGTAGATAGAGAGATGTTTTGTTTTGCCCTGCCTACAGGGTAAGTGTATTCAAAGGTTTATGTTTTGAGTAAATGGTAATGGGGAGATGTGTAAATATGTATATATGGTTTGGGAAACATTGAATTCTGGTATTGTATATATAGGTGCATGACTTTATGTTTTCCGCTGCATAGGTGTGTCTATTTATGTATAGGGATACCTCGGTGCCATCTAAGGCCTGAGATATTATAATAGGTCTAATAGGGGTAATAGATCAATTGATTTCATTTTTTTTTTTAAAAATAATGGTGTAATTTTTGGGTTGTTACAAAGACCGTGTGGCAACACCATGTGAGGTTTCACCTATGATTTGATCTAAGGAATGCTTCCTAATAAATTTCTAGTCTCTAGGAAGTTCCTGAACCTCATTTTCAACTTTATTATCTTCAATTTAATTATCATTAATATTTGAATTTTTATATACATTATTTTCAATGGAGAACTTCTCTAATCCTGTTCTAATTTCAACATCATCTTCATCATCTCTTTTTGGAAAAAGGATTAGACTCATCAATGACAACATGGATGGATTCAATAACAATTAATGTTTTTTTATTTAATACTTTGTAAGCCTTGCTATTAAGAGAATAACTTAGAAAAATTCCTTCATCTGATTTTGAATCAAACTTTCCTAGGTGCTCATTATCCCAAAGTACAAAGCATTTACAGCCAAAGACATGAAAATAAGAGATGTTTGGTCTATGGTCATTCCATAATTCATAGGGAGTTTTATTTAGAGAGGGCCCAATTAATACTCTGTTCATTATGTAACAAGTAGTGCTCACTGCTTTAGCCCAGAAATATTTGGGTAATTTGTGTTCATTAAGCATTGTTCTACCCATTTCTTGCAAGGACCTATTCTTTCTTTTAGCAACACCATTTTGCTATGTGATCCTAGTTGTAGAGAAATTATGAGATATACCCTCTAAGTCACAGTAGTTCTTTATGCCATCATTTTTTAATTCAGTTCCCTTATCACTTCTAATGTGTGTTATTTTGTAGCCCTTTTCATTTTTGATTCTTATACAAAGTCTAGTAAATTGTTCACATGATTCATCTTTATGTGTAAGAATAGAACCCATCTAAACCTGGAATAGTCATCCACAATTACAAATGCATATAATTGTCCTCCTAGACTCTGAGTTTGATTTGGACCAAATAAGTCAAAGTGTAGCATTTCAAGTGGTCTAGTAGTGGATATAATTTTCTTTTTCTTAAAACTTGACCTCGTTTGCTTACCCATTTGACATACATCACAAATTTTATTTTTCACAAAAGGTGTTTTTGGTAAGCCTTTAACTAAGTCCTTTTTCATAAGTTTTGACAAAAGATCTATGATAGCATGCCTTAGATGCCTATGCCACAACCAACATGCTTCATTTATAATAGAAAAACATGTTACATGTTGTGAAGCTAAGTTATCAAAACTAGTGGTGTAAACATTTTTGTGATGATCATAATTGAAAAAAAAATTTGTTATCAGATTATTTTCAACAACGCATTTGTCATTTTCAAAGGACACCCGATAACCTTTATCACACAACTGACTTATACTCAGTAGGTTATGTTTTAAACCATCAACTAATAAGACATTATCAATAACGAGGGAAGGTTCCTTACCAACCTTACCTACTCCAATGATTCTGCCCTTTGTGTTGTCCCTGAAGGTCATTAACCCTCCTTCCTTGGGAGCAATGGATGCAAACTTGGCCTTGTTGCCAGTCATATGTCGTGAACAATTGCTAGCCATATACCACTTGTCCTTAGATGAGGATGACCTTAAGCACACTTACAAAAATATTTAAGTAACTGATGTTGGTCCCCAAATTTTGTTGGGCCCAAAGGGGTTAGTGCTTGATTCGCCTTTGACTCTCCATGCTTTCTTAATTTTCAATTTTCTATTTCTAAATGGACAGTCAAATTGAATATGACCTATCTGTTTACATTTATAACATGTCATTTTCCTGAATGATTCGTTAGGTGGGATGTGTGTATTTGATTTACGAGTAAAATGTCCCAAATAAAGATCCTTTCATCCTACGTTTTCAATTCCATTAAAGCTGAGACCTTTTTTACCAAGTGAGTTTCTTTGAGCCCTAGGAAGATTTTCAAAATTGTTTTGGCCCTCTGTAAATTTATAGATAATTTTGGAGCTATCCTCCAATTTTCTTTCAAGCTCAACAATTTTCAAATTCTTTTCTTCCTTCCAAGTAGAGTGGATAGATTTTCCCATTTCAAAAAGGTTTGACCAATTTTTGCATTTATTTTCTAAATCATTATTTTTCTTGGTCAATTTTTCAAGCGATTTGCACACATGAATATTTTAATGCTATAGTTCTTTATATGTAGGCATGCTATCAAAATTAGAATCATCATCAGAATAATAAGAAGATAAAGAGAAGGATGATAGTACCTCATTATTGTGTGCCATCAAGCACAAGTTAGCAACCTCAAAGTCACTACAGTCCATGTTTGAATCACTACTATTTTGTTTGTCCTACAATGTTCTGACTTTCATTGCTTTCTTATTTTTCTTTTTTATTCTTTTTTCAGCAATGGGTAGTCCTAGTTTGATATGCCCGACTTTGTTATAGTTGTAGCATGTGGGAGCATTTTATTTTTCTTTTCTTTTGCTTGATTCTCCCTTTTTAGATATTGAATCTTGGAACCTTCTATATGGTATGCTATTCTTTCTGAAGAACCTATTAAATTTCCTAGTAAGCATGGCCATGTAATCTCCTGATTCTAGCTCACCAAATTCACTAGACATGTTAGTAGATGTTTTAAAAATAGTCACTTTCTTTATTCTATCTTGCACATTTAATCTCTCATTAATAGCCAACTCGTATGTGATGAGTGACCCTATTAGTTCATCTAGGGACATTGCCTTCAAGTCTTTACCCTCGGCTATAGCATTAGCCTTTTGCTTCCCAAACAAGTGGCAATCCCCTAAGAATTTTCCTAATATGTTGGAATTGGTGTATTCGCAAGAGGAGGGTGAATTGAAATTTTAAACTTTTATCCTAGGTTAAACCAAATATCAGTATTACACAACCTAGGGTCTTTCTAATCTTTTACCAAATCAATATATAAACAGTATAATCAGAGTAATGTAAAATATCATACAAGTGCTAAAAATAAATTGCAGATAAATGACGCTAGCACCATATATGATATCGGGGTTCAGCCAATACTACCTACGTCCCTGCCTTGAGTCACCGCTTAAGTATTCCACTAGTTGCCCACTTCACAGTTGGAGCGACACCATTTACAACACCTTACCAAGATGGTGCACCTAGTTCTCTTAATGAGGTCTGAACCAGTCCAAGACTTTGCACATGGCAAGTCTTCCTCTTTCGACCATACATTGGGAATACAATAGATAATCAAATAAAATATTTTGTACAACACTACAACTCAAAATACACTCATGTATGATGTGAAAATAAGCTCAATGTGAGAATGTGGTTTTCACAAAAATAATCTTTGAATAAATATGTGTATGATGAGTGCTTAAAGATTTTATGGCCAAATAAGAAATTTCTCCAAAATTATTTCTCTAAAAAAAGTGCAGGAGAATCTAGGGTTTATGGCTCAAAAATATTTTTCCTAAGCACAAGCCAATGAGCCTTTGAATCCTACAATGGATGTGCAAGATTCACTAGCAAATAACATTAACTCCCAAGAATATTTTATCAAATGAAATATGTGGGAGAAACTAAGATAATAATCTCAAAATAAGGTATAAAAGATATGTGCTAGATGAGAGTAAAAACGACTTTGATTTGTAAAATGAATGCCCAAACCAAGGTTTAAAAATATGCTCTCTTGAAAGATTTATCAAAGAAATAATAAAAGAGAGTATGAGTAGTATGCTTTAAAAACATTGAAAGAATTTGAGCAATAAAAGGAGTATGAAAATTTCAAAGAATTTTTCTTAATCATTTTTGTTAATCTGATCCTAATTAAAACAAATGAAGGGGTATATATAGACTTGGGGAAAAATATGATCGTTGGGGAAACGGAGGTCATTTTGGAAAAAGATTAATGATGTTTCGTTTAAAAATAACCTCATCTACTGCGGTAAAAAATATGCCAACCTGAGAGGTTCGGTCGACCATAATTGAGGTTCGGTCGACCCAATTGCCAAGTTCGGTCATCCGAGGCATTTCTGAATTGAGTATTTGGTCGACCATTCTTGAGGCGATATTGAACCTCCGAGGTTCAGTTGACCGAACTTCATGTGTTCGGTCGACTAGGCCATTTTTCTTCTTCAAGTACGGTTGACTAAGGCATTGGGATTTCCCACGTGCCAGTTCAGTTGACTAGGGTGTTGCAGTTCATTTTACAGACGGTCGACCAAGTGGTCAACTTTTTGACCATGGGGAAGTTCGGTTGATCGAAGGTCTTAGTATGTTTTCGTTTGGTTGACCAAATGGTCAACTGTTGACTTGGGAAGGCATGGTCGACCGAAGTTGTTCTTTATATTGGGGTTCGGTCGACTGAACACACTGACTTTGTGCGTTTAAGTCATAATTTCATTTGAAGTCACTCCTATTCATATGATTATTACTTCTAAGATATATGGGGGCTTTTCATGTGATATTTTGGGACCTAAAGTCATTCTATGGTCTTTGAGCTTTTTCATTAGTCCCAAAAATTCGATGTTGGTCAACCCTAAGGTCCTGTGGTTCCCTATGGTTAGTCTACGGTCATTCTGAGCTTATCATCCACATCATGCATGCCATGCAATTATTATAGACCAAAATATAAAACCAAATGCAATTACAATTGAAAGTGTATGTCTTCTTCTGTCTTACTCTTCAATTCCATGGAATGCGCCAAATTGACGTGAGCTTTATGTTCCTGCTGGCTTCCATTTTCTAGTATCTTATGTTTGTACTGAAATGAAAACATGTTCATGCACTAAATGCACATATAAGATAATGGTGGTTTTTTAGCATCAAAACAGAGATCAGACTCAAAAATTCAACATAATCATTTCATATGTGAGATATGTCTTTCCTAATGCATGTAGTGAGTTAATGATATGAGTGAAACAAGTGTAAATACTTTGCATGGATTCACTAGTGCTCATCTCGAATGCTTCATATTCACTAGTCAACATGTCAGTTCTACTATCCTTAACATCTCTAGCACCCTCATAAGTAACCTCTAATTTATCCCAAATTTCTTTGGTAGTTGCGCATGCCATAACCCTATTGAATTTATTTACGTCAAGTTCACAATATAAAATTTTCATAGTAGTTGCATTTGTACTAATAGCTTTCATATCATCATTAGTGTATTCATCGTCAATCTTAGGTACTCTAACCTCATCTATAGTTTTCATGGGAACATAATTTCCTTTAGAGACAACTCTCCACACCTTCCAATCAATATTTTGAAGGTAAATGTGCATCCTTTGTTTCCAAAATGTGTAGTTTACATCACTGAAAATAGGAGGACGTTTGGACGAGGGTCCCTCAGAAAAAGGGGTTACAGTATTATTAGCCATTTTGATTTTTTTCAGAAAAACGATTAAGTCTAAGTAACTAGGCTCTAATACCAATTGCTGACTTTACGATAATCCCAAGAGGGGGGTGAATTGAATATTTAAAATTTTTCTTGCCTAGGTCAACTAACCAACAACAGTATTTCATAAACCTAGACACAATCTAGAGCATATATGAAATAAACCAATAGATGCAATTGCAATCAGTTTGCCTTAGATGAATTTAAACAATCAAGCACAATACAGCAAAACAAATATAATAAAAAGTGACACCAGATGTGTTATCGAGGTTCGGCAAAAGTGTCTCCCCGCCTTTAACTCGCAAGCCCGAGGATTCCACTAAAGCTCACTTAATGGATGGAGCGGCACTATATACAACACCAGGTCAAATTACCAGGGCTGACCTCAACCTTTACAACCAATTCTTACGGGTTAGATTAACACCCACTCAAGCCACGCTTGGAATATAACAAATAATGAAACATAAATTTTGTGTACAATATACGTTCTTCTCCAATAAGAAGATTTGTACCAGTATAACCATTGCACTTAAATATGATAGGATATTATAAGCTCAATGAACATTATATAACTACTCTCAAGACAATGCAAGTATAGCAATCACAGTGTGAGAATGTATGTGTAGGGATCTTTGATTCAAAATAATAATATCAATGACAATGTTCAATATCAAAGATCTGAAACACACAATCAAAAATCTCATAAATGATTTTCAAAAGTTAAGCACAGGAGATATTTTGAAAACCAGCTTGTCAAAAATTTTTTCTTCAAAACACAAAACATGCTCTTGAGTTTTGCAACAAGAATGCAAAGACTCACTAGCTTAAAGAAGTTTTCCCAAAATAAATTTATGGATTAAATCACAAGGGAAAACTTTTTGGCTTACTCTCACTAAAATCAAAAAATCAATCCAAGTATATAAGAGTGTAAGTGTAGTAGTAGTGTAGGTTATCTCAAGATACTCTCACCAAAGATGGTTTTGCAAAGGAATGAGTAAGGGTAGAGTATGTAAGCTTGTATGTGAAAGAATGGTTCAAGGAATTTCAAAGTAAATTTTTGATAATCAAAGTCTTAATCACCCTCTAATTTTTCCAAATGAAGGTATATATATAGCCTTTGATAAAAATATAACCATTGGGACACAAAGGGAATTTTTAGAAAAGTTTAATCAGCCCTTTTATCCTGATTACCGTGGTTTAATTATGGGAACCCGAGAATTTTGGTCACCCAGTCCTTAGGGCCGATCACCCGAATAGACAAATAGAGAAATGGTTAATTTTTGGGTTCAAGTGCCCAGGGGTGAGTTAAGTTGGTTGGGCCAAGGCGATTTTCCAATCATTCGAGGTTCAGTCGCCCTATGAGTTGTTCGGTTTTCCGAACCTCACAATTTGGTCGCCTAGGGTGTTTTTGAACTAAAACATTGGGAGGCTGGGGAAGTTAAAAAGTGTCACAAGTTACGTTCGGTCAACTGTAAACAGTACGTTCATTTTGGACTAGTCGGCCGAGCCAAGTCAACTTATTGACTTTTTACCTATTCGATCGACCGAGGTGTTTTTAAAGCGCTAAGATTGGTCGGCCGAAGCCCTTTCAAAATTAAAGATAGGTCCTGTTTTTGCTTAAAATTCACCTCTATTGGCATAGCTATGACTTATGAGTTAAAGGGGATTTTTCAAGTGATGTTAAGGGACCTAAGGTTGATCTATTATCAATAAGCTTATAGTAGCCTATCATGCATGCAATGCATTAATTATTATAGCCCGTGATTATTACAGAAACAAAATTAATTTAAACATTTAATACAAATGAAAACAACTTGGTCTTCATTTTCCTTGTATCTCCATATGCCACCATATGATGTAAGACTTTGCCATTTCATGCAAGAATGAACTTGCACACAAACTCAGGGCATAGGTAAGATAAAATTTTTTTTTGTCATTATCAAAATGGGATATGGCCTATAAGGTCAACATGAAGCCGCAGGTGGCACTCTAGTTGATAAGTCCCTAAAATGCATGATTTTGCTCCCTCAATTACGTTCGTTTACCCTCTTTTATCTTGTAGGTAACCCTTTGTTAACATAGTTCGAAGTTATGCAAGGTTTGTTTGTGTTGTTGGAAATACAAGTTAAAACCAAGGAGTTAAAGTAGTACAGAAAACGAAGGGAGTATTTGGGATACTTAAAGCTCAAATCAGAGGTTCAACCAACATCCAAGGGCCTCAAAGCATCAAATGCAAAAGAAGACTAGGCTCAACCATGTTGTGTGACCAGCTGACACAAGGGGCAACCAAGTCACCAACTGCAGACTCCAAGTTTCAGACTAAAGACAAATTGCTACAAGGTCTTACCAAGAGTCCAACCAAGTGACCCTCCCTAGCGACCAATTCGAGTGACCTGAAGAACACTAAACTCAAGATATTGAGAGTCTCGACCAAGTGCTTGATCAGAGAGACTCTGAAGGGCGACCATGTCAAGGTCCTGAGATTTCCTAAAGCTGGAGATCCTATATGTCTCGACCATAAAATTTACCATCAAGACCCTTTGGCACAACACAATCAACAACATTGAAGATTCGAATTCCTGATTTTCCATGAGTCTCGGCTAGGGCGCGATCAAGGGAAGCATGGGAGCAACTTGGTCAACAACAACGATCTTCTATGCAAGATTTGCTGCAAACTTTCCTATTTTCGAATTTCAAACTTTGTAAACCCTAATGGGTATAAAAAATAAGTATGAACATGTTCTTTGAATTCCTCTTTGCCCTCTTTTGGGTTAGTGTGAGACCTAAAACGTCATTGAGAACCAACCTTAGAGTAGATCTAATTGCTTTCCTTTACAATGATGTCTTGGTTTTCTTTTGTGTTTTTGATCATTAGTGACAGACAATTCATTTGCAATAAGAAGCCATTTTTACATGATTTCCATTTACTGCTTTCCTTTACTACGTTCTTTACATGCTTTGATTTATTACTTTGATCGTGATGAAGTTTTAGAGATAGGATGCCACTACTACTGATTCAATCTGGTACACATAAAGGGCTACAGTTTCCTATAGAGGTTCTCATGATCATTGTGATAAGGTATACTTCGGTTCTCGACTGTGCTCTGGACGGTTGGTGCACCCTTACTACCCTATGCCCTCGAATGGCTCCTTGAATCATTTAGCCTCATACGGATAATTGACCAAACTTAGTTTATGCACATGACATCCTAAATCTAATTTATGATTGAGAACTACTTTGTAGGAGTAGAGCTAACATAGATTTTACATGCTTTCAAGTAGTTGGTAGAAAAACACTTTTCAAAACTCCTTCTTTTTACATTTCTTTTACACAAAGCCTTAATAAACTAATCTAGAAATGGTTGATAACTGCATCAAAGTCCTTGAGGATCGACACCCGACTTTCCCCATTTTCTACAGAACATAGGATTAGTTAGGTTTTATAAATATTATTTTTGGTAGTTAAAGACCCAAGCTTTGGCGAGCCTACCAAATATTGGTGTCATTGCTGGGGACTTGATTACTATTATTAGCCAATTTCCAATTTAGAGTATTATTGCTTTGTTTCTTTGTATATATTTTTAATTTTTCTTTTTTGTTGATCTACTAAGTCTTGAGTTTGTGTGCTTAAAGTGTGTATATTGGGTTTGCAATCTTTGGATCCAGAGTTGATTCCTATAAACCCTGAGATTGAGAGATCCCATAGGTTCTTTAGGAAGCCAACCTGTAATCTTTAGTTTGTTGAGTCGTCAAAACTTGACGTAATGCCCAAATGTCAACCAGTTCCCGCTGACCAAATCTCGGAACCCCAAGCTCCCCACCTACCTATAGTGGGAAAACAACCACTTAGGCCTCTTAGGGATTACTTTGTGTCCGACACATATACCTCGTTGTCTTGCATCTGGTTCCCGGATGTCCAGGCAGCGTGATTTGAAATAAAGACTTCCATCATCTCGATACTACCCACCTTTCATAGGAATTCTTCTAAAAATCCATATTAAAATTTATATGAATTTCTCGAGATATGTTCCACCATCCAACTCCATAATTTTTAGGATAATGCCCCTCGCCTAAGGCTTTTCCCATTCTTTCTGAAAGATAAAGCCAAATATAAGCTAACGTCCTTCAAACCGAATGTGGTGACCATCTGAGCCACCATGCAGCATGAGTTCTTAAAGAAGTACTTCCCAATTGAGAAGACTAACCAACTGCGAAGGGCAATCACTAGTTTCTCTCAGTTGTATGGGGAGCTATTCTTTAAGACATGGGAGCGCTTCAGGGACCTACTCCATAAATGCCCACATCATCAAGTCCCTAAGTGGCAAATGGTTTAGACCTTCAATGAAGGATTAGATGAATGAGATAGGTCAATGGTAGACACATCGTGTTGAGGTACTCCTCACCAAACACAAGAATGAGGCTTGAGTTCTCTTTGAGAACCTTGCCAAAAATTCTTACTGGCATGTAGTTGCTGCTCATAGACCATCCCAACCATCCACTCCCAAACCTAGGGGAGTCTACGAGTTAGCTACGGGCTATAACCTTGCACCCACCCTGCACACATTAGTTCAAAAGTTAGATCAGTTCTTGTCGTTAGGATAGTAACCATCAGTGTGTGCAGAGCTGTGCACTCTTTGTTTTGACCCTTCCCATTCTAGCTACAATTGCCCTCATTTGCCGTCCCAACCTAAGTTTGTGCAGGAATAAGTGAAGGCCACCCACAATTGGTATGATAGGCCGTCAAATGATCCCTACTCCAACACATACAATTCTAGGTGGAAACAGCACCCTAACTTCTCCTAGAGACCACAAGCTCCGAGTTTTTAAGCCTAAAGACCTCAACAAGCACTTAATGCTCCACCTCCTTAGCCATTTCAAAACTTCCAAAACCATCCTAATTCTGCCCCTCGACCTTCATCATTTTAGTGATCATATCCTTCTTAGCCTAAATATGATACATTTTAAGAGATGGTGTTGAAAGCCCTCAAAGGCATTGAGGCTGATCACCAAGCAGATTAGCAACTCCTTCACTCTTACTCCCAACCTATGGCTAAGATGGAAGCCACTATGGGATAACTAGCTACTTCTTTGTGTCAGAGAGATGAGGAAAAGTTATCGAGTCAGCCTTTAGAGAACCCCAAAGGCCAATACGAGGTAGAATGTGAACCGAATGCTGGTCCCTCATTATATCATGAGCAGGACCAGACGGTTATTACTATTTAGAGTGATAGGATGGTAAACAATAGGGTGGAGGAGCAGCTGAGTGAGGGTGAGAATGAGGAGGAGAGGAAAGGAGAACCCAATGTTGAAACTTGTGCCACATCCTCCTCTAGCATGTTGAACAATCCCAAAATCTGCATGCCCAGTTCTGGAAGGACAAAGCCACACAATGCCCCTCATAGCACCTTCATATCACTCCAACACCCTACCCTTCAACTCTTCATGCACCCTCTTCATCTAGGAAAGAGACCATCATTAGGTCCAATATGGACAAATTCAGACAACATAAGGTCAACAAGCCTCTCTCAGATGTTCTTTAACCAATACCTATATATGCCAAAGTCCTTAAAAACTTGTACACACTCAAGCAAGAGTCAAGGGTGCATATGAATGAACAAGTGAAGTTGGCCGACCATATGTGCTTAATGATATTAGGTGATCGTCCCCCTAAACTAAGAAACCCAGGCACACCAACCATTTCATGTGTAATTGGCAGTTACCCCATTGATGGGGCTTTTTTAGATTTAGGGTCGAGTGTGAACATCCTTCCATACTCGGTTTACCAGCAACTTGACCTAGGAGAGTTGAAGCACACCCCGGTCACCTTGTGTTTTGCAGATCGATCACTAAAGAGACCCCGAGGTGTGATAGAGGATGTATTAGTCAAAGCGGAAGTGTTTTCCTATTTGGTGGATTTCATCATCTTAGATATGGAACCTTCTAGGAATTTGATCTCTGTCCTATTAGGACATCCATTCTTAGCCACAGCTAATGCCTGCATTCAATGTAGGATAGGGATTATGGACATTTCCTTTGGCCAAAAGCAACTCCAGCTGAACATATTTTATGCTTCCCAACATCCACTTAAAGTAGTCCTAGCTGTAGACAAGGACATGATTGATAAACTTGTTGGGGAAGAGGCTCCCTCAATTTTGTGGAGGGACCCATTGGAAGAGACTCTTCAGCTCGAGAGCCTATTTACAGCTAACCTAGAGGACCCATACAATCAAAGTATAGCATTTCATGATTTGCCCTCCAGGGAAGAGGATAAGTTGGGGGTTTGCCAAATAGGGCATGACAAGGAAATGAGGGAGGACACTCTGAGCTTCAAACACAGATGAGTTTGAAATGAGCTTTAATGCGCCTGGCTAAAGATGGTAAACTTAGCACTTCCAGGAGGCAGCCCGAGTATTTTTATTTTCCCTTTTTAGTACATATATTGTACATAGTAGCGTACATAGAATTTAGAGACTTGCGAGTGAGTCATAGGATAGTTGGGGCTATAAAGATTTTTTTGATTTCCTAAAGGACTTAGGAGTTCGATCAAAGGCGCAATTTTCACTTCATTGGCGTGACCTGGTCTAGCCCCTAAACTCCTCTACATTTACCAAATGCCAAGAGAATCAATGATGTCTGAGACTAGCACTGAGTTGGCATGCAACTTGGTCAGAAGTCAATGTTCTTTTTTACAGTCAAGGAGTGCAGCCAAGAGCGGCCAGCACATGAGCCGATATGACTTGGTCTAATTTGTCAGAAAGTCTTTTAAACATATGTTCACCCATGACTCTTCAACTCCCATCATTGTCATCCTTGGTTGATTTTTGTCGCTCCACCCTCCCACTTCATCGCTTAAACACCGAGCATAATCACCGAGCCTCCGATCACTCTCCGACCACCAAAATCTGCTACGAAAATCTCCTCATCGTTTGGAGCTCTATTTGGTGATCTAGGATTTGCCCTTTGCCCTCCTCAACACCCTGCTCTTCCATTATCTTTGTTATCTTCTATTGATGGAGCTACACTTAGGAAGAAAGACGAAGGTGACACCAAGCTAGTCTTCCTAAGCATCTTCTCGAAGCTGAAGGTCCCAAGGCCCTCAGAGGGGCATGACATCCGCATGACATGATGTGTTCCTAAAATATATTATTTTAGGCCCCCATTTACCTTTTTTTATCCTCATTTGTCTTGTATGTAACCCTTTGTTAACATTGTTTGGAGTTATGCAAGGTTTGTTCATGTTTTAGGAAATAAAGGCTAAAGCCAAGGAACTAGGCATGCGAGAAGCTAAAGGAGTATTTGGAATACACAAAACTCAAAGTGAGATGTTAAACCAAGCTCCCAAAGCCTCTAATCATTAGAGAAAAGAAAGTCTTTGCTCGGCTAAGTGGTGCGATCGACAATACAAAGGGCGACCTAGTCATCCACTGCAGACTCTGAGGTTCAAACTGAGATTGAAATGCAGCAAAGTTCAACCAAGTGGGCGACCATGTGATCATCAAGGGTGAGTAAGGTGAGATTCTGAAGTCTCTTGGGCCGAGAAATACCAAGAGTCTTGCCCAAGAGATTGTCTAGGAGACCTCGAGGGGTGACTATGTCGAGTTCTTGAGATTTCCTAAATATCTAGATCCAACAAGTCTCAACCATAAACTCGACCAGAAATACCCTAACGTGTGACTTAGTCAAAGACACTAAGATTTGAATTCTTGATTTCCCGTGAGTCTCAACTAGGGCGTGATCAGGGGAAGCATGGGTGCAACTTAATTGACAGCAATGATCTTTTATGCGAGATTTGTTGCAAAGTTTCCTTATTTGAATTTCAAACTTTGTAAACCCTAATGGGTATAAATAATAGCTTCAACAATGTGCTCTGGGTTCCTCTTTGGCTGATTTTAGGTTAGTGATAGACCTAGAATGCCATTGAGCGCCAACCGTAGATTAGTTAATCATTCCATTGTCGAGATAGTCGTTTGTACGAGACGACTCGAATACCACATGAAAACAAGGTGTATTCCAAAAAGGGGGGTGAATTGGGATTTTAAAATTTCTTTATACCCTTTTTAATTTACTCTTTCTTAACTCTTTTCAGATTTAGCAAATGCACATACAAAGTTGATTTACAAACACAAATTTAGCAGAAAATTTACTTGGTTATAAACCTTTATAAATAAGGATTCCTAATTGAATACTTCTTTAAGAAATTTAATTTAATCCAATCAAGATAACTAAGACACAATTCACAGTATAGAATGAATTCAGCACTACTTCCAAGATTCAGCAATTGAGTAACTCAAAGTAGAGTTTAAGTATATAGCTAATAAAAGCCATGTATTAGTGAACTTGATTTCTAAATATTAAGCACAATGTAAATTTCCAATACTCTTCCAGAAACTCGTAATTTAAATAAACTTTCAATTAATGAGTATTGGGTGTTAACCAATCAACGTAGTCCCTTACGGTTTCCACAATAAGTATTGATTAACCAATGTACTCCCTTTCGATTTCCTTAATCCCAAAGTCAAATTAATTTTTAGTTTATTTAAAACTCAATCCATGTAGTTTATATGAGCAAAAGCTTAAAATCCAACCACGCAGTGTATATGAATAGAAAATTAAATGAGAGTAGGGAAGAGAGTGAGACCAATTTTTTACGAGGTTCGGCTATACTCGCCTACATCCTCACCTTAGGCAACACACCTAAGGATTCCACTATACCACTCCTTTATGGGTAGGAGCAACCTTACACACTCCTTTGCGGGTAAGAGCAACCTTACAATCTCTCCTTCAATAGGCTAGAGTTCGCCTCTCCAAACGATACCCCATGCTTGGTCCAACAACAATTCAAAGACCTCAACTATCTACAAAAACAAGAGCAAATTTGGTGTACAAAGACACTCTCAATAAGAGCTGATTAGTACAACAATAAGGCACTACAATATACTTCAATTCAAAATAACAATAGAAAGAATTTGAAGCCTTAGAAGTATATCACTGTGAGCTTTCTTTCTTGATTGAAAGAATTTAGAGTATGTTCAGTAATTCATGAGAGTTTTACAACAAAACTCAATAGTGATCTTCATAAAGTTTGAGAGCAAGAGAGCTTTGATTGTTGTGTAATTGCTTGGTGTCTATAATCCTTAGCCTTGGGGGTATTTACAGATGTTTAAACAATAGTATTTTGTGTTCCCTAAGTGACTTCGAGTGTTTCCCAAGTTTTCATAACGTTTAGAATTCAAAAACTCAAATTTGGAAACTTCTTATTATTTTTTAAAAATTAAAATCTCAAAGAGTTAGTCGACTGGGAACTAAGAGTCAATCTCTTGGATTCATTAAAACACTAAGAATTTCAAGGGTAGCAAGGAGTAGTCAACTGGGTCATTATGAGTTAGATGTCTAGGTCCTCTCGGGTTCTCTCAAAACTAGTCTATTTTCATGTCAGTAGCCTAGGTCAACTTTGTCAGGCGCCTGGACAAACCAAAATCTGAATTTTCTTTTTTGTTTTTTTTGCTTTCCCCAATGTAATTTAATACTTTTGAAAAATATTTTATGGGGTTTTTCAAAACATGGTCACTAAGTCAATGAGTTTCTTAATAAGTTTCAAATTCAATCATATTATCATTTGAATGAAGTACATACATAGAAGCTCTCTTAAGATTTGAATCTATTCTAAGCTTGGAGTCTTCATGCTTGTCATTTGCTTAGTCCATCTTGCCTCTGAGCTTCAATTCTCTAAGCCTTCACCAAGTTATCCTTGAAATACATGCTTTCATGTCCTTTAAGCTTTTATTCCCTTTTTGTAGTCTTGCAATGACATGTTTACTCAAACTTAAGATTTAAAAACCTAATTCTTGAAATATCATCACTTTCAACAAAACATGTTAAAGTACCTTTGATTTGCTGTCCTTAAAATAGGATTAGTAAGTCATGTTAGGCCAACAATCTCCCTCTTTCTGATGATGACAAATGAGGAGCAAAAGTGAGTGAACCTTGAGAAGGCTCCCCCTTACAATAAGCATATTTTTAACAATGTTTTTAAAGTACAATAATCATTTAAAAGTATCAACTTCAATTTTATGCAAGTTCATATTGCAAGATCTTATGTCATATCATATTCATTTCATATATCAACATTTCATCATATATTGGCATGTCACTCTCAATAGTATCAACCTTCTTAATTTTACTTTGCAACTTTTATGCTCAATTTTGCTTAATCTCCTTCTCCCCCTTTGGACATCAATCAAAAAGAGAGAAATAAATAGCAATCAAAGTCCAATGTAGACACAAATTTATACATAAAAAAATATTCAAATAGAATCATAGGTGTACATAGTGTCATAAGCAATTTGAGATACATACCAAAAACAACAAATTGAAATACAACCCAAACACATAAACAAATTGATTATTTATAAATATAGCAATGAGATACACAAAAAAAGCTGATATAGCACTGAGTTACATCATAGCAACAAAAACATCAAGCATCAGTAGAAGTTGCATCATCATTTTCAGAACTTTTAGCATTTTCTTCATCTTTCCCTTCCTTAGATTCCTCATTAGATGCATCATCACTAGGATAATGTGAAGAACTAGCCTAATATTGTTCCAAATGACTAAGCCTTTAATCAGTGGAGGAAATACTAGACTGAAGGGAGGTATTACTATCCTTTAGAGATTGAAGTCCTAAGTGTACGTCATTACTAAAGGTAGTAAACTTATGATGAAATGGTATGAACCATGAAGGAGCATCAATCTGGGGTTTTAGCTGCTGATGGTCTTCTTCCTCTTAGAAACTAACCCTGCTCATGTTTAACATAGCCCATCTATTTCAGAGTTGTGGAGTTGAAAAGATCAAATCGAGTTCTTTTGATGAACAACTCATTTGGACTTATGATACCAAGATGAGAAAACAAGATATTGAGAATGCCTCCATATGGAAGAGTAACTCGGCGTGCTTCCAACCTTGTCCACATCCATTTCAAAATCAAACTGGACAAGTCAAGTTTCTTCCCTTTCAAAAGGCACCACATGATGAAGCAATCCACATATGACATGTAATCATGTGATCCGGCCTGAGGTGTGATATTGTATGTTATGATTTTCTAAAGTGGCTGTGTTCGAAGGTTCAACTGAGTAGACTTAGGAGGAGTCCTAAATTGATCTAGTGCTTCTACCATAATTAGCGGTAAAAATTCCTTGGGGGTGAATCCTTGGTCCATGATCCAAGTATGTGAGAATGCAGAATACTCAAAATCTCCTTGGTCAATACGAAGAATGAGGACCAAGGTTTGAGGGCTTAACGAAATTCTTTGGCCTCTTACTTCGGTGGTGAGTACCATTTGATTTTAAGCCATGTTAAGTTTTATAAATATTATTTTTGGTAGTTATGGATCCAAGCCTTGGCGAGCCTACTAAATTTTGGTGTCGTTGTCAAGGATTAAGTCACAGTTATTAACCAATTTTTTTTTTAGTGTGTTATAGCTTTTGTTTTTCTCTTTGCTCTCCTTTTCTTTTATATTTATTAATTTTTGTTTTCTTTGTTTTGATACTTTGAAGTATAGATCTAGTGTGCTATATTTGTGTACGTTAGGTTTGCATTCTCTAAGTCCAAGTTAGTTTCGATCGACCCCAAGATTGAAAGATCACGTAGGTCTCTTAGGAAACCTGCTTTCAATCCCAAGTTTGCAGAGTCGTCCGAACCCAAGGTAATGGTCGAACACCCACCAGTTTCCACTGACAAAATCCTGGAACCCCAAGCTCTCCACCTGCCTATGGTGGTAGAGCAACCTCTTCGGCCTCTTTGAGACTGCTTTGTACCTAATGTGTACACTTTTTCATCCTGCATCCGATTCCCGGATGTTCAGGCGACACAATTCAAGATCAAAACTTCCATCATCTCGATGCTACCCACTTTCTATAGGAATTCCATGGAAAATCCATATCAGCATCTAGATGAATTTCTCAAGATATGTTCCACCATCTGCATCAATAATTTTGATGATGATGCCCTTCGCCTAAGGCTATTCACGTTCTATATGAAGGATAAGGCCAAATATTGATTGACGTCCTTAGAGCCAAACTTGGTGACCAACCTAAGGCACCATGCAGCATGAGTTTTTAAAAAAGTACTTCCCAATTGGGAAGACTAACTAGTTACGAAGTGCAATCATTATTTTCTCTAAGTTGGGTAGGGAACTATTCTAGGAGACCTGAGAATGTTTTAGGGACCTCCTACGTAAATGCCCACATCATCAGGTCCCTAAGTGGAAATTGGTTCAAACTTGCTACAAAGGATTGGCTGAGAGAGATAGGTCCATGGTAGATGCATCATGTGGAGGTACTTTCCTCACTAAGCATGAGAATGAGGTATGGGTTCTCTTCGATAACCTCGCTAAAAATTCTCAGCAGCATACTATTGCTACTCGTAGACCCTCTGAACCTTCCACTTCCAAACCTTAAGGAGTTTATGAGTTGACCACAAGCCATGACCTAGCACCCACCTTGCACACCATATCCTAAAAGCTAGATTAGTTCCTGTCCTTAAGATAGCAACCACAGCCAAAGGCTTATGCAAAAGTGTGTGCGATTTGCTTTGACCCTTCCCACTTTAGTTACAATTGCCCTTATGTGCCGCCCTAGCCTGAGCTTGTGCAGGAAGAAGTAAAAGGCACACACAATTGGTATAATAGGCCGTCAAATGACCTCTATCCTAAAACATACAATCCTAGGTGCAAATAGCACCCTAACTTTTCCTAGAGGCCACAAGCTTCAGATTTTCAAGCCTAAAGACCTCAACAAGATCCTAATGCTCCACCTCCTCAACCATATCATAACTCTCAAAATCATCCTACTTCTACCCCTAGAACTTCATCCTTTCAGCGACCACCTCTTTCTCATCCAAAATATGATACATTTCAGGAGACAATGTTGAAAGCCCTCAAGGGTATTGAGGCTGATCACCACATAGATCGGCAAGTCCTTCACTCCCACTCCCAATACATAGCCAAGTTGGAAGCCACCATGGGATAACTAGCTACTTCTTTAAGTCGGAAAGATGATGGGAAGTTACGAAGTCAACCTTTAGTGAACCCCAAAGGCCAATATGCGAAAGAATGTGAAATAGACACTGGTCCCTCATCATATAACGAGCAGGTTCAGGCAGTGACCACTATTCTGAGTGGTAGGATGGTAAACAAAAGGGTCAAGGAGTAATTGATTAAGGAAAAGAATAAGGAGGACAAAAAGGTAGAATCCAATGTTGAAACTTGCACCCCATCCTCCTCTAGTTCGATGAATGAACCCTCTATTTCCATACCCATTGTTAGAGGAATGAAGCCTCATTATGCCCCTTATAGGGCATTTCATGTATCCCCAGTACCATGTCGTGCAGCTCTTCCTATACCCTCTTCACCTAAGGAGACCACAAATGAGTCCATCTTGGATGCATTTAGACGACTTTATTTCCACAAGCCCCTCTTGGATAAGATTAAGAAAACACCTAAGTATGCCAAAGTCTTCAGGGACTTCTATAGGCTGTAGAAAAAGTCTAGGGCACCTATGGATGAACAAGTGAGGCTGACCGAGCATATGAACTCAATGGTTTGAGGCTATCTCCCTCATAAATTAAAAGACCCCGGAACACCAATCATTTTGTGTGTAATTGGCAATTACACCATTTATGGGGCTCTTCTAGATCTAGGATCGAGTGTGAACATTCTTTTGTACTCGGTGTACTAGTACTAGCAATTTCACTTAGGAGTGCTGAAGCCCACCCCGGTCACCTTGTGTTTTGCTGCTCAGTCAATAAACAACATCGGGGTATGGTAGAAGATGTATAGGTCAGAGTGGAAAAATTCCATTATATGGTTGATTTCATTAACTTGGATAAGGAATCTTTCAATTTAATTAAAAATATTATTCTTGTCTTATTAGGACGACCCTTCTTAGCCAAGGTTAATGCCTACACACAATATAGGACAGGAATTTTGGAGATATCCTTTGGCCATGTGAAGCTCTAGCTAAGAGTATTCCATGCTCCCCAACATCCACCTAATGTCGTCCAAGCTGTGGACAAAGACATAATTGATGAAATCGTTGGGGAGGAGGCTCCCTTAATTCTGTGGAAGGATTTATTAGAAGAAATACTTTAATTAGAGAACCCCTCTACATCTGACCTCGAGGATCTGAACAAGAAAATTCCAGCAATTCATGTTGGGGCCCCCGAAGTAGAGGGACATTTAGGGGTATATAAAACAAGGGCTGATAAGGAAATAAGGGAGGACAATTTTCGCTTCAAACTCAACAGAGTTTGATAATGAGCTTTAAAGTGTCCGATTGAAGATGGTAAACTTAGTGTTTTCGGGAGGCAACCCGAGAATTTTTAATTTCTTATTTTGAGTCCTTAAGATGTACATAAGTAGTGTAAATAAAGTGTGATATCTATATAGTAGAGTATATGATAGTTGGGGGGTATAAAGGTTTCTTATTTCCAACAATGTTGAGGTGTTCGACCAGGGGTGCGACCTTCACCTCATTTGGTGTGACCTAGTCTAGTCCCTGACCCTTTGAGCTTAGAAAATACTGAGGGAATCGACGAGGTGTGTGACCAACACCAGACCTGGTGTGGCATGGTCAGGAACACAGAGAGTCATTTAAAATCCTATTTCGCCCACGACTCTTCATCTCCTGCCATTTCCAACTCTTGGTTGACTCTCATCATCCCACCCTCCAACTTCATCGCTTGAACACAAAGAACCATCTCCAAACCTCTGGCACTTCTCTAACCATAGGACATAGCTCTGGTGACCTCATCATCATTTGGAAACCTTCTCAGCAATCTAGGGTTTCATCCATGTTCTTTCTAAGCACCTGGTCTCCTTCGTTTTCTCTTCTATTTTCTAAGATAAAGCTATGCTTAGGAACAAAGATGAATGAGCAGCAAGGCCATGCCTCATGAATCCCTGCTCGGAATCGCAAATACCAAACCCAACAGAGAGAAGAATTGTTTGCACATAGGCAGGGTACAATGCAGGAAAGGACAAGGATTCCACGAGTGCCCCCTACGATTCCACCAATGTCTGCTTGTGTACCTCTTTCAACATTGGGCCTGGTAATAGGGAATGCACTTGTGGAGGCACCACAAAAAATAGCCATAGATGTGGCAACCTATGATGGCCCTGGCTGCTCCCTTGAAAATCTACTCCATATTTGTGATTCGGACTCAGAGTCAGAGGAACACTGAGATGACCTATTGGCTATTCTATAGACTGTGCTTCTATGGCACATTTTTGATTGATTCCCTTTCTTTTATTTGTATTTAATTTAGGTCATTTAACCATGTTTTTGAAAAAGGTTGTACTTCTGCTATACTATTCCTAATACTTTGTACTGCCTTTGGAAATTAATACAATTTACATGGTGTTTTTGCTTAATGTATTTTTGTGCTCTATGTATCATTGCATGCATAATATTTCTAGTTTATATATGCTTCTAACATATGCAGGTACACTGATTATTTTTATTGGCCTATATAGTGTTCTCCTCACTATCTCCTAGGTTATTTCTCTTCCATACTTCAGCGAGGAAAAAAAAGTTTTAAGTTGGGGGTAAGGGGTAAGTAAACACTACATGACACGCTTTTAGCACAAAAAATGAAAATAATTTAAATTTTTTAGTGAATATTTAATTATTTTGTGGCATATTAGCACTGCTTATACTATTTACATACTTGTATATTACTTTCATGTTACATACTAAGATTATAGTGTATATAACCTTGTTATGCTCACCAACAAAGTAGTGAGTTGCTTGTGCATAGTTTCAGATAATATAGCCTATGCATTACATGCCACTCTAGTTAGATTAACTAGTGATTCATTCGTGTTAACATGGTTATGTAAAAGCTTGTATTCACATCATACTTCGCAAGGCAAGGCTAAAAACACACGTACAAATGATTTGCAGCACCTAGGGTTCCTTGAGAGCACTGAGAGAAAATATGTGGCGACTATGACACCTTGTCAGGTAGTGTTGAGCCTTTCATTTTTCTGGAGTATTTTATTTCAACTCTGAGTTTACAGAACTCAACTTCCTTTTCCTTGTTTTTCTTTGCTACTAGTCTCAATTTTTGCATTTGCTAGTCTAGAGGTGATTTCTAGTGGGGAGATATAAACCTAGGTCTTGTAGCTTACTCAAGACATGAAAATTGAGCCACCCCTAGAGTTAGACTTATTTCATAGACCCCATTTTGAGCTTAATTTCTCTTTGGAAGTATGAATACCCCAAAAATTTTGTGAAAATTATCCTAGTTGACCATGAAAGAAAAATGATAAAAGTATGAGCAGAAGAAAGTAAAAAGAAATAAAAATATATAGAATGTCTGCTCCAGTTACAAAAAGGTCAAGCTAAGGACACAACTCAAGTTATACCAAAGTATAAAGACTCTTCAAATGTCCCATGCATACAATGTACTCACGCCTGGTCTATGAGTTAGTCAGTCTAGGGTGGTCTTGATTGGATGTGGAGAGTAGGTTAGAAGATGCTAGGGTGAAGGACCCGACACCTCATTTATTGGTTGGACTCTTTCCTAATGAGACTAATTCACTCCATACTTTAGCGTAAGTTCTTTAACATATATGGGATGTTTGATCACGACATTATGCCTTATATATGGAGAGTGAACCCATTTTATTGAGTGAATTTGGAGAGAATATCAATGAGGCTGAGTTAAGGTGACCGTTCTGTAGGTGTCCAAGTGATATCTTAAGTGTGACAAATCATACACTTTACACATGCCTTGAGATGTAACCTATTTATACTTGAAGTTACATGATAATGTTAGCTCTAAATTGTAATTACCAGTTGATTCTCTATGAGTGTGCTATCGATAATGGTTGTATCTAGTTGAGACTTATATGAGTTACTTATTGTGGAGTGTGTGTATAACAGAGTCATGTATGCAAAATCATGTGTGTAATTATGTTATATCCTTGTATGTAAACTGGTATAACTGTGTTGCATGTATTTTTATAGTCACTGATAATTGGTGTCTGTGGGTACCACCCTAAAAATCCTCACAACACTAGAACTTGTCCACTAGGGTCTAGCTAGGGGTTTAAAGCCTTGTTGCATATGGTAAATACAACCGTGTTTCCCTCGAAAAAGGAGGTAGTTAGGATTTTCTAGTTTTTCTTTATTTTTTTAGATTTTTCTTTGCTCAAGGATTAGCAAAGTATAAGTTGGGGGTTGTGATGTGTCCCTAATATACACTATTTTAGGCCCCCATTTACCTTTTTTTATCCTAATTTGTGTTGTATGTAACCCTTTGTTATCATTGTTTGGAGTTACGCAAGGTTTGTTCATGTTTCAAGAAATATAGGCTAAAACCAAGGAAATAGGCATACAAGAAGCTAAAGGATTATTTGGAATAAAAAAAGCTCAAATTCAGATGTTAAACCAAGCTCCCAAAGCCTCAGATCATTAGAGAAAAGGAAGTCTTTGCTCGACCAAGTGGTGCGAGCAGCAACACAAGGGGTGACCTAGTCATCCACTATAGACACTGAGGTTCAAACTGAGATCAAAATGCTGCAAAGTTTGGCCAAGTGGGTGACCATGTGATCCTCAAAGGCGATTAAAGTGAGATGCTAAGGTCTCCTAGACCAAGAAATACCAAGAGTCTCGCCCAAGTCATCGACCAAGAGACCTCGAGGGGCATCTATGTCGAGTTCTTGAGATTTCCGAAAGATAGAGATACTGCAAGTCTGAACCATCAACTCGACAAATAAGACCCTGAAGTTCGACTTAGTCAAAGACACTGAAGATTCAAATTCCTGATTTCTCGTAAGTCTCGACCAGGGCATGATCAGGGGAAGCATGGGTGCGACTTGGTCAACAATGACGATTTTCTACGCGAGATTTGCTGCAAAGTTTCCTTATTTGAATTTCAAAGTTTGTAAACCCTAATGGGTATAAATAATAGCTTCAATAATATGCTCTAGGTTCCTCTTTCATCAATTTAAGGCTAGTAACTATCACGCCCCGAACCCGCCAAGTGGGGCCCGGGGTGGGATGTGATCCAATCACCTGTGTCTAATACCATAACCTCAATCACCAAGCGAAAAAATAAATAAGCATCCTCAATAATATACGAGAGTTCCATATAAACATCCTAAAAAGGAACTTCCCAACATCTAGATCCGTACCCTCTCACCAAAATGCTATGCCAACAAACCTAGCCCCAAGCTCGCTAAGCTCGATCATGCGGAGGTCTTGAAAAAGATGAATTTTATAATAGGTAAGACACATCTCAGTAAGACGGAATAGATTAATACCAGTGTGTGGCTATCATGAGTTTAGTGTATGCAAAATATCATCAATTGTTAGTTAACCACAATTATAAAATCATTCTTAGCCCATACTCTCTCACGCACACACACACAATTATTTATAAGTGAAATTTCCTAAGGATAGGGAAGATTGCACGCCCATACATGTAACTTCCCTCTGTTCTAATACCATTACAACTATCAAGACAATCACCTTACTCAGTAAGCCCTCGGGGTTATGTTAATAAGTGAAGTCTCCAAGAATAGGGAAGATTACATGTCCATGTGAAATTAGGAATAGCTTCCCAAGAGAGAGGGAGGGGGGGTGAATTGGCTTTTAAAATTTCTTTTAATTTTTTAGAATTCTTAAACTTATTTTATTTCTTTTAACCAATTCGTGAATGATTTGTTTAATTTGTTAAGCACTCAAGAACTTAGTTTCTTTACTTAATTTTTAACCATACAAACATCCAAACATTCAACTAAACCAATCAACTAAAATTATAAAGTAAACAAACAAGCCAATACACAACACTTATGTAATATAACAACTCAAGATGGTTGTTTATTTATATTTGCAAAATTTGAACCAAGCCCTGTAGTGAATGAGAATTTATGCTTGCTGATGTAAAGCCCTGTATAGATGAATCAAATCACTCTTTTCAAATATTTAGAACTCAAATAAACTCTTGGTAAATTTATCTTTGGGATGTTAACCAAGTAACGTACTCCCGTAAGGTTTCCGCAAGATATGGTGTAACCAACGTACTTCCTTTCGGTTTCCGCAACCCAAATCAAAATTAAATCTTAAGTTTGTTTGATTTCCAAATATTACGTAGTATATATGATTATCAAATAAACCATCCACACAATTTAAATATGCTGAAAATAAAGAGTAAGGGAAAGAAAGAATGAGACAGAGATTTTTACGAGGTTCAGTTTATACCTAGCCTACGTCCTCGCCCTTGGCAAACCACCAAAGGATTCACTAAACCTATTCCATTGATAGGTGGAACAAACCTTTACAACCTCCTTGGTTAAGGCTAGAGCCCGCCTTCTCCAAACGATATTCCCTCATTCGGTCACTCCTTTAGGCTAAAGCCCGCCTCTCTAAGCAATATCCCCTTGCTTAGCCAATGATCCAAACAATCCTTGGAAGATCAAAGAACTACAAGAAATACAAGATAAGATCTATGTACAAGTATACTCTCTTAAAGAGTAAGTTAGTACAATTTCAACACTATATACTTGAATGTAAAATATCAATATAAAATACAATGAAGCTCAAGTGTAGAATTCACCAATATCCTTCTTAAATGAGGATTAGCAGTAGAAATTCAGAGGAGGAAGGATTAGTACTTCATAATATCTCAACAAAATAGTTTTGTAATGAGGGAACAATAGAGCTTTGGAAGAACAAGAGTGCTTTTAGCTTTACAAGCAAAATTTTCAATTCTTGGATGAGTTTTGATTTGCAAAACCATGTATTTATAGGCTTTCAAACTTGTTTCCATGTTGCAAAAGGGCCCTTATAGAGTTTCCCAAAATTTTTAGAAAGTTTGGAGCTCAAACGGCTATATTTTAAAATATTAGAATTTAAAAAATTTTCCTGTTGAACAGTGTTTAGACGTCTGACAATAGTGACCTCATTTTAGTGTTTTGGCCATAACTTTTTTGTATGACTCCAAATTAGGTGTTCTTTATGTCAAACGAAAGCTAAGATAAAATCCTACAGCTTTCATGTTGACTACTTTTAAAAATAATGAGGTATTTATAGATAAAAATTCACCTCAATGCGTCTATATAAAAACTGACAGTATTTAAGAAAACTCTTTTTGGTGCTTTTTATTCCAAAAATGATTTTAACTTTTTTTAAAAAAATTTTGATCTTATAAAAATATTTTTCAAGTATTTTAAAAAGTATATAGGTCTAAGAAATTAATCTAAGAGTTTCAAAATATTTCAACGATATTTTAAACATTAAAGTACTTACATGAGACTTCTAAGATATTAACATTCTAAGTTCTTGAGTCTTCATGCTTTGTCCTTGGATTGAGTCCATCTTTTCTTCAAGCTTCCGTATTCTTTGAGCTTTCTCAATTTGCCTTTCTTTGGCTCTTTTGACTTTAATATGCCTTGGCTTTCAACAACTTATTCATGTCCTCATATTCTTCAAGGTTTCACATATCATCTTTAAATCCATGCTTTGACTCTTTTAAGCTTCATTTGATCCTTGTGAGCACTTTAACCTTGCTTTCTCATATATGAGCCTTGAAATATCATTATTCACACAAATATATTATATTTCACTTGTTTGTTAGCATCAAAACAAGATAACAAGATTTTAAGCCTTGTAAGGCCAACACCATACATGTAACTTCCCTCTGCTCTGGTACCAGACTGTAATTACTAGACACTCGCCTTTCTCAGCAAGCCCTCAGGTGAAGAGTTTACTTCACCCCAAATACATATAATACTACTACATTTAATACACTTAATATGTTGTTCTTTACTCTGTATGTTGTTAACTCTATAAAACCCAACTCTTCATAATCTCTGTATTTCATATATTACTTCGCTCTTCATATTCTCTATTTTCATATACTCTACTATGTTCTCTTATCACATACTTTGTTTTCACATTTCACATCCTATGTCTTCATATATTGTATATTCGTATACACTGTTATGTATTTACATGCACTGTTCTATTATACTCGGGTTAAATCTACAATTATGAATTTAGAACTCACTACCAGATGGATAAAAACTGACATGCTTCCCCCCATGATGGGTTGTGTGGTCCATAGGCTAGAATTAACCCTAGTTGGCCCACCAAAGTTAAATCAATTCCCAACTCTTCAGTCTGCTAGTCTGATTGGCTTCCCTATGCTGATCTAGACTCTAGGCGGAACGCTACCCTTCACAGATCAATCAACTATTCAATACCAACACTCTAGCTAGGACCTGTGGCTGCACTAAGCTCTCCAAAACTCTCGCAATGGTACCATTCATTCTATGGTCCACTAGAGTTCTCAAACCATACATTGTAATTTAACATTAATATTCTGCTATGTATAAAAAATTCCAATTACAATATAATCCCAACACATTTCAATATTTCCACATGTTATACATATTTCATAACTCAACACGGTATTTTCATTTTTCCTCATGCCACACAATTTGAATAATATACATATTTGTATAACTATTGAAATAATAAGTCAATCCATGTTCATTATCTGCTTTACTGAAAATATAGGTTAAATTATCTCCACAATTTATCTAATACTCAAAATAAGCGTTAATAAGCAAAATGGAGATAATTAACCTTGCACACTTTGACTAATTTTTAGAAAATGTAAAACAATTCCAACCAATCATTTCAACCAGTCAAATTATTTAGAGAATCCATTACATAAATCCTGTAGCCTTTTTCTTTATTGAAATCGGTTTATTTTCAAAAATAATAGCCATTAATTCATCCATAGGCTCAAAAACCTTAGTTTAAACGGTTGACTTTCAAAACTTACATGATAATCATATACATACACATATAATTTCTATTTTAACCGGTAGAATTTACAAAACAATTGGCTTAATTTATTTCCCTCACCTGATTTCCTGAAGCAACGCCCGCAGGGATCCCAAAACCGTGCCTGCGGTGCTCACACAAACCCTAAATTCATAAATCCTAATTTAATCAACTCAACCCCAAGTAAAATACTATTTTAATATTTTCAAGGCCCACAAAATTCAAATAAATAATTAAACTACCAAAATCATCAAATTTACTTAATTTCCTAAATCTTACTCTAGCCTTAGGGTGATGCCTGTAAAGCCCAATTCAAAAATCCGCTCCGGTTAAATTGGTGCGGATCGATTCTAAACCCTAGAAATGGCGTCTCATCATTAATTAGGCTGAAGATTTGATAGAAATTGAGAAGAAAGAGTTGGTTTACCTTACCCTAGAAGTGGTGCCTACAATGCTCCTACAAAAAATCCACTTTAGTTAAATTGAAGATGGCGAAGAATGGAAGAATCCAGTGCTATTTTCCGTTTTCCGATCGGTTGAGTATTTGCCGAGAAAAAGAGGAGAGAGAGAGAGAGAGAGAGAGAGAGAGAGAGAGAGAGAGAGAAAGATGAGAAAGTGCGTGAGATGGGGACTTCTATTTGCAATTGAAATTGGAATTGAATTTCCAATCCAATTTGGTTTCTTTTGCATTGCTTATAAAGGAAGCATGCAAATGCCCACTATCTATATAATATTATTATTATTATTATACACATACATACATACATACATATATATATATTTGTATATATATACCTATCATATTATCTACTTAATTAATTCAATTAAATAACGTTTAATTAATTAACTAATTAAACTTTTTTTTCCGGGTTACTACATTCTTCCCTCCATAAAAGAATTTTGTCCTCGAAATCCGCTACCCGATCATTTTACATAACTCTGGAATTAATTAACCATCCGCATACCACTAATTTCAATATAATCTACAACTATAATTAACTAAATTGATCTAAAACTTGAAATAACTATTGTTTTTCTTATAACATAAACTTATTACCAGCTTCTGTGCCACGAGCAACGTCTGCATAAGTCGGAATCATAGTGTACACATGTGTTGGACTGCCTTAGGGTACATGACTATTTACTGGATTTTGTTAGGTGTAGGTGCATTAGCGAGGGGTTCTTGGCAATTTTCTCCAATGTGCCCAAGCTTAGCAAGCCGATAGCAGTTGGCACTCCCAATTCGGTAGTCACCCCTATGCCTCTTGTTACATCTGGGGCATACAGGGTAAGATGAATCATCCTGATAACCATGATAACCTCGATCTCTCCTATCCAACCTCAGGCCCACATTGTTTCTTCCTCTCTTCCACGAACCCTAACTAGCCTCAGCTTGAAAACTAGAAGGAGCAAGCCTCTTTCTCTGCTGTAAAGGCTCTGTACCATATTGTAAGCTCTTCTCCAGTTCCAAGGCCTTATCCACCAAGTCCAAGAAGTTCTGGAGAGAAGTTCGTCAAGGGATTTCTACCTCCAAGTCACAAAAACAACTCATAATTCCTAACAGTATCTTAATCTACCCATTCCTATCCTAATCCTAACTTGATCCTATACCCTTGTATTAATCCATTCTAGAGTCTATAGAACCTAACAATCTTATGCTTTGATACCACTTTGTCATGCCCCAAACCCACCAAGTGGGCCCTGGGGTGTGATGTGATCCAATCACCTTTCTCTGATACCATAACCTCAATCATACAGTGGAAAAATAAATAAACATCCTCAATAATATACCATAGTTCTATATAAACATCCCAAAAAGGAGCTTCCCAACATGTAGTATCCATATATACATCTCAGAAAGCAAAAACTACCCATAAATACATCCAAGATCTGTACCCTCTCACAAAAATGCAATGCCAACAAACCCAACCCCGAGCTCACTAAGCTCAATCATGCAGAGGTCCTGAAAAATATGAATTATATAAAGTGTGAGACACATCTTAGTAAGTTGGAATAGATTAATACTAGTGTGTGACTATCATGAGTTTAGTGCATGCAAAATATCATCAATTGTTAATTATCCATAGTTATAAAATCATTCTTAGCCCATACACATACACACACACACACAATTATTTATAAGTGAAAGTTCCCGAGGATAGGGAAGATTACATGCCCATACTTTGTATGATGTTATCTCCATAAAACCTAACTCTTCATAATCTTTTTCTTTCATATATTACCCAACTCTTTATATGCGCTGTTTTCATATACTCTTCTCTGTTCTCTTATCACATACTCTGTTTTCACATTTCACATCCACTGTCTTCATATATTCTGTATTCGCATACACTATTCTATATTTACATGCATTGTTTTATTATACTTGGGTTAAATCTACAATTATGAATTTAGAACTCACTGCCAGATAGATAAAAATTGACATGCTTCCCCCCATGACGAGTTGTGCGGCCCGTAGGCTGGACTTAGCCCTAGTCATCCCACTAGAGTTAAATCAATTCCCAACTCTTTGGTCTGCCAGTCCGATTTGCTTTCCCACACTAGTCTAGACTCAAGGGGAAACACTGCCCTTCACAGCTCAATTGAATATTTAATACGAATACTCTCTCTAAGACATGTGGTTGCACTAAGCTCTCCATAACTCTTGCAACGGTACCGTGCATACTATGGTCCACTGGAGTTCTCAACCCTTACATTGCAATTTAACATTTATATTGTGCTCTGTATAAACAATTCCATTTATAATATAATTTGAACACATTTCAGTATTTCCACATGTTATGCATATTTCATAACTCAACACAGTATTTTTATTTTTTCTCATGCCACACAATTTGAATAATACACATATTTATATAACTATTGAAATAATAAGTCAATCCATTTTCATTATTTGTTGTACTAAGAATTTAGGTTAAATTATCACCACAATTTATCTAATACTCAAAATAAGCATTAATAAGAAAAACGAAGATAATTAACTCTACTCACCTTTCCCAATTTTTAGAAAATGAAAAACAATTCCAACCAATAATTTCAACTAGTAAAATTATCCACAAAATCCATTACTTAAATCTTGTAGCCTTTTTCTTTACTTTAATTGATTCATTTTCAAAAATAATAGCTATTAACTCAACCTTATGCTCAAAAACCTCAGTTTAAACGGTTGGCTTTCAAAACTTACATGATAATCATATATATACACATATACTTTCCATTTTAACTAGTGGAATTTACAAAACAACTGGCTTAATCTATTCCCCTTACCTGGTTTTTTGAAGCTATGCCTGCAGGGATCTCAACATTGTGCCTGCGGCACTCACACGAACCCTAAATTCATATCTCCTAATTTAATCAACTCAACTCTAGGTAAAATATTGTTTTAATATTTCCTAGGCCCACAAACTTCAAATAAATAATTGAACTACCAAAATCATCAAATTTTCTTAATTTCCTAAATCTTACCCTAGCCTTGGGGTGATGCCTAAAAAGTCTAGTTCAAAAATCCGCTCTAGTTAAATTGGTGAGGATCGATGCTAGGCCTTTGAAATGGCGTCTCATCGTCAATTAGGTTGAAGATTTGAGAGAAATTGAGGACAAAGAGTCGGTTTACCTTACCCCATGAGTGGTGTGTACAACGCTCCTTTGAAAAATCCACTTCAGTTAAATTGACAATGGTGAAGAATGGAACCCAGTGGTATATTTCGTTTTCCAATTGGCCGAGTATTTGCTGAGAAATAGAGGAGAGAGAGAGAGAGAGAGAGAGAGAGAGAGAGAGAGAGGGAGAATGTGGAGGAGAGAGAGGGTAACATGAGGAGAGAGAGATGAGAGAGAGTGCGCGAGATGGGGGCTTCTGTTTGCAAATGAAGTTGGAATTGAATTTCCAATCAAATTTGGTTTCTTTTGGACTACTTACAAAGGAAGCATCCAAATGCCCACTAGCTATATATTATTATTATTATTGTATACATATATACATATATATATATATATACCCATCATATTATCGACTTAATTAATTCATTTAAATAATGTTTGATTAATTAATTAATTGAATTAACTAATGTCAATTAATAAAAAATTCCCGAGTTACTACATTCTTCCCTCCTGAAAAGAATTTGTCCTCAAAATTCACTACCCAACCATTTTACATAACTTTGGAATTAACTAACCACCCTCATACAACTAATTTCAATATACTCTACAACAAAAATTAACTACCTTGATCTAAAATCGGAAATAACTATTGCTTATTTCATAAGATAAACTTATTACCCGCTCTTGTGCCACAGGCAACGTCTGCATCAGTCAGAATCATGGCATACAAACGTGCTGGACTGCCTCGGGGTACATAATTGTTTCCTGGGATCTGGTTAGGTGTAGGCGCATTAGCTAGCGATTCTTGGCAATTTCTTGCGATGTGCCTTAGCTTACCACACCGATAACAATTGACACTCCCAATTCAGTAGTCATCCTTATGCCTTCTGTTACATTTGCAGCATACAAAGTAGGATGAATCATCCTGATAACCATGATAACCTCGATCTCTCATCCCCTACCTCAAGCCTACATTGTTCCTTCCTATCTTCCACGAACCCTAGCTAGCCTCAACTTGAAAACTAGAAGGTGCATGCCTCATTCTCTGCTCTAACGGGTCTATACCATCATGTAAGCTTTTCTCTAGTAGCGAGACCTTATTCGCAAAGTTCGAGAAGTTTTGAACCTGGAACCCCACCACCTGCTCAAAGATCCTCTATCATAGGCCTTCCACGAATGTTCTTGCCTTCCTTACCTCATCGGGGATCATTTACAGTGCAAAGCGAGATAACTCCACAAACTTCGCCCCATACTCCCCGACAGTCATACTCCCCTAGGTTAGGTTAATAAATTCCTTTGCCTTATCTTCTTAGGTAGAAGCCACAAACTTCACCCCATACTCCCCGATAGTCATACTCCCCTGGGTTAAGTTAATAAATTCCTTTGCCTTATCTTCTTAGGTAGAAGAAGGAAAGAATCAGTCAAAGAACAACTCCTTAAATCTAACCCATGTCAGTAGTAGTGGTACCAGTCTCTGTCCCTTAAACAGATTCATAGAAAGCCACTAGCATTTTGCCTCCCCTGTCATTTTAAAAAAGGCGTAAACAACCTTCTACTGGTCAATGCAGTAGAGTATTGTCATCATCTCCTCGATCTCCTAAACCTAATTCTTAGCAACTATTGGGTCGTGTCCTCCCGCAAAAGTAGGAGGGTTTAGACGAGTAAATTCCTAAATACTGCAGCCCTAATTTGCAGGTGGACGATTTTGCTCTCTAAACTCCTGCCTCATCTCTCTTCTGACCTGGCGAGCTATACCTCACAACACTGCAAAGGTATCAAGATCATCCTCGTTGGAAGCTCTCAGGTTGCTACTTCCCCAAGCATCAACACCCTTATCTTTTTTATCAATCTTGAAAATAAGACATAAAATACTTTTAGAATCTAATCCTCATAGCCTAATTAATACAAATATTAAACCTATGAAATCAATAAACATCAAAAACCATGGCCAGTGCTCGAAAACATCACCGTTGATGGATTTATCGTGGTTTTCTAAAACTCACGACTGAATCAGAAAATCATAGAAGTCTGTCAAGGGATTTCAACCTCCAAGCCCCAAAAATAACTCAGAATTCCCAGCAGTATCTTAACCTACCCATTCGTATCCTCATCCTAACTAGATCCTATACTTTGTTATTAATCCATCTTAGAGTCTGCAAAACCTAACAACCTTATGCTCCAATACCACTCTGTCACACCCCGAACTTGCCAAGTGGGGCTTGGTGTGTGATGTGACCCAATCACTCATGTCTAATATGATAACCTCAATCACACAGTGGAAAACTAAATAAACATCCTCAATAATATATCGTAGTTCTATATAAACATCCCAAAAAGGAACTTCCCAACTTCCAGTATCCATATATACATCTCATAAAACAAAAACATAAACCCAAAAATACATCCAAGATCTATACCCTTTCACAAAAATGCTACGCCAACATAGCTAACCTCGAGCTCGCTAAGCTCGATCACGTGGAGGTCTTGAAAAAGATGAATTGTGTAATGGGTAAGACATATCTCAGTAAGACGGAATAGATTAATACTAGTGTGTTGCTATCATGAATTTAGTGTATGCAAAATATCATCAAGAGTTAGTTAACCACAGTTATAAAATCATTCTTAGCTTATACTCTCTCTCTCTCTCTCTCTCTCTCTCTCTCTCTCTCTCTCTCTCTCTCTCTCGCACACACACACACACACACACAATTATTTATAAGTGAAAGTTCCCAAAGATAGGGAAGATTACATACCCATACATGTACCTTCCCTCTGCTTTGGTAGCATACTGTAATTACCAGGGCACCAGCCTTTCTCAGCAAGCCCTCAGGCAGAGAGTTTACATCACCACAAATACATATAATACTATTACATTTAATACATTTAATACGTTGTTACTTTACCCTGTATGCTGTTATCTCTGTAAAATCCAACTTTTCATAATCTCTGTCTTTCATATATTACTCAACTCTTCATATGCTATGTTTTCATATACTCTACTCTGTTCTCTTATCACATACTTTGTTTTCACAATTCACATCCTCTGTCCTCATATATTTTGTATTTGCATACACTGTTATGTATTTACATGCACTGTTCTATTATACAAGGGTTAAATCTCCAATTATAAATTTAGAACTCACTGCTAGATGGATAAAAACAGACATGCTTCCCCCCATGACAGGTTGTGAGTCCTATAGGTTGGACTTAATCCAGGTCAGCCCACCAGAGTTAAATCAATTCCTAACTCTTTGATCTACTAGTCCAATTGGCTTTCCCATGTTGGTTTAGACTCTAAAGGAAACAAAACCCTTCACAGCTCAAACGACTATTCAATACGAACACTCTCTCTAAGATGTGTGGTTGCACAAAGCTCTCCATAACTCTCACAGCAATACCGTGCATACTATGGTCCACAAAAGTTCTCAAACCATACATTGCAATTTAACATTAATATTCTGCTTTATATAAACAATTCAAATTACAGTATAATCCCAACACACTTCAGTATTTCCGCAAGTTATACATATTTCATAACTCAACACAATATTTTCATTTTTCCTCATGCCACACAATTTGAATCACATTTTTATATAACCATAGAAATAATAAGTCAATCCATATTCATTATCTACTTTATGGAAAATATAGGTTAAATTATCTCCACAATTTATCTAATTCTCAAAATAAACGTTAAAAAGCAAAACGGAGATAATTAACCATACTCACTTTGACCAATTTTTAGAAAATGTCAAACAATTCCAACCAATCATTTCAACCCAGTCAAATTATCCAAAGAATCCATTCTTAAATCATGTAGCCTTTTTCTTTATTTTAATCGGTTCATTTTTTAAAATAATAGCTAATAACTCAACTCTAGGCTCAAAAAGCTTAGTTTAAATGGTTGGCTTTCAAAACTTACATAATAATCATATACATACACATAATTTCCATTTTAACCAGTAGAATTTACAAAACAACTTGCTTAATCTATTCCCCTCACCTAGTTTCCCGGAGCTACGCCTGCAGGGATCTCAAAACCGTGCCTACGACGCTCACACGAACCCTGAATTCATAAATCCTAATTTAATCAACTCAACCCCGAGTAAAATACTATTTTAATATTTACTAGGCCCGCAAACTTCAAATAAATAATTAAACTTCCAAAATCATCAAATTTTCTTAATTTCCTAAATCTTACCCTAGCCTTGGGGTGGTACCTGGAAAGCCTACTTTAAAAATACACTCCAGTTAAATTGGCGAGGATCAACGCTAGGCCCTAGAAATGGCGTCTGATGATCAATTTGACTAAAGATTTGAGAGAAATTTAGGAGAAAGAGTTGACTTATCTTACCCTAGCAGTGGTGCCTACAACGCTCCTATGAAAAATCCACTCCGATTAAATTGACGATGGCAGAGAATGGAACCTAGCGGTACTTTCTATTTTCTGATCGGCCGAGTATTTGCTGAGAGAGAGAGAGAGAGAGAGAGAGAGAGAGAGAGAGAGAGAGAGAGGGAAGGCGGAGGAGAGAGAGGGTAACGTGAGGAAAGAGAAATGAGAGAGAGTGCGTGAGATGGGGGCTTCTATTTGCAATGGAAATTGGAATTGAATTTCCAATCCAATTGGGTTTCTTTTGGATTGCTTACAAAGGAAGCATCCAAATGCCTACTATCTATATAATATTATTATTGTATACATACATACATACATATATATATATATATATATACATTTGTATATATTTACCAATCATATTATCTACTTAATTAATTCATTTTAATAATGTTTCGTTAATTAATTTAATTAAATAATAATAAATAAATTAGTAAAAAAAAATTTCCCCGCGTTACTACATTCTTTCCTCCTTAAAAGAATTTCGTCCTCAAAATTCGCTACCCAATCATTTTACATAACTCTGGAATTAACTAACCATCCTCATACAACTAATTTCAATATACTCTACAACTATAATAACTATATTGGTCTAAAATCGAAAATATCTATTACTTATCTCATAACATAAACTTATTACCTGCTTTTGCGCCACAGGCAACGTCTGCATCAGTTGGAATCATGGTGTACACACTTGCCAGACCACCTCTGGTTAGGTATAGGTGCATTAGCGAGCCGTTCTTGGCAATTTCTTGCAATCTGCCTTGGCTTACCACACCGATAGCAGTTGGGACTCCCAATTTGGCAGTCACCCTTATGCCTCTTGTTACATCTGTGGTATATAGGGTAAGATGAATCATCCTGATAACCATGATAACCTTGATCTCTTATCTCCTGTCTCGGGCCCACATTGTTCCTTCCTCTCTTCCACGAACCTTGACTAGCCTCAGCTTGAAAAGTTGAAGGTGCAAGCCTCTTTCTCTGCTCTAATAGCTTTGTACCGTCTTGTAAGCTCGTCTTTAGTACCGAGGCCTTATCCACCAAGTCCTAGAAGTTCTAGATTTGGAACCACACCACCTGCTCAAAGATCCTCCGTTGTAGGCCTTTCTCGAATATCCTTGCCTTCCTCACCTCATTGGGGATCATATACAGTGCAAAGCGAGATAGCTCCACAAACTTCGCCACATACTCCCCGACAGTCATACTTCCCTGGGTTAGGTTAATAAATTCCTCTACCTTATCTTCCCGGGTAGAAAAAGGAAAGTAATGGTCAGAGAACAGCATCTTGCCCATGTCAGTAGCTTAGGTGCCAATCTCTATCCCTCAAACAGCTTCACAAAAAGCCATCAGCGTTTCACCTCCCTTATTATTTTAAACGAGGCATAAACAACCTTCTACTCGTTAGTGCAGCAAAGTACTGTCATCATATCCTCGATCTCCTGAAACCAATTCTTAGCAGCTATCAGGTCAGGTACTCTTACAAAAGTAGGAGGGTTCAGATGAGTAAATTCTTTAATATTGCAGCCCTAATCTGAAGGTGGATGGTTCTGCTCTCCAGACTCCCGCCTTATCTCTCTCTTGACTGTTGAGCAATACCTCGTAACACATGAAATGTATCTAGATCATCCTCGCTGGAAGCCCCCAGGTTGCTGCTTCCTTTAGCATCAACACCTTTATCTTTGGGATCCATCGTGAAGATAAGATAGAAAAGACTTTTAGAATGTCATCGTCATAGCCTAGTCGATACAAATATTAAACCTAGGAAATCAAAAAACATAAAAAATCGTGGTGAGTGCTCAGAAACATCACCGTCAATGGATTTACCATGGTTTTCTGAAACTCGTGACTGAATTAGAAAATCACAAAAATCCATCAAGAAATTTTTGCCTCCAAGCCAAGAAAATAACATAGAATTCCTAACAGTATCTTAATCTATCCATTCCTATCATTATCCTAACTTGATCCTATACTCTAGTACTAATCCATCCAAGAGTCTACATAACCTAACAACCTTATGCTCTGATACCACTATGTCACACCCCAAACCCGCCAAGTGGGGCCCGAGGTGTGATGTGATCCAATCACCTGTGTCTGACACCATAACCTCAATTACACAGTGGAAAAAAAAAAAAAACATCCTCCATAATATACCTTAGTTGTATATAAACATCCCAAAAAGGAACTTCCCAACTTCCAGTATCTATATATACATCTTATAAAACAAAAATATAAACTTAAAAATACATCCAAGATTTGTAACCTTTCATAAAAAATCTATGCCAATAAAGCCAGCCCCAAGCTCGCTAAGTTCGATCACGCGAAGGTCCACAAAAAGATGAATTGTACAACGGGTAAGACACATCTCAGTAAGATGGAATAAATTAATATCAGTGTGTGGCTATCATGAATTTAGTGTATGCAAATTATCCTCAATTGTTAATTAACCAGAGTTATAAAGTCATTCTTAGCCTATACTCACACACACACACACACACACAATTATTTATAAGTGAAAGTTCCCAAGGATAAGAAAGATTACACACCCATACATATACCTTCCCTCTGCTCTATTACCAGACTTTAATTACGAGCGCAACCGCCTTTCTTAGCAAGGTCTCAGGTGGAGAGTTTACTTCACCCCAAATACATATAATACTACTATATTTAATACATTTAATACGTTGTTACTTTATTATGTATGTTGTATCTCTGTAAAATCCAACTCTTCTTAATCTCTTTCTTTCATAAATTACTCGGCTCTTCATATGCTCTGTTTTCATATACTCTACTCTATTCTCTTATCACAAACTCTGTTTTCACATTTCATATATTCTGTCTTCGTATATTCTGTATTCACATACATTGTTCTATTATACTTGGGTTAAATCTACAATTATGAATTTAGAACTCACCGCCAGATGGATAAAAACCAACATGCTTCCCCTCTTGACGAGTTGTGCGGCCTGTAGGCTAAACTTAACCTTGGTCGGCCTACTAGAGTTAAATCAATTCCCAACTCTTCGGTTTTCTAGTTTGATTGGCTTTGCCACATTGGTCTAGACTCTAAGGGAAACACTACCCTTCACAGCTCAAACGACCATTCAATACAAACACTCTCTCTAAAACATGTGGTTGCACTAAACTCCATAACTCTCGCAATGGTATCGTACATACTATGGTCCACCGGAGTTCTCAAGCCATATATTGCAATTTAACATTAATATTCTCCTCTGTATAAACATCTCCAATTACAGTATAATCCCAACACATTTTAGTATTTCTACAGGTTATACATATTTCATAACTCAACACAATATTTTCATTTTTCCTCATGCCACACAATTTGAATGATACAAATTTTTATATACTACTCAAATAATAAGTCAATCCATGTTTATGATCTTCTTTACTGAAAATATAGGTTAAATTATCTCCACAATTGATCTAATACTCAAAATAAGCGTTAATAAGCAAAATGGAGATGATTAACCGTACTCGCTTAGACAAATTTTAAAAAAAAAAGTAAAACAATTCCAACCTATCATTTCAACTAGCCAAATTATCCAGCGAATCCATTACTTAAATCATGTAGCCTTTTTCTTTATTTTAATTGGTTAATTTCGAAGATAATAACTATTAAGTCATCCCTAGGCTCAAAAGCCTCAGTTTAAACAGTAGGCTTTCAAAACTTACATGATAATTATATACATAAACAAATAATTTCCATTTTAACCGGTAGAACTTATAAAACAACTAGCTTAATATGTTCCCTTGTAGGGATCCCAAAACCATGCCTGCAGCACTCATATGAACCCTGAATTCATAAATCCTAATTTAATTAACTCAGCACCAGGTAAAATACTATTTTAATATTTCTTAGGTCCACAAACTTCAAAGAAATAATTAAACAATCAAAATCATCAAATTTTATTAATTTCCTAAATCTTACCCTAGCCTTGGGGTGGTGCCTGGAAAGGCCAGTTCAAAAATACGCTCCAATTAAATTGGCAAGGATCGATGCTATGCCCTAGAAATGGCGTATGATCGTTAGTTAGGCTGAATATTTGAGAGAAATTGAGAAGAAAGAGTGGGTTTACCTTACTCCAGAAGTGGTGCCTAAAATGCTCCTATGAAAAATCCACTCCGGTTAAATTGACAATGGTGGAGAATGCACCCAGCAGTATTTTCCATTTTATGATTAGCAAAGTATTTGCCGAGAAAAAGAGAAAAGAGAGAGAGTGAGAGAGAGAGAGGGAAGGCAGAGGAGAGAGATGGTAATGTGAGGAGACAGAGATGAGAGAGAGTGTGTGAGATGGGGGCTTCTATTTGCAATTGAAATTGGAATTGAATTTCCAATCCAATTTGGTTTCTTTGGGATTGCTTACAAAGGAAGCATCCAAATGCCTACTATCTATATAATATTATTATTATTGTACACACACACACAGATATATATATATATATATATATATTTGTATATATATACCAATCATATTAGCTACGTAATTAGTTCATTTAAATAACGTTAATTATTTAATTAATTAGTAAAAAAAATTCCGGATTACTACATTCTTCCCTCCTTAAAAGAATTTCGTCCTCAAAATTCGCTATCCAATCACTTTACATAACTCTGGATTTAACCAATCATCCTCCTACCACTAATTTTAGTATACTCTACAACTATAATTAACTATATTGATTTAGAATCAGAAATAACTATTGCTTATCTCATAACATAAACTTATTACCTGCTTCTGCACCATGGGCAACGTCAGCATCAATCGAAATCATGGTGTACACATGTGCTAGACTGCCTCGGGGTACATGATTGTTTCCTCAGATTGTGTTAGGTGAAGGTACATTAGTGAGCGGTTCTCGGCAATTTCTTGCAATGTGCCTTGGCTTACCACACCAATAGCAATTGACATTCCCAATTCGGTAGTCATCCCTATGCCTCCTATTAAATTTGTGGCATACAGGGTAGGACGAATCATCTTGATAACCATGATAACCTCCTGCCTCGGTCCCACATTGTTCCTTCCTATCTTCCACAAACCCTGGCTAGCCTCAGATTGAAAACTTGAAGGTGTAGGCCTCTTTCTCTCCTCTAACGGCTTTATACTGTCCTGTAAGTTCTTTTTTAGTATCAAGGCCTTATCAACCAAGTCCGAGAAGTTTTGGACTTGGAAACACACCACCTTCTCAAAGATCCTCCATTGTAGGCCTTTCTCAAATGTTCTTGCCTTCCTCGCCTCATCGGGGATCATATACGGTGAGAAGCGAGATAGCTCCACAAACTTTGTCGCATATTCCCTGACAGTCATACTCCCATGGGTTAGGTTAATAAATTCCTCTGCCTTATCTTCTCAAGTAGAAGAAGGAAAGTATTGGCCAAAGAACAAATCCTTAAATATGGCCCATGTCAATGGCACTGGTACCAGTCTCTGTGCCCCAAGCAGCTTCACAGAAAGTTATCAGCGTTTCGCCTCCCTCGTCATTTTAAACGAGGCATAAACAACCTTTTACTCGTCAGTGCAGCAGAGTACTATCATCATCTCCTCGATCTCTTGAACTTAATTCTTAGCAGCTATCGATTCAAGTGCTCTTGCAAAAAAAGGAGGGTTCAAATGAGAAAATTCCTTAATACTACAGCCCTGATCTATAGGTGGACGGTTTTGCTCTCTAGACTCCTACCTTATCTCTCTCATGACCTGGCAAGCTATACCTCCCAACATAGCAAATGTATCAAGATCATCCTCATTGGAAGCTCCTAGGTTGCTGTTTCCCCTAGCATCAACACCCTTATCTTTGGTGTCCATCCTGAAGATAAGATAGAAAAGACTTCTAGAATCTCATCGTCACAGCCTAATTGATACAAATATTAAAGGAAATCATTAAATGTCGAAAACCAGAGTTAAATCAATTCCCAACTCCTCGGTCTACTAGTCTGAATGGTGTTGCCACGCTGGTCTAGACTCTAAGAGAAATATAACCCTTCATAGCTCAAATGACTATTCAATACAGACACTCTCTCTAAGACATGTGGTTGCACTAGGCTCTCCATAACTCTTGCAATGGTATCGTGCATACTATGGTCCACCGGAGTTTTCAAACCATACATTGCAATTTAACATTAATATTCTGCTCTATATAAACAATTCCAATTATAGTACCAACACATTTAAGCATTTCTATAGGTTATACATATTTCATAACTCAACACAATATTTTCAGTTTTCCTTATGCCACACAATTTGATTAATACACATTTTTATATAACGACTAAAATTGTAAGTCAATCCATGTTCATTATATGCTTTACTAAAAATATAGGTTAAATTATCTCCACAATTTATCGAATACTAAAAATAAGCGTTAATAAGCGAAATGGAGATAATTAACCTACTCACTTTGACCAAGTTTTAGAAAATGTAAAACAATTCCAACCAATCAATTTAACGAGTCAAATTATCCTGAGAATCCATTACTTAAATCCTGTAGCCTTTTTATTTATTTTAATCAGTTCATTTTCTAAAATAATAGGTATTAACTCAACCCTAGGCTCAAAAACCTCAGTTTAAACGGTTGGGTTTCAAAACTTACATAATAATCATATATATACACATATAATTTCCATTTTAACCAGTAGAATTTACAAAACAACTTGCTTAATCTATTCCCCTTACCTAGTTTCCTAAAGCTACACCTACATGGATACCAAATTCGTGCCCATGGCGCTCACACGAACCCTAAATTTATAAATCCTAATTTAATCAACTCAACCCCAGGTAAAATACTATTTTAATATTTCGTAGGCCCACAAACTTCAAATAAATAATTAAACTACCAAAATCATCAAATTTGCTTAATTTCCTAAATCTTACCTTAGCCTCGAGGTGGTGCCTTGAAAGCCCAATTTAAAAATACACTCGAGTTCAATTGGCGAGGATCGACGCTAGGCCCTAGAAATGGCGTATGATCCTCAATTAGGCTAAAGATTTGAGAGAAAATGAGGAGAAAGAGTTGGCTTATCTTACCCCAGGAGTGGTGCCTACCACGCTCCTACGAAAAATCCACTTCGGTTAAATTGACGATGGCGGAGAATGGAACCTAGCGGTATTTTCCATTTTTCAATCGGCCGAGTATTGGTTGAGAAAAAAAGGAGAGAGAGAGAGAGAGAGAGAGAGAGAGAGAGAGAGAGAGAGAGAGATGAGAGAGAGTGCGTGAGATGAGGGCTTCTATTTGCAATTGAAATTGGATTTGAATTTTCAATCCAATTTGGTTTCTTTTGGATTGCTTACAAAGGAGGCATCCAAATGCCTACTATCTATATAATAATAATAATAATAATAATAATAATAATAATAATAATAATAATATTATTATTATTATTATTATTATTATTATTATTATTATTGTGTACATATATATATACCAATCATTTTGTCTACTTAATTAATTCATTTAAATAACTTTTAGTTAATTAATTCAATTAATTAATTAATTAATATAAAAAAATTCCCGAGTTACTACATTCTTCTCTCCTTAAAAGAATTTTGTCCTTGAAATTTGCTACCAGATCATTTTACATAACTCTCGAATTAACTAACCATCCTCATACCACTAATTTCAATATAGTCTACAACTATAATTAACTATATTGATCTAAAATCGGAAATAACTATTTCTTATCTCATAACATAAACTTATTACCTACTTCTGCACCACAAGCAACGTCTGCATCAGTCGGAATCATGGTGTACACACGTGCCGGACGACCTTGGGTACATAATTGTTTCCTCGGATTTGGTTACGTGTGCGTGCATTGGCGAGCGGTTCTTGGCAATTTCTTGCAATGTGCCTTAGCTTACCACACCGATAAATGTTGGCACTTCCAATTCAGCAATCACCCCTATGCTTCTTGTTACATTTGCAACAAACAGGGTCGGATGAATCATCCTGATAACCATGATAACCTCGATCTCTCGTCTCCTGCCTCGGACCCATATTATTCCTTCCTCTCTTCCATGAACCCTAACTAGCCTCAGCTTGAAAACCTGAAGGTGCAGGCCTCTTTCTCTGCTCTAAAGGCTCTGTACCTCTTCTCTAGTACCGAGGCCTTCCACCAAGTCCGTGAAGTTCTGGACCTGGAACCACACCACCTGCTCAAAGATCCTCCATTGCAGACCTTTCTTGAATGTTCTTGCCTTCCTTGCCTCATTGGGGATCATATATGGTGTGAAGAGAGATAGCCCCACAAACTTCATCGCATACTCCTCGACAATCATACTCCCCTGGGCTAGGTTAATAAATTCCTCCGCCTTATCTTCCCAGGTAGAAGAAGGAAAGTACGGTCAATGAATAGCTCCTTAAATCTAGCCCATGTCAATAGCACACTAGTACCAGTCTCTATCCCTCAAGCAGATTCACAGAAAGCCATCAGTGTTTTGCCTCCTTCATCATTTTAAACGAGGTATAAACAACCTTCTACTCGTCAGTGTAGCAAAGTACTATCATCAAATTCTTGATCTTCTGAACCCAATTCTTAGCAGATATCGGGGTCAGGTCCTCTCGCAAAAGTAGGAGGGTTTAGACGAATAAATTTTTTAATAATGTAGCCCTGATCTGCATGTGGACGGTTCTGCACTCTAGACTGCTTCTGACCTGGCGAGCTATACGTCGCAACACAACAAAGGTATCAAAATCATCCATGTTGGAAACTCCTAAGTTGCTGCTTCCCCCAACATCAAATCCCTTATCTTTGGGATCCATCCTGAAGATAAGACAGAAAAGACTTTTAGAATCTCATCGTCATAGCCTAATCGATACAAATATTAAACCTGGGAAATCAATAAACTTCAAAAATTGTGGTCAATGCTCAGAAACATCACTTTCGATGGATTTACCATGGTTTTCTGAAACTCGTGACTGAATCATAAAATCACTAAAGTCCGTCAAGGGATTTCTTCTTGCAAGCGACGAAAACAACTCAGAATTCCTAATAGTATCTTTATCTACCAATTCCTATCCTTATCCTAACTCGATTGTATACTCTGGTATTAATCCATCCTAGAATCATCAGAACCTAACAACCTTATGCTCTGATACCACTCTGTCACACCCCCGAACCAGTCAAGTGGGGCTTGGGGTGTGATGTGATCCAATCACCTATGTACGATACCATAACGTCAGTCACACAGTGGAAAACTAAATAAACATCCTCAATAAAGTGTTGTAGTTCTATATAAACATCCCAAAAAGTAACTACCCAACTTCTAGTATCCATATATATATCTCACAAAACAAAAACATAAACCAAAAAATACATCCAAGATATCTACCCTCTCACAAAAATGCTATGCCAACAAAGCCAGCCCCGAGCTCGCTAAGCTAGTGTGTGGCCATCATGAATTTAGTGAATGCAAAATATCATCAGTAGTTAATTAACCATAGTTATAAAATCATTCTTAGACCATACTCACACACACACACACACACACACACACACACACACACACACACACACATACACAATTATTTATAAGTGAAAGTTCACAAGGATAGGGAAGATTACACGCCCAAACATGTACCTTCCCTATGCTTTGGTACCAGACTGTAATTACCAGGGCACCCACCTTTCTCAGCAAGCCCTCGGGAGGAGAGTTTACTTCAGCCTAAATACATATAATGCTACAATATTTAATACACTTAATACGTTATTACTTTAATCTGCATGTTGTTATCTTTGTAAAACCCAACTCTTAATAATCTCTATCTTTTATATATTACGCAGCTCTTCATACGCTCTATTTTCATATACTTTACTATGTTCTCTTATCACATACTCTGTTTTCACATTTCACATCCTCTGTCTTCATATATTCTATATTCACATACACTGTTATGTATTAAAATGCACTGTTTTATTATACTCAGGTTGAATCTACAATTATGAATTTAGAACCCATTGCCAAATGGATACAAACCGACATGCTTCCTCCCATGACGGGTTGTTCGGCCTGTAGGCTGGACTTAATCCTGGTTAGACCACTAGAGTTAAATAAATTTCCAACTCTTAGGTCTTCTAGTCCTATTAGCTTTCCTATGCTGGTCTAGACTCCAGAGAAAACACTACCCTTCACAGCTCAATTCGACTATTCAATGCGAACACTCTCTCTAAGTCGTGTGGTTGCACTAACTTCTCCATAACACTCGCAACGGTACTGTGCATGCTATGGTCCACAGGAGTTCTCAAACCATACATTGCAATTTAACATTAATATTCGGCTCTGTATAAACAATTCCAATTACAGTATAATCCCAACACATTTCAGTATTTCAACATGTTATACACATTTCATAACTCAACACAATATTTTCATTTTTCCTCATGCCACCCAACTTGAATAATACACATATTTATATAACTACTGAAATAATAAGTCAATCCATGTTCATTATTTGTTTTACTGAAAATATAGGTTAAATTATCTCTACAATTTATCTAATACTCAAAATAGGTGTTAATAAGCAAAAACGGAGACAATTATCCCTAGTCACTTTGACCAATTTTTAGAAAATGTAAAACAATTCCAACCAATCATTTTAACAAGTCAAATTATCCAGAGAATCCATTACTTAAATCCTATAGCCTTTTTCTTTATTTTAATTGGTTCATTTTTGAAAATAATAGCTATTAACTCAACCCTAGGCTCAAAAACCTCAGTTTAAACGGTTGACATTCAAAACATACATGATAATCATATACATACACATATAATTTCCATTTTTAACTGGTAGAATTTACAAAATAACTGGCTTAATCTATTCCCCTTACCCGGTTTCCTGAAGCTACTTTCCCAAAACCATGCTTGCGGCACTCACACGAACCCTAAATTCATAAATCCTAATTTAATCAACTCAACCCCAGGTAAAATACAATTTTAATATTTTTTAGGCCTAAAAACTTTAAATAAATAATTAAACTACCAAAATCATCAAATTTGCTTAATTTTCTAAATGTTACCCTAACCTTGGGGTAATGCCTGGAAAGCCCAGTTCAAAAATCCGCTCTAGTTAAATTGGCGAGGTTCGATGCTAGGCCCTAGATATGGTGTCTGATCGTCAATTAGACTGAAGATTTGAGAGAAATTTAGGAGAAAGTGTGGGTTTATCTTGCCCCAAGAGTGGTGCCTACAACGCTCCTATGAAAAATCTACTCCGATTAAATTGACGATGGCAGAGAATGGAACCCAGCGGTATTTTCCATTCTCCAATTAGGCCGAGTATTTTCTGAGAAAAAGTGGAGAGAGAGAGAGAGAGAGAGAGAGAGAGAGAGAGAGAGAGAGAGAGAGAGAGAGAGAGAGAGAGAGAGGGAAGGCGGAGGAGAGAAAGGGTAACGTGAGGAGACAAAGATGAGAGAAAGTGTGTGGGATGGGGGCTTCTATTTGCAATTGAAATTGGAATTGAATTTTCAATCTAATTTGGTTTCTTTTGAATTGCTTACAAAGGAAGCATACAAATGCCCACTATCTATTTAGTATTATTATTATTATTATTATTATTATTATTATTATTATTATATCTACATATGTATATATATATATATATATATATATATATATACCCATTATATTATCTACTTAAGTAACTCATTTAAATAATGTTTAATTAATCAATTTAATTAAATAATGTACCCATCATATTATTTACTTAATTAATTCAATTAAATAACGTTTAATTAATTAATTAATAAAAAAATTTCCCGGGTTACTACATTCTTTCCTCCTTAAAAGAATTTTGTCCTTGAAATTCACTACCCGATCATTTTACATAACTCTGGAATTAACTAACTATCCTCACACCACAAATTTCAATATCCTCTACAACTATAATTAACTATATTGATCTAAAACCGGAAATAACTGTTAGCTTTGGTGCATTCCCAAAAGTGGGGGTGAATTGGGATTTTAAACGAGATAGTTGTATAAAACAACCTAGGGTTTTTCTAATCATACACCAATTGCGCAGATAATGATATGCGAAAATTAAATCATGCACAACATTCACAATATAACATACACGTGCGATAAATATAAAATGCGAAAATATAGACAGACACATGATATGTTATCGCAGTTCCGCCAATACTGCCTACGTCCCCGCCTCTAGCTCGCAGGAGGATTCCACTGATCCTCACTTAACGGGTGGAGCAGCACCAGTTACAACCAGGTCTATTCAAGGGGCTGATCTCAACCAACACGCCTTACCAGGATGGTACACCTAACTTTTCTAATCGGGTCTAAGCCAGTTTGAGACTATTCAATAGAGCTAGTCTCCTTCTTCAGGACCGCACTTGGAATACAACAAATGTGAAATATAAATTTTTTGTACATGGAAATATGCTTCTCACGCTTAGCAAATAAGCACTACATTATACACTAGTAATGATCCATCCACACCAAACATGTAAGAACTATAAGCTCAGTTGTGTATGTGTGTATCTTTGTGCAAGCAATACTCAACAAGATGTGATCACTATAATGTTCAAGAGTGTTCTAAACAAGGTGTATCTTTGAAACAAGTTATATCAAATCTCAATAACAAATCAGGGTTTCAAAGATGCCAATCAGTTAATCAAACTAACTCAAAATATTTCCTTCAATGAAATGAGCACAAGAGTAGTTTGAAAATATTATAGCTTGTACAAAATATTTTGCACAACAAAATCAAGTTATAGGAATCTTGCAATGATAATGCAAGAATCCACGAGCCTATGAGTTTATCCCAATACAAGATTTACTATATTCAAATATGTGGGATAAACTTTGTTAAACTCCCCAAAATAAAGTCAAACAATCAAGCCAAGCAAATGGGAGTATGAGCAATCCATACTAAACAATAACCTAATATAGAACTCTCACACAGCTAAGATATATCAAGGGAATGAAGATTTGAGAGTGTTTTTAAGTAAAATGGGCAATATGAACTTTTGAAAATAGATAGGATTTTTGATAATGATTTGTGCTAATCTCTCACTAATCCTCACAAATGAACACATATTTATAGAGTAAGGCCAAATTATGACTGTTTAAGACATGTAGGGTATTATGAGGAAAGTTTCAAGCCAATTTAGCAAAATTAACCCCATTTAAAAATTTTTAACCTCGATAAAAAAATTTCCAACCCAAGAGCATCGGTCGATCGAACTTAAGGCTCAATTAACCAAATGACAAAGTTCAGTCAACTAGGAGAAATTTGAACTCAGAGCTTGGTCAACTAGACTAAGGGTCCCAAGGGTGAATTTTGACTTCTGCACAGCTCGATCGACCAGGTGATTTTGAACTAGGTAGTTCGGTCGACCAGAAAGTTGAGGCTTCTCCCGAGTATGTTCGATCAACTAGAGTGTTGGAGTTCATTTTCTGGTCGGTTGACCGAAGAGTCAGTTGTTGACCCTAGGGAGGTTCGATTGACCAGGGTATTGGAGAACATTTCTAGTTGGTCGACCGAGCTATGGTCAAAATGTTGACCTCTGACCAGTTTGGTCGATTGAATGTTTTTATTCATTCTAGTTCGGTTGACCGAAAATGCATTTTTAATGCATTTTGGTTCCAATTCCCTAATACAATAACCCTATTCATATAATGATTAATGTTAAAACTATAGGGGATATTTTTATGAAGTATGGGAACCTAGGGTCATTTTCTAAGGTCTTTTTACTTAGGCAAGAATATCTAGCGTCGGTCGACCAAAGGGTGCCCTATGGTCATTTGGTTTCCCTATGGTCATTTGATTTTCAAGTGATGTGTAGGGACCTAGAGTTGTTCTAAGGCCTTTGAGCTTTGTACTTCCTACATGCATGATATGTGTTAAATATTACAGACATTTTTCTTCTAATTACTATTACAGACCTGGATTGAATAATAATGAAATACAATAAAAATGATCTTCAGTGCCTTTATGCTTTGCTTCATGTGCAATCAGTGTATTTGCTAATATAAACCTGCCCATGAACTAGATAGTCATTAGATACATGAGCATTTGTCAATATCAAAACTAGGATATGACCCATTGGGACCACAATCTCCCTTTTTTTTATGATGACAAATACTTGCCTACTTCTCCCCATTTTGGCAACAGCAAAAGGGGTCTAAATAAACATTTAAGTGTATAGACAAATAATCATATGAATACAGGATATATTTGGGGAAAGGTTTTTAGAAAATTCGGCAACATGCCATTTGAAAACAGAGCATTTTTCCCAAAAATGCTTGTATACAAGTGACTTGATTCAGTAACATATTGACAATATATCCACAATTACTTACTCAAATAGTCCATTATTCTCAACACATAAAATAGAGGTATAACTTTCAGTCATTTAAAAAATATAATAGCCATACAATACAAAATAAATGACAAAGATAACCTCAGCAATTAAGCACACAAACAATATAACTGGTCATTTAAATGATTTAAATGATATGAAAACAAGGTTAGACCATAAACATACACAAATCATTGCAATTGAAACATATCATAAGACCCATGGAAGATTTGAGTTAAAGGCACACAACATATGATGCCAAAAAGAAGATTTGAGCATAAAAATAGTCTAACTAGTTCGCCTGCATTTTCATATGAAGTTACTGAACTAGTTATGCGATCTAAAAATGTATAGTATATAATAATAACAAGGAAAGTGATAGAGAGTTTAGTTTTGAAATTTGATCTTGCCAAAAGTATATGTAAATATATATATATATATATATATATATATATATGCATAAAATTGTAATATACATCCCCTTTTTAATGTTTGCAAAATGGTGTTGGGGGTTGCTCGCTGAAAAAGAAGCTTTAATTTAAAATAAGCAAGCACAAATTTTCTGGTTTGTCAATTACACATACTAAATATAACAAGAAAACCACAACCATAATGATCCTAAAAATTTAACAATCAATGGAAGATCTTATAGCAAATCAAGTGACTGTGGCAACAACAACATATTTCAAATTTATGATTTTTAATAAAGGATTTCATTCAAACACATGCCACACTTGATTTAATAACAGATATAAGCTAAACATATTTGTGAGCAAAACAAAATAGGAATTTATATTGCCCCCCCCCCCCTATCAATTTGAGTACATGCTTATATTCTTTAACTACTTATACTAACCAAAGATTAATTTCATTATGCTTAGTAGTATAAGCCATCAATCCAAATCTTTAAAATCAACTAAACTGAGTATTTGTCAATTACGTTTGTCATTTGATTAGTATAGTTGTCCCTATAGACCATAGATGCATTAGAGAATATATATTAAGACATGCTATGTAGTCCATGACCCAAGAACATTCTGTATCAAACCATAAAACTTCAAGCACAAGATATAATGTTTAGAGACTTCATATGAGCCTCAATAATTCAGTAGACGAAAGTGATGCATATGGATCATTTATGCGCTTCCTATAAGAATGGATCTGAGCCTTTCTAAATGGTTGATGATTATGCTAGGATAAAGTTTAATTATCTATTTGGTTTCACTCATCCTTTGAAAATTGTTTTAACAATAATTTTATTATAATCATCTTTAGCACAAGGTTTTATTTAGGGAAAATTCTTGTCAAAATTTCGGCAGCATGCCATCTATAAATCGGACATTTTCCTATAAAACCTATACTTGATAGGTTCAAATAAGTAATATATGATTCAGTTCAAGGCACACGAGAACCTAAATCCACTACCAGCATGCAACACACATCTACTGCATCCACCATGCAGGAGGCTTTCAACATAAGCATGCAACCCAATAGTATAATCAACTTAAGATATTCAAGATAGTTCTGAAATTAGGAATAGCTTCCTAAGAGGGGGGTTCAATTGACTTTTAAAACTTTCTTCTTAGTTCTTTTTAAAATCTTTAACTTCTTTTAATATTTAACCAATTCTTTAACTTGTTTATTTATTTTGTCAGTTAAACAAGAACTTGGTTTCTTTTAAACAATCAACAAGACAACTAATAAAACATTCAATCTTCAATCACATAAATGATTAAACTAGTCAAGCCAATCAACCACAATGCTCAAACCAACAACCAATTTGATTGCCAAATATAAGTTCACTGCAACACTATTAGATTGATGAAATCATTCAAGATTTAGTACTATTGGAATATAAAACAAATCTTTATACCATCCAATCATAATATATGTAACTTTCAGCTTTTGATGTTTTCAGCCCTATGGTGAATGTGAGTTTTGAACAAATCCTTGTATATATGAAATTTATTCTTCAATATGATGTTCAATATAAAATCCAGTTACTCTTTCCAAACTTTTGAATTCAAACAAACTCTTAAGTTAATTTATCTTTGGGATGTTTAGCCAAGTAACGTACTCCTGTATGGTTTCCGCAAAGAATGGTTCAACCAACGTACTCCCTTTCAGTTTCTACAATCCAAATCAAAATCAAACTTTCAGGTTGACTTGACTTCCAAATATACGTAGTTTATATGATTTTCAAATTTAAACCATCCACGCAATTTAAATACTTACTGAAAATAAAGAATAGGGAAAGAGAGAGTAAGACGGAGATTTTTACGAGGTTCGGCTTATACCCAGCCTACGTCCTCACCTTTGGCAAACCACCAAAGGATTATTAAAATGGTTCCTTTAACGGGTGGAACAATACCTTTACAACACTCCTTGGTTAAGGCTAGAGCCCGCCTTCTCCAAACAATATCCCCTCGCCCGGTCACTCCTTAACTAGGTTAGAGCACGCCTCTCTAAGCAATATCCCCTTGCTTAAACAATGATTCAAACAACCCTTGGAATTGTCAGTCTACAAGATACAAATCAAATAGATGTGTACAAAGAACTTGCTCCTCAAAGAGCTGGTTAGTACACCAATTACAGCGCAACTAATATACTTCAAAGTAAACAACAATATGGAAATTAACTTGAAGCTCAATGAAGTTTATCACCAATTAATTCTTTCAATGATTGAAAGGTTTAGAATTTGTAGCACAATTCCAGTGGAAGAAGATCAACAAAATCTCAGTTGAATTCATGCACAATATGTGAGCTTGAGAGCAAGAGAGAGCCTTGAGAATTTGAGAGCAATTTGAGAGAGACTTTGAATTTTTTCAGAATTTGAATTCTTGGTTTATTGATTCTGTTAGAATTGGTGTATTCCCAAGAGGGGGGGGGGGTGAATTGGAATTTAAAACTTTTTTCTCCTAGGTTAATCTATCCAACAACAGTATATACACAACCTAGGGTCAGTCTATTCAATTTCCAAATGCGTAGATAAATATAATGTGGAAATTAAGTCATACGCATCATTCACCCATAACATACATGTGCGGTAAATATAAAGTGCGGAAATGCAAATGAACACACGATATGTTATCGGGGTTCGGCCAACTGTGCCTACGTCCTCGCCTCTAGCTCGCAAGCAGGAGGATTCCACTAATAGCTCACTTAAGGGTGGAGCGGCACTGCTTAAAACCAGGTCAAATTAACACAGGGCTGACCTCAACCTTACCCAGGTCAATTAGCGGGGCTGACCTCAACCTACACGCCTTAACAGGATGACACACCTAGCTTTCCTAACCGGGTCTAAGCCAATCCGGGACTATTCTAGGGCTAGTCTCCCTCTTTAGGCGTTGCCTAGAAATACAACCGTATTTAAAATACAATCAAATGGTACAATGAATAAGATTTTGTGTGAAGCAGATATATACCCAAATGCGCGCAATAATATACACCACAATATGAAATAATATGTAAGCTCAATGTGGTCTAAATGGTTTAACTCTCAAAAGTGTTTTCTATATGTGTAATGCGTACGTGAGAGTGGCAAACGAGCAGTCTTTGTATCACACGATATTCAACAAATAAGTTCACACAAAGATGTCAAGTCTCCAGTATTTCAATTAGCAAGATAACTCAAGCATGTAAGTATTAAATTATGTACATGCTTGGTTTGCAAAAGATATGTAATCTTTGTATTCAGCAAATAATATATGAGTGAAAGAATATTGTAACAAAGACCACTATCACACAAACAAATATCTCTTCAAACGTTTTACAAGATTAAAGTGCAATAGATATTTGGAAGTGTTTGAAAAGTTTTTGCAATCAAAAACAAATACGATCTTCTCAAGATCTTGCAATGAAGGTGCAAGCTTAGAAGATCTAACAAAGTCTTCTTAGGATAGACTTATCAACAAAGTCCCCTAAGAATCCTTAGGTTTTGCTCTCAAATAAAATCATGTTAAGCAACTAAAATAAGGAGAGCAAACCTTTTCCAACACACACTCAATCCACTTACTGATGATGTAGGCACTAATAAACAATAAGCATGAGTGAATGAGGCTAAAAAATGAGTAGTATAAGGTTTTTGATTTTTAGAGAATTTTCCCTTAATTAAAGTGGCTAATCATTGCTTAATTTTCTCAAATGAACACATATATATAGGCATGGGAGAAAATATGACCGTTGGGGACCTATTAGGGATTGTTGGAAAATTTTAATGACACTTAAACCAATTTAACCTTGTTTAAAATTATTAATTGTGGTAAAAAAATAGGAGCAACCTAAGAGGTCCAATCGACCATAAATGTTTCGGTCAACCAGGACTCAAATGGTTCGATCGACCAGGGGACTTTTGAACTAAAAGGCTCAGTCGACCGGAGAGGGAGATTTCCCAAACTTCTGAGGTTCGGTCGACTGGGCCTTTTTGAACTGTATGATTCAGTCAACCAGATCGCTAGGAATTCTCTCGAGGACCCTCCGGTCGACCAAGTAGTTGGAGGACAAAAGTGGTCGGTCGACCGGGAGGTCAAAATGTTGACTCCCAGGTGGTTCGGTCGATCAGGATCAAATGAACTGTAGGGTCTAAGTCGACCGGGACCTTGGTCAATGGTTGACCCAGGTATGGTTCGGTCGACCAGGCCAAAAATGAACTGATTTGGCCGGTCGACCGAAAGTGCACCAAGTGTGCATTTCGGTCCCGTCTTGACACAATCAAGCCCTATTTAAGTGCCTAACAATCATATGTGTACATGTGTGTGTCCTAGGGTCACTTGGGTCCAAAACAGAGACACCAAAAAAGTTCGGTGTCGGTCGACCTAGGGAAAACCCTAAGATCTTTCTATGGTCATTTTCTCATTTATGGTTTGTTTGAGGTTACGTAGTAAATCATACATGCAATGTGTGTGAGCTTATTACAAACCAAATGCCTACTTACTATTACAGACCAACATAAATATATTACTATGCTGAATTATAAATTGGTCTTCAAGCTTTTCTTGCTTTGTACACATCTTGATCTTATCACCCTTAGTTCCTGCACAAAACCTCAAATACTCATTAGATACAATGAGTATTTGTCATAATCAAAACCGGGCCTGACCCATAAGGTCAACAGATTCAATGATATTTGAGGCTTATTTATAGACTTTAAAAAATGTATAACTTGATCCCCAAGTGGCTTGAAGTATTGCCCAAGTTTCCATAAGTTTTGAGCCCGAAGCAACCTCATTTAAAAATTTGATCGCTATAAGAAAATTCAAAACAATTGCATGGCAGTAGACTATCCATTTTGGGCAGCCATCTGTCTAGTTAAATTAAAGGGGCAAAAATGTGGCAGTCATCTATCCAAACCCATACAGATGCGTCAAAGTGCACTGGCAGTCGTCTGTCAAGTTCTTGATAGTCGTCTGTCATGTTGTGAACTTCAAGCACCCTTCCGTCCTTTGGTCATTAATTTTTTTATATAACTTCAAATTTTATGATCTTGGTGTCAAATGAAATCTAAGATAAAATCGTACAACTTTCATGTTGAACACATTTTTTAACAAGTATTTTTTGATAGAGAAAAATGTGCATCAATGCCGATGTAGAAAAATTGACAACATTTGAGAAATCCTCTTTTTGGTGCTTTTCATTCCAAAACTGATTCTATCCTTTTTGAAACAATTTTTGACCTTATTAAAATATTTTCCAAATATGTTCAAAGGTATCTAGGTCCAATAAATTTACTTAAGAGTTTCATACATCCATATTAAAATTCCATGAAGTACTTACATGAAATTTCCTAGACTTTTCCAATTCTTGAACTCCTTGAGGCCTTTATACTTGTTTCATTTTTCTTTTAGCTTTCCATGTTGATCACTTGGCCATTAATTCCTTGAAGCTATTTCTTTAATATCAATGCTCTCATGATCTTCAGGCTTTAAAACTTTAAATCCATGCTTCAAGCTTGATATAATCATCCTTATCTGAGGTACAAGCTCTCATGAACTCTTTAACCTTGCATTCTTCATTTAGTCCTAAAAATACATCACTTAACATAGCATGTTAAGATCCACTTGTTTGTTAGCATCAAAATAAGATGTTAAGCCTTATAAGGCCAACAACCTCACCCTTTTTGATGATGACAAACAAGAAGCAAAAATTGGAGTGAGCCTTAAAAAGACTCCCCCTTTCAATAAGCATCATCTTAACAATATTTGCAAGATCAATATCAATTTCAAAACCTCCTTTACAATCATGCTCATCACTTCATTCAAGTTCAAGTTTATCAATCAACATCAAGTACTTCTCATGATCCTTTTGATATATTATGTTCATGCTCAATTTTTGCAATCCCATGCTTAATTTTTGCTTTGAACTTCTTCCCCTTTTGATATCCACCAAAAAGAAAAAAAAAAAATGATTAAGTTCAAGTAAAATCACATGTTGAGCATATCATAAAACATACATATCAACATGTATACACACTTAATTTATTTTTCAATATAGCATGTGTAGTGTGTTTTAATAGTCATATCTTTACTAACAGCTTTTTCTTCCTTTGACATTATTCAAGATTCAATTGTTGATTTTATGATACCGATTTAAAATTGAATTCATGATATCTATTTAAAATTCATGATACCAATTGAGAATTGATACCAATTGAAAATTTAATTCATGATACCAATTGAAAAGTCTCTGAATTGATTAATAGGGAAACAATCATAATATAAGCAATATGACATAACACTCCCCCTGAATTCAATACATTCAATTTTGTTATCAATTTTGCTTTCATCATCCCATGTTTCAAAACATTGATTCACATCATGTATCAAATATCAATATCATGCTAATATCATCAATGTCATACCATGCTCATAGATATAATCATACTTGTCATGCTTAAAAGACAAATTTAACTTTTAGATTGTGATACCAAGTGAGCTTTGTAAAGTTGTGATACCAATTAAAATTTTTAAAATGTGATACCAAAAATATTCATGGATACCAAAAACTTTATAGATACCAAGGTCATTATGACATTCTACACAGCTCATGGATACCAATATAACCATTATATCTCTCATAGCTTATGGATATCACTATAAAAAGTAGTAAGTCTATCCATGTAATTCATCAATAGCATGCATGATCAAGAATTAATCTCATATCAAAATTCATGCCTATACTCAATAATCTCATGCTCAAATTTTCAACATAGTAAGCGATAAATTTTCAATATAAGTCAAGCATATCATGTAGCATAGGCATGTAAGCATGTAGCATATAGCATATCATATAGGCATGTAAGCATGGAGCATATAGCATTTCATTCTCAAATATCTTTAAAAAAAATTTATGCAGTCGCTTGTCAGCAGATGGCAATTGTCTGTCACTAAACAACCAGGTTTTTAAAAATGAATAGAAGGGTGACAGTCGTCTATCCATATGGTGACAGTTGTCTATCCATAAACAAATTAGTTTTTCAATATACACAGAAGGTTGACAGTCATCTGGCATAACACTCACAGGTGGCTTACTGTTCACTGGCAGTCGTCTGTCCATTACTCGATAGTCGTCTGTCAGTCTTCTAACTTGCATTAAAAACACTTCAAAAACATGCCAGTCGTCTATCACTAGACAGACAAACGTATGTCAGCAAGATTTTCCTCATTTCAACATGTTTTTGAGTTCTCTCTTCTTTGCTAAAATAATCTTGGAATATGAACTTGTTTAACTTTGAAAAACTTGTTCCAAGTTTTATACTAAGGTCTCCAAGTCTCTTTGCTTAATATGAAAAATCATACTTGAATAAACTTGAAGTACTTATGTAATATTTTCTTAAGTTAAGCTTTGTACAAATCATCCTATGATTTTGCCAACAATGTCATTTTGAATTTGTTATAATAAACTTTTAAACTTATTTGTTGATCATGAATTAAGTTACTTTCTCAATTTTTAAAGGGGAATGACTTAATGCATGGATTTTTTCATTTATGAACTAGTCTTTCATCTTGGAACCCATACCTTCTTGGGTCCGGTTGATTTGATAAAGGATGTTTCTTTAACTCTCCATAATTGTTTAGTTTTTACATCCTTTCTCTTGAATGGACCTTCAAACTTGATATGCCCCTTTTTCTTACATTGATAGCATATAGTATTAGTGTAAGCATTAAAGGATGTGCTTGCATTATCTTTGGAGGCTTTTGAGAAATAACCCATGTAAAGATTCCTTTCCTTTTTATTTTCAATTCCATTAAAACCAATGCCTTCTTTTTTTAGAGACATTCTTTGTGAGCCTATCATCTTATCAAGATTTTCTTTTCCTTTAGTGAAGCTATAAATTATCTTATCTTTATCTTTGATTTGACTCTTTAGATTATTCAACTCTATCTCTTTCTTGTTGTCCACTTTCTTTAATGATTTCTCTAACTTTAGAGATAATTTTCTGATTCTATCCTCTATATAAAAAATATACATATCTTTCTCATATACTGTAGAGGATAGGGATCGAACGTCTTCTATCATTTGTTCATTCTTGCTTTCTTCTTGATTTTCAAGTCATTTTGTTTTTCAGCAAGAGTTTTAACTTCTATTTCTTTTATTGCAGCATCATACTTATTTTCAATTTTCTTGATCCTTGAATCCTTTTCCCTTTCAACATTCTTAAGGGATTTTAACTCTTTCATTAATCCTTCATTCTTATTTTTCAATGAAGCATTTTGTTTATTTACTTTGATGAGCATCTTATGTACTTTGAATAGATCATTTTGTAGTTCATCATAAGATGGCATACTCATTGGATTCACTAGATGAATTACTACAAGAATTATCTAAGGGTTTGGATGAGGAGCTTTCCTCATTGTCCCAAGCCATAAAGCAAGTATAAGCAACCTCTTGGTCACTTGATTCAATTTCAGAACTACTTGTACTCATCATGTTCCAAGTAGTGGCTTTTATAGTCTTTTTCTTTTTCTTCTTAGACTCTTTCTTAAGTAGAGGACATTCTGGTTTTAAATGTCCAGCTTTATTGCAATTGTAGCATGTAGGAGTTTTACTTTTAGATTTATTTTTGCTGATTTCTTCTCTTTCTTCATCTGATTTGAAGTCTTGGTTTCTTCTTTTAAATTTGTTTCTCCTTCTTAGTATCCTTGCTAGCTTTTTAGATATGAAGGCTTCTTCATCTTCATCCATTTCACTACTTGAGTTTTATTTTAAGGTTTTAAAGGCTATTGATTCTTGGGCTTTGGCTTTTCCATTCTTTTCATTCATTGTCATTTCATATGTAAGGAGAGAACCTATAAGTTTATCTAAGGAAGTGGTTTTCAGATTTCTTCCTTCCGTTATAGCAATGGCTTTTGGTTCCCATTTAGATGGCAACCCTCTAAGAATTTTCCTTATCATCTCATAAGTAGTGTAGGTTTTTCCTTGTGCATTTAGGGAATTTATAATGTGAGTGAACCTAGTAAACATATTAGTTATGGATTCATCCGGATTCATCTTAAAAGCGTCATATTCACTTGTAAGCATATCGATCCTATTATCCCTAACATCTATGGTGCCTTCGTAAGTGACTTCAAGCTTGTCTCATAATTCCTTAGCTGATTTACAAGCCATTACTCTATTAAATTCATTGGCCTCTAAAGCACAATATAGAGCATTCATAGCACTAGAATTTACTTGCAGCATCTTATAGTCTAAGTCTTTCATATCAATTTTCTTCTTAGGGACTTGTTTTCCATCAACTATCTTAGTGGGAATTTGGTCACCTTCCATGACAACCTCCCAAGCTTTCCAATTCATAGTTTGCAGATATATTTGCATTCTCTTTTTCCAGAAGGTATAGTTCAAACCACAAAAGATTGGTGGCCTAGTTGAAGATTGTCCCTCTTCAAAGGGAGCTACACCTAAGTTAGCCATTAAAATCCTTTTATAGCTTCTAGTTAAGAGTTGCTATAACCCCTCTCTAATACCAATTGAAATTAGGAATAACTTTCCAAGAGAGGGGGGGGGTGAATTGACTTTTAAAACTTTCTTCTTAGTTCTTTTTAAAGTCTTTAACTTCTTTTAATATTTAACCAATTCTTTAACTTGTTTATTTATTTTGTCAATCAAACAAGAACTTGGTTTCTTTTAAACAATCAACAAGACAACTAATAAAACATTCAATCTTCAATCACACAAATAATTAAACTAGTCAAGCCAATCAACCACAATGCTCAAACCAACAACCAATTTGATTGCCAAATATAAGTTCACTACAACACTATTAGATTGATGAAATCATTCAAGATTTAGTACTTTTGGAATATAAAACAAATATTTATATCATCCAATCACAATATATGTAACTTTTAGCTTTTGATGTTTTTAACCCTATGGTGAATGTGAGTTTTGAACAAAGCCTTGCATATATGTAATTTCTTCTTCAATATGATGTTCAATATAAAATCCAATTACTCTTTCCAAACTTTTGTATTCAAACAAACTCTTAAGTTAATTTATCTTTGGGATGTTTAACCAAGTAACGTACTCTCGTATGGTTTTCGCAATGAATGGTTCAACCAACGTACTCCCTTTTGATTTCCACAACCCAAATCAAAATCAAACTTTAAGATTTACTTCATTTCCAAATATGCATAGTTTATATGATTTTCAAATTTAAACCATCCACGCAATTTAAATATGTACTGAAAATAAAGAATAGGGAAAGAGAGAGTGAGATAGAGATTTTTACGAGGTTCGGCTTATACCCACCCTACGTCCTCACCTTTGGCAAACCACCAAAGGATTACTAAACCTATTCCTTTAACGGGTGGAACAATACCTTTGCAACACTCCTTAGTTAAGGCTAAAGCCCGCCTTCTCCAAACGATATCCCCCCGTCCGATCACTCCTTAACTAGGCTGGAGCCTGCCTTTCTAAGCAATATCCCCTTGCTTAGCCAACGATCCAAACAACCCTTGGAATCATCAATATATAAGATACAAATCAAATAGATGTGTACAAAGAATTTTCTCCTCAAAGGGCTATTTAGTACACCAATTACAGCACAACTAATATACTTCAAAGTAAACAACAATATGGAAATTAACTTGAAGCTCAATGAAGTATATCACCGATTAATTCTTTCAATGATTGAAAGATTTAGAATTTGTAGCACATATCCAGTGGAAGAAGATCAACAAAATCTCATTTGAATTCGTGCACAATATGTGAGCTTGAGAGCAAGAGAGAGCCTTGACAATTTGAGAGCAATTTGAGAGAGACTTTGAATTTTTTTAGAATTTGAATTCTTGGTTCATTGATTCAATGATCTTTGAGGCTTATTTATAGACTTTAAAAAATATATAACTTGATCCCCAAGTGGCTTAAATTATTCCCCAAGTTTCTATAAGTTTTGAACCCCAAGCAACGTTATTTAAAAATTTGACTGTTATGAGAAAATTCAAAATAGTCGTGTGGCAGTAGACTGTCCATTTTGGGCAGTCATCTGTCCAGTTAAATTAAAGGGGTAGAAAGGTGGCAATCATATGTTCAAACCCACATAGATGCCTCAAAGTGCACTAGCAGTCGTCTTTCAAGTTCTTGACAGTCCTCTGTCATGCTGTCAACTTCAAGCACCCTTCATTATTTTTATCATAACCCTTTATGTATAACTTAAAATTTTATGATCTTGGTGTCAAATGAAAGATAAGATAAACTACTACAACTTTCATGTTGAATACATTTTAAAATAATGATTTTTTTATGGATAAAAATGTGCATCAATACAGATGTAAAAAAATTGACAGCATTTGAGAAATCCTCTTTTTGGTGCTTTTCATTCCAAAACTGATTCTATCCTTTTTGATACAATTTTTGACCTTATAAAAATATTTTCCAAGTATGTTAAAAGGTATCTAGGTCCACTAAATTTACCTGAGAGCTCCATGCATCTATATTGGAATTCTTTGAAGTACTTATACGAAATTTCCTACACTTTTCCAATTCTTGGATTCCTTAAGGCCTTTATACTTGTTTCATCTTCTTTAAGCTTTCCATGTTGATCACTTGGGCTTTCATTCTTTGAAGTTTTTTTATTAATATCAATGCTCTCATGACCTTCAGGCTTTAAAACTTTAAATCCATGCTTCAAGCTTGATATAATCATCCTTATCTGAGGTACAAGCTCTCATGAACTCTTTAACCTTGCATTCTACATTTAGTCCTGAAAATACATCACTTAACATAGTATGTTAAGATCCACTTGTTTGTTAGCATCAAAATAAGATGTTAAGCCTTATAAGGCCAACAAGTTCAATAGTATTTCGTGCTACGAAAAGACATAAACTATCCATCAAAGAGATTATAACCATTCATTGAGTCATGGATAGTGCTGCAATGTAATACACAGATAAGCACAAAGGCATAAACAATATAAAGATATGAGAGCATTTTAATATGTATAGATATGAGAGATAAATGCTCCCCTTCAATTATGCACTCGACTCATTTGATGCCTTTTCTTTTTTAAAAAAAAATCTTTAGCCAAGAGATTTAAGATTCTCCATGATTAAAACTTGGCTTTGAATGCATAGGCTTTAACAGACCCAAAAAAATCATACACAATACTTCTTTAGGGTCATAAGCCAGCACATGCCTCTTTTCTTTTATGAAATTCATGGCGTGAGAGGCACAAGTTCAAATGGAATTAAACTTTAAGAATCGTGCATAGGTTTCTGGAAACTTTTCATTTTCATATATGTTGAATCCTAAACCAATAATGTTAGCCATTTAACTTAATTCATGAAGATGAAGCTCTAAAGGTTTTGACTTAAATTTTGAGAGCTTGTGAAAGGAGTTTGAGGAAATACTCTTTGAAAATTAAATCACTAATGGGTAGAAAAGAGTATTTAGGACAAGCAGGACATTTTCCAGGATAAGAAGTCTAAAGGCATAGTCCTAACTGTTTTGACAAAGAGCACTAAGGAGTATATGATTTTTGATTGTAGCTCTTTGGTGATTGGAAAGTATCCTTTAAGTGTGATCATAATTTTGAGTAAGGATACAAACCATGGAATAGGATGAAAACTTTACCAAATGTGAGCATGGTTGGTAAAGATTTCCAATGAAGAAGATGGTGAACCAAAAATAGAGGATTTTTATTTTGAACTCAAAGGAAGCAATTCCTTAGTGGATGCCTCTAATTTTGATTACAAGGAGGATGACTTTTAGCAAGCACATATCAGATTAGGAATTTATAATAACTAGTACTTACACCTAGAGTGATGACCAGGTTTTGACTAATGAGATTAGGGTAGAGTGATATAAGGAAAGACGAATTCCTTAAAGCTCAATTCTGTGCAATGGACAAAAGTATGCTTAAACTTGTGATTTTTATGTTAGCATGGGTTAAGCATTTTGAAGAAAATACCAGACATAGATGCCATGTCCATTTGAAAGTGTATTTTATTCAATTTTTGAATTGGCTTGCAAATCTTATTTCATTTTATGAACTAATCACTTCCTAGGCCTACAATCATCACAACCCCTAAACCTAGGAACTAAAGGAAGATTAAAATATTCATATAATTTCTATAGGAATATGATCTTCCTTAGATCCTACGGAGTTTGCTTTCATTATTATCCATTTCATTTCATTTTCTAAGCCTCTGGAACTTTTGAGTAAACAATTAGATTGAATATGCCATTTCATTTTTCAGCATAAGCAAATTTTAGGTTTTCGTGAAGGGCAATGTTTATTTATTCTTTTTTTGCTCAATAAGGCATTCATGTAACACCAAGTTTTAAAATATGAACCCTTTTTCAAAGATTTATTTCTTTTAATTACCAAGGGTTTATTATGATTGATCTTCTCACTTTTAGCCTTAAGCGACACTTTGGAATGATCTTCTGTTTTTCTCTCCAAGCAGATGATTTTCAATATCTTCACTATCTTTTTCTTTTCAAGAATAGCATGATAATTTTCTAACCCCTTTAATTGTTTTGCTATTCTTTTGTTCTCATTCTTCAAAAATATTTTATGCTTAGATGCTTTAACTAGAAACTTGTGCATTTTCAATAAAGTCTTTTCTAGCTTTTTATATGACAACATGCTTTTAATATTCAATTCAGCACATGATTCAACAAAAGAATTAATACGATAATTTTCACATGAATCATTGCATGCAACGTCAACAGTGTAATCATAATTTTCAATAGATGATTCAATGCATAATATATTCTTATATTCTACATGAAAATCATCAAGTGCATCAATAGCAGAATTTTTACAATATTCATTAGATGATTCAGCACATGAAGCAACACAACATTCCACACAAGAATCATCCATCGAGTTATAGAGAGAATCATAGACCTCCTATTCTATTATTGCCATTTTCCTATCACTTACCACTCCCTAACCATTTGAGCATGACACCTCTGGAGTGGTGGTCTCCTTTTCCTAGGTCTCTCCATACTTCTTTTCAAGCTCAACCCAGATCTTCTGTGCACTACTACATGCCAAAATCTCACGAAAAATATTAGTATCTAAAGAAAAGTACAATAAATCCATGGCATGTGAATTTGAATACATTAAATTAATATAATTTTCTACAGACATACAAATTCCCTTATCAATCACCTACCAGGCCCTCGAATTTATAGATTTTACAAATATGCTCATTCGAATTTTTCAATGAGTGTAATTAACACCACAAAAAAATGGAGGACTGGAAGGTAAATGTCCCACTCCAAATGGGGATACACCAATGTGAACCATCCTGATCTTTAGCAAAAACGTTTAAGTCAATGCTACGGGCTCTGATACCAATTGTTAGCTTTGTTGTATTCCCAAGGGGGGGAGGGGGGTTGAATTGGAATTTTAAAATTTATCCCTAGGTTAAACGAGATAGTTGTATAACACAACCTGGGGTCTTTCTAATCATACACCAATTGTGCAGATAATGATTTGCAGAAATTAAATCATGTGCAACATTCACAATATAACATACACGTGTGGTAAATATAAAATGTGAAAATATAAACACACACATGATATATTATTGGAATTTGGCAAATAATTCCTACTTCCACTAATGCTCACTTAACGGGTGGAGTGACATCGGTTACAACAGGTTCAATTCAAGGGGATGATCTCAACCAACACGCCTTACCAGGATGGCGCACTTAGCTTTCCTAATCAGGTCTAAGCAATCCCGGGACTATTCAACAGGGCTAGTCTCCCTCTTCAGGCCCGCACTTAGAATACAACAAATGTGAAATATAATTTTTGCGTACACAAAAGTATGCTTCTCATATGTACTACATTATGCACTAGTAATGATCAATCCACACCAAACATGTAAGAACTATAAGCTCAGCGGTATATATGTGTATCTTTGTGTAAGCAACACTCAACAAGATGCAATCACTATAATGTTCAAGAGTGTTCTAAACAAGGTATATCTTTGAAACAAGTTATATCAAATCTCAATAACAAATCAGGGTTTCAAAGATGCCAATCAGATAATCAAACTAACTCAAAAGATTTCCTTCAATGAAATGAGCGCAAGAGTAGTTTGAAAATATTATAACTTGTAGAAAATATTTTGTACAAAAAAATCAAGCTATAGGAATCTTGCAATGATAATACAAGAATCCACAGGCGTATGAGTTTATTCCAACACAAGATTTACTATATTCAAATCTATGGGATAAACTTTGCTAAACTCCCCAAAATAAAATGAAACAATCAAGCCAAGAAAATGGGAGTATGAGCAATCTATACTAAACAAAAACCCAATATAGAACTCTCACAAAGCTAAGATATGTTAAGGGAATGAATATTTGAGAGTGTTTTTAAGTAAAATGGGCAATATGAACTTTTAAAAATGGAGAGAATTTTTTATAATGATTTTTTCTAATCTCTCACCAATCCTCACAAATGAACTCATATTTATAGACTAAGGCCAAATTATGATCGTTTGAGATATGTAGGGTATTATTAAGAAATTTTTAAGGCAATTTAGCAAAATTAACCACGTCCAAAAACTTTTAACCTCGATAAAAAAATTTCCAACCCGAGAGCACCGGTCGACTGAACTTGAGGTCCGGTTGACCAAGTGACAAAGTTTGGTTGACCGGGAGAAATTTGAACTTAGAGTTCAGTCGACTAGACAAAGGGTCTCAAGGGCAATTTTTCACTTCCATGTGGTTCGGTTGACCAGGTGATTTTGAACTTGGTAGCTCAAACGACCAAGAAGTTGGGGCTTCTCCCGAGGATGTTCTATCGACCAAAGCGTTGGGGTTTATTTTCTAATCGGTCGATCAAAGAGTCAATTGTTGCCCCGCGAGGTTCGGTCGACCAAGGTATTGGAGAACATTTTTGGTTGGTCGACTGAGCGGTCAACATGTTGACCCGGCAGAGGTTTGGTCAACCAAATTGTATGAACTTGGCATGGTACGGTCAACTGAACTATGGTTAAAATGTTGACCTCTGAACAGTTTGGTCGACCAAATGTTTTTATACATTTTGGTTTGGTCGACCGAACATGCATTTTTAATGCATTTTTGTTCCAATTCCCTTATATAATATCCTTATTCATATAATGATTAATGTTAAAACTATAGGGCATATTTTAATGAAGTATGAGGACCTAGGGTCTTTTTCTAAGGTCTTTTTACTTAGGCCAAAAAAATTTGGCGTCGGTCGACCGAAGGGTGCCCTACGGTCATTTGGTTTCCCTATGGTCAATTGATTTTCAAGTGATGTGTAGGGACCTAGAGTCGTTCTAAGGCCTTTGAGCTTTGTATTTCCTACATGCATGATATGCATTAAATATTACAGATATTTTTCTCCTAATTACTATTACGAACCTGAATTGAATAATAATGAAATGCAACAAAAATGATCTTCAAGGTCTTCATGCTTTACTTCATATGCAATCGGTGTATCAGCTAATATAAACCTGCACGTGAACTAAATAGCCATTAAATACAAAAGTATTTATCATTATCAAAATCGAGATATGACCCATAGGGTCAACAATAACTATTGCTTATCTCATAACATAAACTTATTACCCTCTCCTATGCCACGGGCAACGTCTGCATCAATCGGAATCATAGTGTACACATGTGCTAGACTACCTTGGGGTATATGATTGTTTCCCTAGATTTGGTTAGGTGTAGGTGCATTAGTGAGCAGTTCTCGACAATTTCTTGTAATGTGCCTTGGGTTACCAAACCAATAGCAGTTGGCACTTCCAATTCAGCAGTCACCCCTATGCCTCTTGTTACATCTGCGACATGCAGGGTAGGACGAATCATCCTGATAACCATTATAATATTGATCTCTCACCTACTACTTTGGGGCCACATTGTTCCTTCCTCTCTTTAACGAACCCTGACTAGCCTCAACTTGAAAAATGGAGGATGCATGCCTCTTTCTCTACTCTAACGGCTCTGTACCATCCTATAAGCTCTTCTCTAGTACCGTGGCCTTATCCACCAAGTAGGAGAAGTTCTAGACTTGGAACCACACCACCTGCTTAAAGATCCTCCATTGCAAGCCTTTCTCAAATGTTCTTGCCCTCCTCGCCTCATCAGGGATCATATATGGTGCGACACGAGATAGCTCCACAAACTTCGCTGCATACTACCCTACAGTCATACTCCCCTGAGTTAGGTTAATAAATTCCTCTACCTTATCTTCCTGGGTAGTAGAAGGAAAGTATCGGTCAAAGAATAGCTCCTTAAATGTAGCCCATGTCAGTAGCACTGGTACTAGTCTCTGTCCCTCAAGCAGCTTCACAGAAAGCCACCAGCATATCGCTTCCCCCATCATTTTAAATGAAGGGTAAAGAACGTTCTACTCATCAGTGCAGTAGAGTACTATCATCTCCTTGATATCCTAAACCCAATTCTCAGCAGCTATCGGGTCAAGTCCTCCCATAAAATTAGGAGGGCTTATACGAGTACATCCCTTAAAATTGTAGCCCTGATATGCAGGTGGACGATTATGCTCCCTAGACTCCTATCTCATCTCTCTCCTAATATGGCAAGCTATACCTCGTAACATAGTAGAGGTATCAAGATTGTCCTCGCTAAAAGCTCCTAGGTTGTTGCTTCCCCCAACATCAACACTCTTATCTCTGGCATCCATCTTGAAGATAAGATAGAAAAAATTTTAAGAATCTCATCGTTATAACCTAATCGATACAAATATTAAATTGGGAAATCAATAAATGATGAAAATCGGGGCCAGTGCTCAGAAACATCACTATCGATGGATTTACCATGGTTTTCTAAAATGCATGAATAAATTAGAAAATCAACGAAGTTGGTCAAAAGATTTCTACCTTCAAGCTGCGAAAACAACTCAGAATTCCTAGCAGTATCTTAATCTACCCATTCCCATCCTCATCCTAACTCGATCATATACTCTGGTATTAATCCATCCTAGAGTCTACAGAACCTTGAAATTAGGAATAGCTTCCCAAGAGGGGGGGTGAATTGGTTTTTAAAAAAAATTTTAGAATTAGTTCTTTTAAGAAACAATCACAATCAATCACAACAAGATCAAACTCTCGATTTTAGGCAACAATATATGTGAAAATTTGTCGTTCTCAATATAAGTCTTGTATCACAAGTATTCTTCTTCCCAATGTTCAGTTTTTAAATAAAATTTCATATTAGTAGGTCAAGGATAATCAACCAACGTAGTCCCTTCAGTTTCCGCAATCAATGCTGATTTATCCAAAACGAATTACCATCCGGTCCATTTAATTACCAAACATTCAGGATTGAAATTTGAAACAACCACGTAAATTATATCCTTGAAAAAATAAAGAGTAGAGTAGAGAAAGAAGAACACAAGGATTTTTACGACGTTTGGCTTCAACACAGCCTACGTCCTCGCCCTTGGCCAAACCACCAAAGGATTCACTATTACCGTTCCTTTATCAGCTGGAAAAAAAATGATTACAAGCACTCCTTGGGTAAGACTAGAGCCTGCCTTCTCCAAACAATCTCTCCATGTTTGGTCCAACGATTCAATACTCAAATCGTCAATAAGCCCTGTTACAATGATAGAGAAACAACACATACAAAAACTTGCTCCTCAAAGAGCTAATTAGTATAAGTTTAAAACACTAATGCACTTTAGTAAATTCAAAATATGAATTTTCAGAATGAAGCTCTTATAAATTTATCACCGTGGATATCTCTCAATGAAAGAATTAGCAACTCAATAATCAAACACAGTGAGAATCAGCACAAACTTCTTAATTTTGAGCAAGGATGAGAGCAAGATGAGACACTGTCAAAATTTCAAAGTGAGAGAAAGTATGACAGCAGATTGTGAGCTTCTAATAATCTTGGTGTATAATTCAATGAGTCTTGGGGGTATTTCGGATGTATAAAATCTCCTTGCTTGTTCCCCAAAGGATACTCAAACTTGTTTCCATAAAATAAACTTATTTGAGTTTCCAAATTTTTGAATTTCAAAAATTATATCTGTTGGAAAACAGAAAACTGCCACGAGGCGGATGACTGTGAAGTCCTGACAGTCGTCTGTCCATTTAATATAACGGTCAGATTCATAGGCAGAAAGGTGGCAGTCGTCTGTCCCGTGAGTGGCAGTCATCTGTCATCAGAATATAAGGTGAAAGTCGTCAATCCATATGATGACAGTCGTCTATCCATGTGAAATTTTGAGCCTTTTAGTAACATATAAGGTAGACAATCATCTGGTGAAACTTTCACAGACTTCTCACCTTTCCCTGACAGTCGTCTATAGGAGCCTTGATAGTCGTCTATCAGGATTTTGTGTTTCAACTTTAAGTCTTTAATTTAGCCAGTCGTCTTCCTATAACCACACAATCGTCTGTCAACTGAATAATTTTTTTTCTTAGTCACTTTTTGATTTCTCTCTCATTTTTACTTGGAATATAAATTTGTTTTAACTTTGAAAACATGTTCCAAGTTATTTTCTTATGGTCTCTAAGTCTCTTTGTTAAATGAGCTTCAAAATGAAAACTTCATACTTGAATAAACTTAAAGTACTTACAGAGACTTATCCTATTCACTCAAAAATTCTCCTTTGTTATGAACTTTCTTTGTTGTTAATCTCTGATCTTGCAGAATATTCTAAACTTTGAGCTCTCATGTTGTTCTTCTTTAATCATCATGCTCTTATGGTTTTCAAACTTTGATCCATGATGCTATATGAGTACCTTCAATATGAATTCCTAAGAAAACACAACACTCAACTAAAGCATGTTAAATCCTACTTGTTTGTTAGCATCAAAATGGAGTATCAAACCTAGTAAGGCCAACAATCTCCCCCTTTTTAATGATGACAAACAAGACACAAAAATTTTGAGTAGAGTGAGCCTTAAAAAGACTCCCCCTTTCAATAAGCTTTAATATCATTCATGCTTTTATCAATTTCAAGCAAAATTTTGGCTAAACACTTCTCCCCCTTTAACATCATTCAAGAAATAAAGTTTGGGTATATAATGATCAAGGACAAATAGCAATTTGAGTATGTGTGAAGCCAGTGTTAATGTATTAACATCAATTGATTAAGAATTATGCACAAATGAGAACTCATAATACTTCCTATGTCAAGTAGCATATTCAAAGCAAAACTTGCAAAGTTTTTAAAATTATCATTAATATTAGAACTTATAATACATCAAACTAAGAGCAAAACATTGCAAAAAGTTTAGAGCTTCAGAGCTAGAATATATATAGAGACTCATAGTCTTTAGCTTACACATTTTCTCTTTTTTCTGAACAAACACAAAAATACATCCAAAATTTAAGCATACAAAAGAGCTAAAAAAAACACCTAACATAAGTCTATATGTCAGAGTTAGTGTCACTGTCTTCAGCAATTCCTTTTCCTTTGGATTGCTGTGAACCTTCTTATTCTTCTTCTTCCTCCTCTTCTTCTTCTTCAGTTGCTGCATCATTATCTCCTACATCTTCTTCTGCTTCTTTTTCTTCTTCTTCTCCTTCACCTTCTTCAGATTCAACTTCTTCCTCATTAGAATTTTTACTATCCTTATTATCTAAATCAGTGCCATGTTTAGTGACATGATGTATCTTAGCAATACGAGTATCTAATGAGGTATACTTGTCATCAATGGTGGAGAGTTTATCTTGAAGAGAAGAAAACTTGTCTCTCATTTCAGAACTGAAGCTAGTATAGTGTTGATAAAAAGGAACAAACCAAGGTGGCATATCAGCTTCTTCAGGAGTTGGACTCCTTGCCTCAGGTGCAAGTCTTTCCGGTCTATTTCCTCGGAACATCCAAGCCTTGGTATACTTTTTGTAACCCATTTGTTTCAATGTAGTAGATGAGAAAACATGATAATGGGTTCTTTTTACTATTTTTGAAGCAAGAGAGAGGACTTGAAAATGGGCAAAGATTAAGGAAAGAATAGCACCGTATTGAAGCCCAATTCTAGGTGATTCAAGCTTCATTACCATCCACTTCAGTATAATACTTGATAAGTCTAGTTTCTTCCCTTTGAGTAAGCACCACATAACAAAATAATCAAAATATGAAACATGATTAAAAGATCCAGACCTCTGAATTATGTTGTATGCAATGATCTTATGCAAAATTTGTGCCTGAAGATTAAGCTGCTTGTATGGCGGAGGATGTCCAAAATACACAGGTGCATCATTCATCACGAGAGGCAGAAATTCTTGTGGCGTAAACTTGTTCCATGGTCCAATGCTTCTTAACTGGTGTACACTCAAAATTCCCATGCTTGATATGGAGAATTTTTCGTAATGACTGTGGGTTAAGTATTATCCTTTGACCATAAATTTCAGAAGTAATGCCATCTTCCTTCTTAACCAAATTAGAGTAAAAAATTTTAATTTGACCTAGATAATACCCTTTTACTTGATGAAGGATAAACTTGTCCCATCCTATAGCTTTGAACATATCTAAAATTTCAGGAAAATTTTCTTCAAAGAAGGTAACATGTAAAATCTTACAGAACATAGGTTCAATAGCTGATAGATGATTCTAATACAACAATTTTGCGTGTGAAGAGACCAGCTATTTTTCGATATCATTGTTGCTTGTAGGCTTTGAAGAAGATGAAGAAGTTTTGTCCTTCTTTCCCACAGTTTTGGTACTAACCATCTTGACAAGTAGAAACCCTAGATACGTATGGAGTAGGGTATGATGGATAATCGGTTTGTGAAGCTTGGTAGAGAAAGAGCTAGAATGAAAGAGAAGAGAAAATGTTTTAGAGGAAGGAAGACGAATGATTAGTCTTCCGTAGTGTTTAAAAAGCATGTTTTTAAGTGAAAAGTACCTTACCCACCGCGAGACAGTCGTCTGTCTCTAATTGGACAGTCATCAGTCCACAGACAGTAGCCTGCCAGTCGACTGCGAGCTCACTGGCAGTCGTCTTTCTACTGTCTTGTACACAGACAGTAGCCTGCCAGTCGTCTGTCACCTCCCTGGAAGTCGTATGTCTTAACCAAACTCAACTTCTTCCCCTTTTTAGTTAACTTCTCTTATATGTAACATGCCTAATTCTCATCAAATAAATATAAGTTGATCCTCAACTAATGTTTTGGTAAATATATCAGCTAATTGAGTATGAGTATTTATAAATTCAAGAACTATTTCTTTTTTGTCTACATTATCTCTTAAAAAGTGGTGACGTATATCAATATGTTTAGTTCTTGAATGTGATACTGGATTCTTTGAAATATTTATCGCACTTGTATTATCGCATTTTATAGGGATTGTTGGATATTGAATTTTGAAGTCCTTTAATTGTTGTTTCATGTATAAAATTTGAGCATAACAACTCCCAGCTGCTATATATTCTGCTTTAGTTGTAGATAATGGTACGGAATTTTGTTTCTTTGAAAACCATGAAACTAATGAGTGTCCTAAAAAGTGGTAAGTCCCACTAGTGCTTTTTCTATCTATTTTGCATCCTGCATAATCTACATCTGAATAACTCATCATTTTGAAATCAATTCCTTTTGGATACCATAACCCTAAATTAAGTGTGCCTAGCAAATATCTAAGAATTCGTTTTACTGCTATTTGATGTGATTCCTTAGGAGTCGATTGGAACCTAGCACACATACACACACTGAACATTATATCTGGTCTACTTGTTGTTAAGTAAAGTAAACTTCCTATCATACCTCGATAATGTTTGGAATCAACTTGTTTCCCTTTTTCATCCTTATCTAGACTAGTTGAAGTGCTCATAGGAGTTCCTATAGGTTTACTTTCTTCCATATCAAACTTCTTTAGCATGTCTTTAATATACTTAGTTTGATTTATGAAAGTTCCATTTTTAGCTTGTTTGATTTGCAAACCTAGAAAGTAATTTAATTCTCCCATCATGCTCATTTCAAACTCTCTCTGCATAGTTTTAGCAAATTCATCACACAAATCTTCATGAGTAGCTCCAAATATAATATCATCAACATAAATTTGAACTATAAGCATATTATTATCTTTGTTTTTTATAAATAAAGTGTTGTCTATCTTTCCTCTTGAAAAATTATTTTGGAGTAGAAATTTGCTTAGTCTATCATACCAAGCTCTAGGACCTTGCTTCAATCCATATAGGGATTTAGTTAACTTAAATACATGATTTGTATTTTTAGAATCTTCAAAACCTGGAGGTTGTTTAACATAGACTTCTTCATTTATATAGCCATTTAGAAATGCACTTTTTACATCCATTTGGTATAATTTGAAATCTTTATAGCATAGGCAAGAAGCATCCTTATAGCTTCCATTCTTGCTACAGGGGCAAAGGTTTCTTCATAATCAATGCCTTCTTCTTGATTGTAACCTTGTGCTACAAGCCTAGCCTTGTTTCTTACAACTACTCCAGCTTCATCCTTTTTATTTCTAAACACCCATTTAGCTCCTATGATTGACTTGTCTTTAGGTTTAGGTATAAGTTTCCAAACTTGACTTCTTTCAAATTGATTTAGTTCCTCCTGCATAGCTATGATCCAAGAATCATCATTTAAGGTTTCTTCAATATTTTTGGGTTCATCTTGAGATAAAAAGGCATAATGATTGCAAATATTTTTTAATGAGGCTATAGTAGTTATTCCTTTCGAAGTTTCACCAAGAATTTGTTCTTTTGGGTAATTTTTATCATATCTCCATTCTTTAGGAAGCTTTAGATTTTCTGTAAGGTTTTCATTTGAAGCATCATTATTGATTTCTTCTTTTATTTCAAGATTTTCTTGTTTTTGTGGAGTATCTTCTTTTTCATCATTCTCTTTTTTATTGTTATGATTGTTTGATTCATCAAATGTTATGTGCATTGATTCCATAATAGTAAAGGTTCTTTTATTATAAATCCTATAAAGCTTTACTATTTGTAGAGTACCCTAGGAAGATACCTTCATCAGATTTTGCATCAAATTTTCCTAAATCATCTTTAGTATTAAGAATAAAACATTTGCATTCAAATACATGAAAGTAGGAAATATTAGGTTTTCTTCTTTTCCAAAGTTCATATGGTGTTTTGTCCATTTTTTATCTTATTGATACCCTATTTACAATGTAGCATGTTGTATTTACAGCTTCTGCCTAAAAGTATTTAGGTAGATTGTTTTCATTTAACATTGTTCTCGCCATTTCTTGTAAAGTTTTATTTTTTCTTTCTACAACTCCATTTTGCTGTGGAGTCCTAGGTGCAGAAAAATTATGGTTTATTCTATATTCATTACAGAATTTTTCAACATTTTTGTTTCTAAATTCCTTACCTTGATCACTCATAAAGCTTGTTATGTTATAGCCCTTTTCATTTTGTAATTTCTTACATAAAGTAATAAGCATGTCATAGGCTTCATCTTTGTTTGCTAGAAATAATACCCAAGTGAATCTTGAATAATCATCTACTATTACAAAAGCATATTGTTTTCCTCCTAGACTTGAGGTTCTAGTTGGACCAAATAAGTCTAGATGCAATAATTCTAGAGGTCTTTTTGTAGATATGCATTTTTTCTTTTTGAAACTTGTTTTAACTTGCTTTCCCTTTTGAAATGCATCACATATCTTGTCTTTTATAAATTTTGTATTAGGTAGTCCTTTGACAAGATTTTTCTTTGATAATTTGGATAATAGGTCCATACTAGCATGTCCTAGTTTCCTATGCCATAGCCAACTTATTTCATTCATCGCTGCCCAACAAGTCACATTTGGATTTACTAAGTTTTCAAAATTTATACAATAAACATTGTTTAACCTATGAGCTATAAACAAAGTTTCATTGTTCTTAGGATTTTGAATAACACATTTTTCTTTCTTAAAGATTATTTCGAACCCTTTATGACTTGGTTGACTAATACTTAAAAGGTTATGTTTTAATCCTTCTACTAATAGCACATTATCTATGGTGAGTGAAGGTTCTTTACCAATATTACCAATGCCAATGATTTTACCTTTAGCATTATCGCCGAAGGTGACATATCCTCCATCCTTTTGTTTTAATGTAGTGAACTTGGTTTTGTCACCGGTCATGTGCCTTGAGCACCTACTATCCAAGTACCATTTATCAGTTGACGGTGTTGTCCTAAAGCATACCTACAATGGAGGATTTTTTGTGTTAGTCTTTGGAACCCAAATTCATTTAATTTTCTTTGTTTTGTTGTTAGTTCCATTATTGACTTTCCATTCTCCTTGCACTTTAACATACTTTCTTTTTAGTGGGCAATTAAACATTACATGACCTTTAGTCTTACACATATAGCAAGTGGTGTGTTCATGTTTGTTGTTTGATGAAGTGCTAGCATAATACTTAGCTTCCTTAACAAAGTATCCCATCTATAGCTTTTTGTTCTTTTTATTTGTTTTACCATTGTAGCCTATAACTTCTTTGTTCCCATGAAGCCTTTGTTGTCCAATCATCTTTTCAAAGTTTTCTTTCCCTTTGATAAAGTTATGCATAATTTTTTCTTTATCCTCTACTTCCTTTTTGAGTTCATTTACTTCTAAGTCCTTTTTATTCAAATTATCTTTATGAGTTTTGTCTAACTCTTGAGTAGCTATAGTTATTTCTTCTTCCAACTTCTTAATACAAGAATTTTTTTTTTCTATAACTTTGAATGATTCAAGTTGCTTCGCTAGTTCTTTATTTTGATCTTTCAAAGTTATATTTCTTTTAGAAATTTTTATAAATCTCTTATGCAAAGAAAACAAATCAGCTTGCAATTCCTTATATGAAGGCATGCTGTCACATGACTCATCACATGACTCATTTTGAGATTATGTAGAGGAATAGTAGGAGTTTACCTCTTCATTATTCACCATGAAACATATGTTTGCCATCTCTTCTCTGCTTGATTCATTTTCTATCTCGCAGGAGCTTGAATCATCCCACATAGCTTTCATAGCTTCCTTCTTTTTCTTCTTGTCTTTCTTGAACAATGGACAATATGGTTCGATATGCCCCGGTTTTTTGCAATGATAACATATTGGAGGTTCATTCTTGCTTTTATTTTCCTTCCTACTTTTCTCTCCTTTTTCAGGTTTCTTTTTACTAAACTTTCTAGGAAATCTCTTATTTCTTCTATAAAACTAGCCCAGTCTCTTAGTGATAAATGCTAATTCATCTTGATCTAAGTCACTTGTCTCAATTTCTTCTTCACTAGAGCTGTGGTTAGACGGTTTTAATGTAATAGATCTTTTATGCTTTGGTTCAAGATTCCTTTCTTTTAGAGTCATTTCATAGGTAAGTAGTGAACCTATGAGTTCATCTAAAGAGGTAATCTTAAGGTTTCTACCTTCATTGATAGCTGTAGCCTTTGGTTCCCATATTGAGGGAAGGCCTCTTAGGATTTTTCTAATCATTTTGTAGGTAGTATAAGTTTTCCCTAAGGCACTTAAGGAATTTATTATGTGGGTAAATTTGGTGTACATACTTGATATTGTTTCATCAGAATTCATCTTGAACGCTTCATATTCACTTGTTAACATGTCTATCCTATTGTCTCTAACATCAATAGCTCATTCATATGTCACATCTAATTTGTCCCATATTTCTTTATCTGTCTTGCATGTCATGACCCTATTAAATTTGTTAGCGTCTAAGGCACAGTATAAAGCATTTATAGCACTTGAATTGATTTGAAGCATTTTATAGTCTAAATCGATCATATCCTTTTTTTCTTTTGGAATCTGTTTTCCATCAACTATTTTAGTGGGAATAAGGTTTCCATCCATAACTACTTCCCATGCTCTCCAATCCATGTGTTGGAGATAGATTTGCATTCTCTTTTTCCAAAATGTAAAATTATGTCCACAAAAGATTGGTGGACGAGTTGAGGATTGGCCTTCACCGAAGGGTGCTACTCCTATATTTGCCATTTGATCTTTTTATATTTTCTTGTTAGGAATTACTATAACTAGGCTCTGATACCAATTGAAATTAGGAATAGCTTCCCAAGAGGGGGGAGGGGTGACTTGGTTTTTTTTTTTTAAAAATTAGAATTAGTTCTTTTAAGAAATAATCACAATCAATCACAGCAAGATCAAACTCTCAATATTAAGTAACAATATATGTGAAAATTTGTTGTTCTCAATATAAGCCCTATATCACAAGTATTCTTCTTCCCAATGTTCAGTTTTTAAATAAACTTTCAGATTAATAGGTCAAGGATAATCAACCAACATAGTCCCTTTCGGTTTCTGTAATCAATGTTGATTTATCCAAAACGAATTACCTTCCGGTCTATTTAATCACTACACATTCAGGATTGAAATTTGAAACAACCATGCAAATTATATCCTTGAAAAAATAAAGAGTAGAGTATAGAAAGAAGAACACAAGGATTATTACAAGGCTCGGCTTCAACACATCCTACGTCCTCGCCCTTGGCCAAACCGCCAAAGGATTCACTATTATTGTTCCTTTATCATCTTGAACAAAAATGATTACAAGCACTCCTTGGGTAAGGCTAGAGCCCGACTTCTCCAAACAATCTCTGCTTGTTTGGTCTAACGATTAAATACTCAAATTGCCAACAAGCCCTGTTACAATGATAGAGAAACAAAACGTACAAAAACTTGCTCCTCAAAGAGCTGATTAGTCCAAGTTTAAAACACTAATGCACTTTAGTAAATTTAAAATAAGAATTTTCAGAATGAAACTCTTAGAAATTTATCACCATGGATATCTCTCAATGAAAGAATTAGCAACTCAATGATCAAACACAGTGAGAATCAATAGGAACTTCTTAATTTTAAGCAAGGATGAGAGCAATATGAGGCACTTTCAGAATTTCAAAGTGAGAGAGAGTATGACAGCAGATTGTGAGCTCTTAATAATCTTGGTGTATAATTCAATGATTCTTGGGGGTATTTATAGATGTATAAAACCTCTTTTCTTGTTCCCTAAAGGATACTCAAACTTGTTTCCATAAAATAAACTTATTTGAGTTTCCAAATTTTTCAATTTCAAAAATTATATTCGTTGGAAAAAAGAAAATTGCTGCGAGGCGGACGACTGTGAAGTCCTGACAGTCGTCTGTCCATTTAATATAACGGTCAGATTCATAGGCGGAAAGGTGACAGTCGTCTATCCCTTGAGTGGCAGTCGTCTGTCATCATAATATAAGGTGACAGTCGTCTGTCCATATGATGACAGTCGTCTGTCCATGTGCAATTTTGAGCCTTTTAGTAACATAAAAGGTAGACAGTCGTCTGGTGAAACTTTCACAGACTTCTCACCTTTCACTGATAGTCATATAAGGGAGCCTTGACAGTTATCTGTCAGGCTTCTGTGTTTCAACTATAAGTCTTTAATTTAGTCAGTTGTCTGCTTATAACCACACACTCGTCTGTCAACTGAACAAATTTCTTTCTTAGTCACTTTTTGATTTCTCTCTCATTTTTACTTGGAATATAAATTTGTTTTAAATTTGAAAACATGTTCCAAGTTATTTTCTTATGGTCTCTAAGTCTCTTTGTTAAATGAGCTTCAAAATGAAAACTTCATACTTGAATAAATTTAAAGTATTTACAGGGACTTGTCCTAATTTCTCAAAAATTCTCCTTTGTTCTTAACTTTCTTTGTTGCTAATCTCTGATCTCGCGGAATATTCTGAACTTTGAGCTCTCATGTTGTTCTTCTTTAATCATCATGCTCTTATGGTCTTCAAACTTTGATCCATGCTATCAGTTATTGATTCATGCTACATGAGTACCTTCAATATGAATTCCTGAAAACACACAACACTCAACTAAAGCATGTTAAATCCTACTTGTTTGTTAGCATCAAAATGGAGTATCAAACCTAGTAAGGCCAACAAACCTAACAACCTTATGCTCTGATACCACTCTGTCACACCCCGAACCTGTTATGTGGGGCCCGAGTGTGATGTGATCCAATCACCTATGTCTGATATCATAACCTCAATCACGCAGTGGAAAACTAAATAAACATCCTCTATAATATACCATAGTTCAATATAAAAATCTGAAAAAGGAACTTCCCAACCTCCAGTATCCATATATGCATCTCATAAAACAAAAACATAAACCCAAAAATACATCAAAGATCTATACTCTCCCATATAAATGCTATGCCAACAAACCTAGCCTCGAGTTCACTAAGCTTGATCATGTAGTGGTCCTAAAAAAATGAGCTGTATAACAGGTGAGACACATCTCAGTGAGACAGAATATGTTAATACCAGTGTGTAGCTATTATGAATTTAGTGTATGTAAAAATGTCGTCTGTTGTTAATTAACCACAGTTATAAAATCATTATTAGCCAATACTCACACACACACAATTATTTATAAGTGAATGTTCTCGAGGATAGGGAAGTTTACATGCCATGTACCTTTCGTCTGCTTTGGTACCAGATTATAATTACTAGGGCACCCGCCTTTCTCGTCAAGCCCTCGATTGAAGAGTTTACTTTACCTCAAATACATATAATACTACTATATTTAATAAATTTAATACATTGTTACTTTACTTGTTATGTCGTTATCCCTATAAAACCCAACTCTTCATAATCTTTGTCTTTCATATATTAGCCGGCTCTTCATATGCTTTGTTTTCATACATTTTACTCTGTTCTCCTATCACATACTCTATTTTCACATTTCGCATCCTTTATCTACATATATTCTGTATTCGCATACATTGTTATGTACTTATATGCATTGTTCTATTATACTCAAGTTAAATCTACAATTATGAATTTAGAACTCACAGCCAAATGGATAAAAATCGACATGCTCCCTCCCCCGGCCCATAGGCTGGACTTAACCCTAGTTGGCCCACCAGAGTTAAATAAATTCCCAACTCTTTAGTCTGCTAGTGCGATTGGCTTTCCCATGATGGTCTTGACTCCAGGGGGAACACTACCCTTCACAGCTCAATCGACTATTCAATACCAACACTCTCTAAGACGTGTGGTTGCATTAAGCTCTCCATAACTCTTGCAATGGTACCGTGCATACTATGGTCCACCAGAGATCCCAAACCATACATTGCAATTTAACATTAATATTCTGCTCTGTATAAACAATTTGAATTACTATATAATCCCAACACATTTCAATATTTCCACATGTTATACATATTTCATAACTCAACACAACATTTTCATTTTTTTGCATGCCACACAATTTGAATAATACACATTTTTATATAACAACTGAAATAATAAATCAATCCATGTTCATTACATGCTTTACTGAAAATATAGGTTAAATTATCTCTATAATTTATCTAATACTCAAAATAAGCGTTAATAAGCAAAACGGAGATAAGTAACCCTTTTCACTTTGACCAATTTTCAGAAAATGTAAAACAATCCAATCTAATCATTTCAACTAGTCAGATTATCGTGAGAATCCATTAATTAAATCCTGTAGCCTTTTTCTTTATTTTAATTGGTTCATTTTCCAAAATAATAGCTATTAACTCAACCCTAGGCTCAAAAACCTCAGTTTAAATGATTGGCTTTCAAAACTTACATGATAATAATATACAAAAACATATAATTTCAATTTTAATCCATAGAATTTACAAAACAACTAGCTTAATCTATTTCCCTTACCTAGTATTCTGAAGCTACTCCTGCAGGGATCCTAAAATTGTGCCTGCAACGCTCACACGAACCCTGAATTCATAATTCCTAATTTAATCAACTCAACCCCAGGTAAAATACTATTTCAATATTTCTTAGACCCCCAAACTTCAAATAAATAATTAAACTACCAAAATCATCAAATTTTCTTAATTTCTTAAATCTTACCCTATCCTTGGGGTGGTGTTTGGAAAGCCGAATTCAAAAATCAGCTTCGGTAAAATTGGCGAGGATCGACGCTAGGCCCTAGAAATTGCGTCTAATTGTAAATTAGGCTAATGATTTGAGAGAAATCGAGGAGAAAGAGTGGGTTTACCTTACCCCAGGAGTGGTGCCTACAACACTTCTACGAAAAATCCACTCCAGTTAAATTGACGATGGCGGAGAATGGAACCAAGCGGTATTTTACATTTTACGATCGACCGAGTAATTACCGAGAAAAAGCGGGGAGAGGGAGGGAAGGTGGAGAAGAGAGAGGGTAATGTAAGGAGAAAGAGATGAGAGAGTGTGTGTGAGATGGGGGCTTCTGTTTGCAATTGAAATTGGAATTGAATTTCCAATCCAATTTGGTTTCTTTTAGATTGCTTACAAAGGAAGCATCCAAATGCCCACTATCATTATTATTATTATTATTATTTGTTTATATGTATATATATATATATATATATATATATATATATGCCCATTATAAGTAATAATTTCAATTTAATAATGTACCCATCATATTATTTACTTAATTAATTCAATTAAATAACGTTTAATTAGTTAATTAGTTCAATTAAATAATGTTTAATTAATTAATTAATTAATAATTTTTTTTTGGGTTACTATAGTGACAAACCTAGAACACCATTGAGAGCCAACCTTAGATTAGTTAATCATTCTGTTGCAGGGACAGTCATTTATGAGAGATGACTCATATACCAAGGATTGATTTTTACAATTTGGTTTCTTATAGAGTATACTCTGGTTCTTGACTGTGCTCTTGATGGTTGGTGCACCCTTGCTACCCTATGCCATCGAATGTCTCCTTGGACTATTTAGTCGATTTTCGGTTAGTTTAATACAGTAAACTCACTGAACTTAGATAACGCACACGACATCTTAGGTTAAATCCATGATTGAGCACTACTTTGTAGGAGTAGGGTTAACTTAGATTTTACATGCTTTCATTAGTACTATTAGAATTAAAAAAAAACCCGCATTGACACTACAAAAATCCCACCTTTTCACTTATGTTTTTATACAAAGCTTTATAAAACTATTTTGGAAGTGGTTGATAACTGCACTCTAATCCCCGTGGATTAATACTCAACTTCTCCCACTTTCTATTGAACTTGGGATTAAGTTAGGTTTTATAAATATTATTTTTGGTAGTTAAGGACCTAATCATTGGTGAGCCTACCATGACCCATAGCAACTCCTTCTGCTTATGTACGAATTTCCACCTTGGCGCCGATGATTTTGGATGCCATGGTGGAAATGCTCTAGACTATCATTAGGGCAGTGGCTTCTTCCTCCAACCATGGGTGTTGCCCCACACATCTAGTCATCCTTTTAGACTCTGATGCTAACTCGGAGTAGGCTTCATCCTTAAATTTTTGTGCACACTTTGTTTGTACTGTGCTTCTACAACACATTTTCGTTTTTTATTTTCCTTTCTATTGCTTGTACATTTTCCTTTGTTGTTCACAATGTTTTTATGCCAGCCCCAGTGTCTGTACTGAATTCATACACATTGTACTACCATTTTGAAATCAATAAAATTACATGGTGATGTTGGATTCGTCTTATATGCTACAGTGCATTATTGCTTGCATGCTGTTACTAGATTTTATGTTCTCACATATGCAAGTACACTGGCTGATTTTATTACACCATACAATGTTTCCTCTCCCATGCATCCCAAGTTCTTTCTCTTCCCACTTCAGTAAGAACATTGAAGTTTTAAGTTGGGGGTAGAGGGTAGAAAACACTGCATGGACACTGCATAGCATATTTCAAAGCACAAAAATGACAACTGTTTAAAATTTTCAGTGAACACTATCTGTTTTGTCATGATAACAGTGTATACCCTTTACATACTTTTATATTACCTATATGTTACGTGCATGTGTTTATCAATTATATGATTGTATCATGCTCACTAACGAAGTAGTGAGTTATTTGTGCATAGTTTCACATCGCATAGCCTATGTAATGATGTTGCACTTGATGTGTGTTAACTAGTGATTCGTGTTAATGCTATTATGTAAACTCTTGTATTTACATGGTACTTTATGAGGCTAAAAACACACTTACATCTTATTTGTAGCACTTAGTGTTCTTTGAGAGCATTGAGAGAACAACTGTGGCGACTATGACACTTTGTGAGGTATCGTTGAGCTTGTAGTTCATTTCTTGAGCTGTTGACATTTATAAAACTCAACTTCCCTTTTTCTAGATATTCCTTATACACTAGTCGTGGTTTTTGGAATTTGCTAGCCTAGAGGTGATTTCTAGTAGGGAGATAGAAACCTGGATCCTCTAGCTTACTCAAGACGTGAAAATTAAGCCACCCTTAGAGATAGACTTAGTTAATGGACTTTTATTCAAGCTTAATTTTCCATTGGAGGTTTGAAGACATAAAAAGTTGTGAAAAATATCCTAACTGAAAATGAAAGAAAAATGTATAAAAAAATGAACAGAAGAAAGAAAACGAAAGAAGAAATGAAAAATATATAGAATTCCTGCTCTAAATATGAAAAGGTCAAGCTAGGGACACAACACATGATCCTACACATATGGAGCTTCTTCAATTATCTGATGCATATGAGTTGTATTCACACCTAGTTCATGAATAGGTTGATCTAGGGTAGTCTTGATTGGATATGGTGAGTAGGTAAGAAGATGTTAGGGTGAAGGACCTGACACCTCATTATAGGCAGGATTCCTTTCCTATGAGACTAATCCACTCCATATTCTTAGTGTTAGTTCTTCAAATATATAGGGCATTTGATCATGACACTCTTCCTCACATATGAGAGTGAACCCATTTTCTTGAGTCACTTTGAGGGTATACCAATGAGGCTAAGTCAAGATGACCATTTTGCTGGTGTCTAAGGGTACTCTGAGTGTAACAGATCATACACCTTACACTTGCCTTGTGATGTGGCCTATCCATACTTGAAGTTACATGATAATATTAACTCTGAGTTGCAATCTCTAGTTGATTCCCTATGAGTTGTGTTTTTGTGATGGTTGTGCATTGTTGAGACCTGCATGAGTGAATTGTTGAGGAGTGAATGTATAATGGAGTCATGTATGCAAAGGTCTATACGTAACTAGGCTATATTCTTGTATGTAAAATAGTATGACTATGTTGCATGTAATATATCTGATGTTCACACAACTGGTGTTTATGGGTATCGCTCTGAAAATCCTCACAAAACTACATCTCATCCACTAGAGTCAACCTAGGGGTTCAAATCCATGTTCCACATGGTAAATGCAACCGTGTTTCCCACGAAGGAGGAGGTAAATAGGATTTTCTTAGTTTTCTTAGATTTTTCTTTGCTCAAGGACTTGCAAAGTGTAAGTTGGGGGTTATGATGAGTTCCTAAAATGCATGATTTTGGACCCTCAATTACCTTCATTTATCCTCTTTTATCTTGTAGTTAACCCTTTGTTAACATAGTTCGGAGTTATGCAAGGTTTGTTTGTGTTGTAGGAAATATAGGTTAAAACCAAGGAGTTAAAGCAATATGAGAAGCCAAGGGAGTATTTGGGATACTTAAAGCTCAAATCAAAGGTTCAACCAACTTCTAAGGGCCTCAAAGCATCAAAAGGTAAAGAAGACTAGGTTCGACCATGTGATTCGACCAACCAACACAATGGGTGACCAAGTCACCAATTGCAAACTCCAAGGTTCATACTGAAGACGAATTGCTGCAAGGTTTGATCAAGAGTTCGACCAAGTGACCCTCCAGGGTGACCAAGTCGAGTGACATAAAGAATGCACAACTCAAGATACCGAGAGTCTTGATCAAGTGCTCGACTAGGGAGACCGTGTTGAGTTCCTAATATTTCTTGAAGGCTGAGATCCTGAGAGTCTCGACCATCAACTCAACCATTAAGACCCTTTGGCATGACATAGTCGACAACACTGAAGATTCAAATTCCTAATTTCCCGCAAGTCTCGACTAGGGCACGATCAAGGGAAGCGTGGGAGCTAATTGGTCGATAGCAACGATATTCTACGCGAGATTTGTTATAAAATTTCCTAGTTCCAATTTCAAACTTTGTAAACCCTAATGGGTATAAATAATGGCTACCACCACATTCCTTGGGTTCCTATTTGGCCTTTTTTGGGTTAGTGTGAAACCTAAAACATCATTGAGAACCAACCTTAGAGTAGATTTAACTGCTTTCCTTTACATTCTTGTCTTGGTTTTCTTTTTTATTTATGATCATTTGCAATAAGAAGCTATTTTTACATGCTTTCCATTTACTGCTTTCTTTTACTATGTTCTTTACATGCTTTGATTTATTGCTTTGATGATGATGATGTTTTAGAGATTGGATAACACTACTATTGATTCAGTTAGGTATACATAAAGGGCTATGGTTTCCTATAGATGTTCTCATGATCGTTGTGATAGGGTATACTCTGGTTCTCAATTGTGCTCTGAATGGTTGGTGGAACCTTTCTACCCTATGCCCTCGAATGGTTCCTTGAATCATTTAGCCTGATATGGATAACTGAATGAACTTAGTTTACACACACGACATCCTAAATCTGATTTATGATTGAGCACTGCTTTGTAGGAGTAGATTTAACATAGATTTTACATGCTTTCAAGTAGTTGATAGAAAAACATTTTTTTAAAACTCCTTTTTTTACTTTTCTGTTACACAAAGCCTTAATAAACTAATCTAGAAGTGGTTGATAACTGCATCAGATTCCTTGAGGATCGACACTTAACTTTCCCCACTTTCTATAGAGCTTGGGATTAGTTAGGTTTTATAAATATTATTTTTGGTAGTTAAGAATGCAAGCCTTGGCGAGCCTACCACTAGTAGCAGAAGTAGGTGGTGGTAGAGCTAGTGCAGGAGGTGGTGTGCACGAAAGTGGGGCTGCAGGTGGAGAGCGAGAGGCTAGAGCTGCAAGTGGAGCAGTGGAGGATGTCCCAGTGATGGGAACAGATGATATAGCTGCCATGCTAGTGTCCATGGCTCTTAGACAGATGTGCCATCATGCGTTGTATGCCAGGGGTAGGAGGGATGACTATGCAAAGAGGCACTAGAGGCAATGGATATCTATAGGCAAGATCAAAACCATCATCATGGAAGATTCAGGCTAGACTTGCTCCATCACCGGAGGCTCTGTGGCTACAACCAGAGATGCCATAGTATTGGATAGCTCTGTTGTGGGCTTGGTAGCGAAGGGAGCATCTATGGGTGTAGAAGAACTCGCGCTGGATTAAGCCTCACCCACGCAAGCAATGGCTAGTGCATGAGCCTCCTCCAATGGAATTGCCATTCCACTCAAACTGGACATTGTAATCTCAATCATAACCACTGAGCTCGCTGGTGAAACAGTCTGTGGAGTAAGAGACTAAGGGCTAGGATGTGGCACAGGCAATGGAGTGAGATACTATGGAGCTAGTGATGGATAGATCGGTGGGGAAAAATCCCTCTGAGATGCGGCAACGGGAGATAACGGTGATGGAGATGGGTGGTGAAGTGGAGAAGAAACTAGTGGAGATGCCACAAGCTCAGGGGGTACTAACAAGAGCCGCAGTGGGTGCAAGTGGGCATGATGGAGCTACAAATCATGGGTAGATGAATGACTCTGACAAACATAGGAAGCAGACTCAAAGTGCCTCGAAAATCACCCCAAATTCCTAGGTGATTGTTGTCCTAGTCTTCACCAACTTATGCCGCACCTTTGATTTAAAGCCATTCAAGTCCTAGCATAGACGACTCATGTTATCCCCTACTCGAGGCACAATGGGGAATGCTGAAGGAGGAGGTGTTATCTCTGGTGGAAGTGCCATCTCTAGAGGTGTAGAAGCCGAGGTGGAAGGCTCAATAGTCGCCCTCTTCTTCTTCTTCGAAGCCCGGCGTGGTGGTGGCACAGGAGGATGGGTTGCCTCTTTAGGGTTGGGCTAAAACTGCGTGATCTCAAACTCAGACCCTGGGACACCCTCGAATGATGACCACCTATTCACTTTAAGGCGAGCTATGGCCACCAAGTCCAAGCTATGGCTTCATGCCTTCTTAGTAGTGACCTCGCCAATATAAATATGCACATTAGGGTCACTTAAATTTATCTTCTTCTTTATCAAAATGTCCATGATCAGCTAGGCATAAGGAATGAGGGGCCTTTTGGGCTCCCTAACCAGCTAGCCTCTCGTAGGCATCAACAGTGGCTTTCTTAAATGGGGATTCTTCATGTGCCTCTCACAAAACATGATCATCTCCTCAAAAATCAACTTCGGCACATTCACAGCGATGCCTCGATGTATAGCGTATAATACTTGGAGTTGAACACCCCATTGCTCCGAGTGATGGCCAAAGGCACATAGGTTGCACTGTAAAATAAGGTGCAGGAGGAGCAAGTAATCCGACACCCAATTCCATGATGTGCATGTCCCTCTCTGTATGTTGCCACCATCGTAATACAAGCCATGAAAGATATAGTTGATAATGTGGTGGACATAAGAAGAATCGAGGGCCACCCAAGGGGTATCGTCAATCTCCTCATTGGGCTATGGTCGATCAATCAGGTAAGACATCAACTGGAATGTGATCCCCTGTACTGCAGTGAGCCAGACACGCGTAGTGGGATTATGCTACATATGGGCATAGAACTCCCACACCAACTGTGAATGACACGTCAATGTCAGTAGGGCCATGTAATGGTCGAGCTTCCTCATCTCAAGGATCTAGATGTAGCACTTTCTTTCTCATATGGGCATGGGTCTCCTTAAGCTAGAATGCATACATTGGCTTGAGGTCATAATTGGCAAAGGCCATTCTCTACGCCTTCTACCCGTTGTTGGTCTATGCCTGCTAGTGCTGAGTCCCTCGACCTATCATCGTCGGTCGAGTAGGTGGAATGTGATCAGACCTAGACGAAGACTCATCCTTTGGCTAATCCTGGACTTGCTTCCTCTTGGCAGCAGCTCATGATGACAAGGGTTGCTTGGCAGTAGCTTGGGAGCGTGGAGGCATGATCTAAGAAGGATGGGTGGAGGTGGTCGAGAAGGTGGTGCAGTATATAAAGGGAGTGAAATATGGATGGCGGGGAATGGGAAGGGACACGGATGTGACAAAGGAAGAAGAAAAGCCCTCGTGTTCAAATGTGGAGGTTTTAAGTAAGGAATGGAAGAATAAAGGCCATGGGGGTTGTCAGAGCTAGGAGAGGCTTCGACAAGGGTCGCCACAAGTCATCAGAGTTGGGGTGACCAAGAGGGAAATGGGTACAACGAGGGGTGCAAAAAGGAAAGGAATTTAGGAAAGGTAGGGCTTTGTGGGAAAAGAGGGAATTTAAAATGATTTCCTAGTCTCAACCAGGTCATTTCAGCTATGTACTATTCGCACTCTGGTCGCACCCCCTTCTTGAGATGAAAATAGTCTCTCAGCCTGGTCACGCCAGAGTGAAGTGCTAGTTCTGCCATGGTCGAGATACTATTGAATTTGAAAGATCTTGGACATTCAGAGCTTTGACCAGGTTGCACTGGAGCAATGTTGGCCACGCCTTGGTCGAGGTCCTCTAGAATTTGGAAGGTCACAAACTCAAGTTCTTGACGAGGTTGCACTTGGGGTAGTGATGGTAGCGCCTTGTCGGATGACTAGCAGCTAGCTCACATTCTACCCCGTACTGGCCATTAGGGTTCACGAGGAACTGACTCAGCAATTTGCCTTTATCTTTTCTACTCAAAGATGTAGCTAGTTGGCCCATGGTGGCTTCTATCTTGGCAATAGACTGAGAGTGGGAATGGAATAACTGCCGATCACCTTGACAATCAGCCTCAATGCCCTTAAGGGCTTTCAACACCGTCTCTTAAAAAGATCTATCATATTGAGGTTGAGGAGGAGATGGTTTTTGATAAGCTGATTGTCGAGAGGTAGACATGGGAGAATTTTGAGGATTTTGATATGGTCAAAAAGGTGGAGCAGTGGGTGATTGCTGAGGTTTTTGAGCTAGAAAACCTGGAGCTTGTAGCCTCTAAGAGAAGTTAGGATGTTTACTCCACCCATAGTTGTAATTATTAGAATATAGGTCATTGGTCAGCATGTCGTACCAATTATGGGTGGCCTTAACTTCCTTTTACACAAACTCAGGTGTAAGAGGTGCACGGGGGCAATTATAGCATAAGTGAGAAGGATCAAAGCAAATGGCACACACCTTTGCACATGCCACTAATTGAGGTTATTGTCCTAGGGACAAGAACTGATCTCATTTCTTCACAATAGTTTGCAGTGTGGGCGTAAGGTTATGACCCACGGCTAACTTATTGACTCCCTTAGGATGGGAAGAGGAAGGTTGGGACAGTCTATGAGCAGCAACAGTATGCTACTGAGAATTCTCGATGAGGGTCTAAAAAAGATTCCAAGCGTCATTCTCATGCTTTGTGAGGAAAGTACATCCATAAGATTCATTTACCATGGCTCTATCACGCTTAGCTAACCCTTCATAGAAGGTCAAAAGTAATTGCCTCCTAGAACTTGGTAATGTGGGCATTTATGAAAAACGTCCCTAAAGTGTTGCATCGAGGTGGTGGAGGTCTCAATTTCAAATTACGCCACCTAGACATCTAGGAACCAGATGCAAGACAGCGATATGTATGCATTGGGTGTTAAATAGTCCCTTTGAGGCCAAACGAATTGCTCCTCTGCCACAGGTCAATGGGGAGCAAGAGGTTTTGGATTTTGGTAAATTGGAATGGGTCAGGGTTTAGCCATGATTTTAGGTTCAGATGGCTCAACTAACTCTGGACTTGAAGTAGACTTCCTAATTGGCCTACGAGATTTCTCAATCTCAGGGTGTATAAGCACCAACTTGGGATCCAAAGATCGCAAACCCATCGTATACAATTTCAGCACACAATTAAAACTTCAAGTATAAAAAAAAAAAAAAAATCAAACCAAAACAAAGAAAAAGAAAACATGTAGCACTACACTACAAATTGACTTACTACCATAATTGAGTCTCCGGCAATGGCGCCAAAATTTGGTAGGCTCACCAAGGCTTGGGTCCTTAACTACCAAAAATAAAATTTATAACCTAACTAATCCCAAGTTGAGTAGAATAAGGAGTGAGTCAGGTGTCAATCTTCAGCAACTTAGTGCAATTGTTTACTAGTTTTAATATAGTTTACTATGCTTAGAGAAAAAGGGGAAAATGGGATTTTGGGTTGTTTTCTAAATTATACAAGCAATGAAATTACAATAAAATTACTTCTAGAAAGCAAGTCTCTAGTTGTGAATCCGGCTTAGCCTATCGTGCGCAATTACTACATCCAGTCACTTATCTGTGCTAGAGTCAAAAGTTGAGCAATCCACTTGAGTGGCATAGGGTATCAAGGGTGCACCAATCGTCTGGAGCACGATCGAGAACTGGAGTATACCCTATCTAGCGAGCACGAATTCCTCTATAGGAACCGTACCCTATTATGCACAACTAATTGAATCTCTATTTATGTTATCTTATCCCTTAAGGTTTCATCACAACTAGAGAACGAAATATGCATGGAAATCAAAGACATGGTATTTAAATTACAGAATTGAAATAAAAGCATTGTAAGTTGACAAGTATTGAAAATGGCATCAATTGAAGCTCAAAAGCCTATCAATAGCAATTGGGATTACAAATGAGAACAAACTACTCTACGGATCCAATCAGAGCTCTGAGGTTGTCACAGGCCCTCCAAGAACCAACTCAGAACCAATCTGATGGGGATCAACATGCCTTATGTATCTGTTTTACTGATATAATGACACATGAAGGACCTCCCAATGTCCACTCCTTTGCTGACATGGTGAAACGTGGACGACATCCAGATGTCCACTATTGTTTATATCTATTTTATAGAAACACATGGGATCAATTGAAGATTTTCTACTTCTTTGATGGAAGACTTTTTTTTATATGAAGACATTGTAATTGTGTTAATTTATATTTTTCATGGATATGCTATCTCTTGATTATTAGGTCTTTGAAGACCCAAGCAAAGTATTGAAGCAAAGTCCAACTCAAAATCCATGTGGACCCCACACAGCTCCTGAGCCCCACATGGCTCCAATGGGCCCCACACAATTTTGGCCTTCCTTTTGGAATATGTTTAAATTTCAAATTTGAATTGTAATAAAGCAAGACAACTAAGCTTGACTTGTGTGCTTATGAGTTGGAGTTCCTTGTTTTTTAGTAAGTATTAATTGTGTTAGGTTAATAATTGTTGAAAGTTGTTGAGAGTTATTGAGTGTTTAATGCATTGTCTCCCAGGCTTTGCCTATAAATAGTCTTCTTATTGTAAGAACAAGATATGAAGTTGAAGTTGAATATTGAAGAAGCATCTCTTTGCTTGAGCTTGTAAATCTTGTTCCTCTCCTTGCGAGTCAGTAGTGTGAGGCTACAACGTTCTCTTCGGAGATCAAGTGGTGAGAAACCACTAAACTATCCAATGGCTCCATCAACCCCTCCTCCATCTAATACTCTCATGGCCCCCACAACATCACACGGCCAGCACCTTCATACACTCACATGACGATCATTATCTACACTTCATTGTTGCGTTCATCTTGTGATTCAAAGCTTGTACGAAGGACCTACGGTGTGACCTAACTACATGTGGAACAACGTCAAGTCATCCAAATCAATTCCTTGGTAACTTCAGTACTTGTGTTTTAATCATTTGCTATATCTTGTGAACCCTTGCGAGTAGATTAAAATCACATCTTTGAATAGCCCATTTGATCCATAGATTGCAATATTGGTACCTGCTAGTTAAAATCAAATGTATGAATATTACTTTGCTAACATAGAACTTTTATTCTTGAATCTTTGAAATAACAACTTTTCAGCATATAACTTGATTCCTTTGTGAAAGAACTAATTGGACTTTATTGTTGGGCAAGTCATACACCATTTAAAAATCCTTGAACATATGAAATAAAGCATGATTTATTGTGTTTATGTTCGGATAATTAAATTCTTAAATTAAAATGTTTAAGTGTATGTGATTGTGTGAGGGTTGAATCATAGGACATAGGTAGACCATTCTCGTCCTCCATCACAATCTAATCTACGCAATGACACTCAAAACCTAAAGGTTGTCACAAGCCTTCAAAGAATCCAAATACGAACCAGACATGACATTGAAAGAAAGTAGTAAACCTAATCTAAATGGCACCCAACGACACTCTAGGTTTGTCACTAACCAAAGAGGGGCCAAAATGGAACCCTAATCAACATTTTTGAAGTTTGATTTTACACCCAAAATGGTTTACAACAAATTGATTTCAAATTAGGAAATTTTTTGTAGAAATCTCACAAAGTAGATTTGCTAGGCTCGATAACTCTTGACCTGGTTGCATAATGACTTCCTCTTGGTCATGCCCTAGTTGAGATACTTGATAAATTCTTCAGTCGGTGTAATGTTCAGCGGACCTGGTCGCACCTTCTTGGTTCCCTGGTCACACCTTTGGTCGAGAGCCTTAGTAATTCAGCTTCAGCCAGCACTTTGGAGTCTTCATTTCGTGACTTGGTCACCTTTTGTGATTGCTGGTCACACCACATTGTCAAGTAGGGTATTGTTTGCTTTGATGGACCAAGGCTTTTGAGACTTGATTGAGCACTTAGTTGAGCATTATGCTTCCCATTTGCTTCCTTAGCCTCTCACATTGGTTAACTCCTCAATTTAAGCTCAATTTTTCTGAAATATGAACACACCATGCATAACTTTGAACTTTGATAAGAAAGGATAAATAAAATAGAATTGAGAACAAAAAGTAGGTAAATGGGAGCCTAAAATATTGCATATTAGGAACACATCACAACCCCAAAGGGTATATCCAAAATTAGTATGCCTATTTTATGCCAATTTAAGAAGGGAGGGTAACCAATATACTACCCAGGTTATGTCCAAAACCTTCACGGTCACCCCTAGAAACATCGCTATGAGGTTCCACCTTAATAGTGGTGATTTTTAGTGTCTTAGAGTAGGACCCAGGTTGATTATGAAACACGACTTCACTCCCCAAGCATTTTTGCCACTTTGTTCAGCTAAGCCTAACTATAATTATGGGCATACTTATTTATGCCAAAGTCTCACCCTGGAAGCCAAAATTATACACCTAATCATCATTTACAACATCCTTCCAAGGACTGGGTCTAGGGATCACGTGTTCTACTTGGATAGGTTTGTGATGTGGTGCATATATACTGGAAAATGCTTAGATCTTTCCTTTCTCATCATCAAGTGGATGATTTCCAAAGAGGAAACACGTAAAGTCATTCTTACTTATGGAGGGGCTCTCAACCTCATTTTTGCACATCTTGGCATCGCGCGTCCTTCAAATTTATTCATTAAAAGAAAAACCTCAGATAGATTTTCATTAACCATTGTCAAACTAATTGGATATGAGGTGGCTGGTGTACTTGGTTGGATCCCCAAACACTATCAACCTCTGAGAGATTATTTAAATGTACACATGGAGGGGGAATGTGCATATGCACATCAGAATGATTCACACCATAAGGAGCCACATACTCAAGCTGGTCCAAATGTAGCTTCTCTTTATCATGCCATTATCTTAGGAACTCTTCATGATTTTCTCCAGCACATGAACTTTAGAATTGATGTTATGCAGTGAAACTTTCACTCGAACTTCGGTTCAATTAATCAGTGCCTTGCAACGATTGAAAGCAACATGAGAAGTGCTTCCTTATCAAAAGGGAAAGCACCAATGGAAGAGAGATCAAGTAAAGAGAATGAAGATGATTATGGGGAGAATGAGAGCCCATCTAGTGGTGATCCTCTCGATGAAGATTAGATGATATTTGCTGTTAATTATTGAGAGAGCGATTTTTGAAAATCTTTATATGTGGTTGTAATTAAATGGTACTCGTTTTTTTTTTCTTTTTTGTTATGAATTAGTTGAAAAAAACTTATTTATGTATACTTAATGATGTTACTATATATATTTTTTATTAGCAACATTTATAAGTTCTATATTGGATCTAATGCCTAAGTATGCATGTTATTTGTTGAATGATGATTATGACTTTCTGATACTGGTCATATTTTTGTGAATTGCATACTGGTTGTTGGTAAATAGATGTTTGCTTTTTCTATTCATTTGACAGGTTGTGCTATACTGCTTAATCTTTGATTGAAGATCTTTTTGCTGATGTCCAAATGGGGAGAATAAGCAAAATGAATAATATGTTTGTAATATTTTTTTACTTTGTATTTTTCAAAGGATGAGAATAATAAGCAAAATAAAATATTCGAAATGACAAAATAATATTTTTAGCTTAATGCAAAAATTTTTAGAAAATACCTATTGAATTCTAAGTAAGAAGGAGGAGAATTTTATTTGAAAACGAGAGAATTTAATCACAAATGAGTTTGAACAAATATTTTACATTGATTATTTTTATCTTTATGCTTATTATGAGGGAGAGCCTTATCGAGGCTACCTCATTTTGCTCCTTGTTTGTTATCATAAAAAATGGAGAGATTGTTGGCCTAACAAGGCTTAATCTCATTTTGATAATGACAAACTAGGGCATCTAATTGTTCTATCATGTATAATTTACAAGTATTATATATTAAAAGCACAATGAAAGATGATAAATGAAAAGCCATGAAGAATACAAGTAAATGAAGAATGGCTATCAAAGAAAAGTTATGATGAAGATCAAGCTTAAAGATATGAAGACTTAAAATAGTATTCTGTGTATTGTAAAATAAGTCTCATGTAAGTATTTTTCAATTCAATGTTTGTTGTCAAGCTCTTAGGATAATTACTGGGACTTAGATACCTTTTTTTCAAGCTTTGTAAAATATTTTTACAAATTCCAAATATCATTTCAAAAGGATACAAATAAGTTTTGGAATAAAAAAGAAAAAGAACATTGAATTTTAGGGTATTCAGGCACCTGAGGCTTATACTCAATCGACCGAATGCAAGAATCTGAACAAAATGGTCTGGCATTAGAGAGTTCGACCGACCAAACCTATGGTTCGGTCAATTGAAAGGCTACTGCCATTATAAAGTTCCAGACAATGTCAATTAGGACAACTGAACTTAGGGTTCAGTCAACTAAATGGGTTCACACGACCGAATGTAAAGTTCAATCGATCGAAAGGCAACTTCCTTCTTTGAAATTCATACTTTTAATTGGTTTGGGTGACCAAACTACCACTTAAGTCTATTGAAGCGCGTGATAACGTTCGCAAATAGCAAAATATCTTTCCAATTTTGAAGGATAATGTTTCCAAAAGCTTGCACAAACGGTCAGAATTCAAACCTAACTATAAAAGGCTAACCCTAATCGTGTTAGGGCAAGAGAACACATTGTTTTCTACATTGAAAATCTATTGTGCGCCGTTCCCTCTACTAAAACCTATTTTCTAGTTTATACTTCAAGTTCTAAGCTTTCAAACCCAAAAAATTAAGCCAATCTTCTTTAGCTTCATAGAAAATATTCTTTTGAGAGTATTATAGTGTTTTTTCGTGCACTAATTTGCTCTGTAAAGAGAGTTTTTCTTTGGAAAAAATTGGTAATTGATTTCCTTATAAACTGAAGATTCTAGTTGTGAATCGTTGACAAATGAGAGGATTCTTCTTTGTGAGAGGTTTCTCTGCCTACTGAAAGAGAGAGATGTCTCCACCAACTAAAGGAGAGAGGTGTCTCCACCTACTGAACGGAGGGATTAGTGAAATCCTCATAGCAAGTTTCTTGAGGCAAGAATGTAGGCACAATTGCCAAACCTTGTAAAAAATACTAATGTCACTCTTTCCTTTATCTCTTTTACTTTTCAGGCATATTGATTTTAAAATATGTCTATCGTGTATGATGTGAATGTGTTATATTGCTTTGTGAATGTTGTGTATGTTGTGAGTGTGCTATATTGATTTGTGAATGATTTAAATACCTATTTTGATCAAACTCAGTCCTAGTTACAACTTTAGGTTTGATTTAATCTGTTGAAATTTTTGTATTGGTTCAATAATTCATAAACTATTTTGTGTGGCTAGAAATATTTTTATCAATATTAATCTATTGCAAGCTTTGTCAATAGCGTGTGGTTGATCATATATTAAAATCTCAATTTAGCCTTTTTTCATATTTAAGAACATTAAAATTTGTATAGTTATTTTTTGAAAATATTTCTTGTGGTGATTAGTGTATTTATAACACTTGTGAAAAATAAATTAAGATAGATTAAACTTCTCTATTAAATTTTAAAATACCCAACTCACCCTTTTTTGGGATTACACCTTAACTTTTAAATATCTTCAGTATTTGGCAACAAAAACCTAAAGTTTGCCAAAATCAACATGTCTATTACAAAAATAATGATGGAGCAAGAAGGTAAAACAAAATAAGAAAACATGTATGAGTGTTCTTTGGACAAAATTGGTTATTGATTTCCTTATAAACTAATGATTCTAGTTGTGAATCGTTGACAATTGAGAGGATTGTTCTTTGTGAGAGGTTTCTCTACCTACTGAAGGAGAGAGATGTCTCCACCTACTGAAGGAGAGAGGTGTCTCCACCTACTGAACGGAGGGATTAGTGAAATCCTCATAGCAAGTTTCTTGAGGCAAGAACGTAGGCACAATTGCCAAACCTTGTAAAAAATACTAGTGTCACTCTTTCCTTTATCTCTTTTACTTTTCAAGCATATTGATTTTAAAATATATCTATTGTGTATGATGTGAATGTATTATATTGATTTGTGAATGTTGTGTATGTTGTGAGTGTGCTATATTGATTTGTGAATGATTTAAATACTTATATTGATCAAACTCAGTCATAGTTACAACTTTAGGTTTGATTTAATCTGTTGAAATTTTTGTATTGGTTCAGTAATTCATAAACTATTTTGTGTGGCTAGAAATATTTTTATCAATATTAATCTATTGCAAGCTTTGTCAATAGCGTGTGGTTGATCATATATTAAAATCTCAATTTAGCCTTTTTTCATATTTAAGAACATTAAAATTTGTATAGTTGTTTTTGAAAATATTTCTTGTGGTGATTAGTGTATTTATAACACTTATGAAAAATAAATTAAGACGGATTAAACTTCTATATTAAATTTTAAAATACCCAACTCACCCTTTTTTGGGATTACACCTTAACTTTCAAATATCTTTAGTATTTGGCAACGAAAACCTAAAGTTCGCAAAAATCAACATGTCTGTTACAAAAATAATGATGGAGCAAGAAGATAAAACAAAATAAGAAACCATGTATAAGTGTTCTTTGGACAAAATTGGTTATTGATTTCCTTTTAAACTGACGATTCTAGTTATGAATCGTTGAAAAATGAGAGGATTCTTCTTTGTGAGAGGTTTCTCTACCTACTAAAGGAGAGAGATGTCTCCACCTACTGAAGGAGAGAGGTGTCTCCATCTACTGAATGGAGGGATTAGTGAAATCCTCATAGCAAGTTTCTTAAGGCAAGAACATAGGCACAATTGCCAAACCTTGTAAAAAATACTAGTGTCACTCTTTCCTTTATCTCTTTTACTTTTCAAGCATATTGATTTTAAAATATGTCTATCGTGTATGATGTGAATGTATTGTACTGATTTGTGAATGTTGTGTATGTTGTGAGTGTGCTATATTGATTTGTGAATGATTTAAATACTTATATTGATCAAACTTAGTCGTAGTTACAACTTTAGGTTTAATTTAATCTGTTGAAACTTTTGTATTGGTTCAATAATTCATAAACTATTTTGTGTGGCTAGAAATATTTTTATCAATATTAATCTATTGCAAGCTTTCTCAATAGCATGTGGTTGATCATATATTAAATCTCAGTTTAGCCTTTTTTTCATATTTAAGAACATTAAAATTTGTATAGTTGTTTTTTGAAAATATTTCTTGTGGTGATTAGTGTATTTATAACACTTATGAAAAATAAATTAAGACGGATTAAACTTCTCTATTAAATTTTAAAATACACAACTCACCCTTTTTTGGGATTACACCTTAACTTTCAAATATCTTCAGTATTTGGCAACAAAAACCTGAAGTTTGCAAAAATCAACATGTCTATTACAAAAATAATGATGGAGCAAGAAGGTAAAACAAAATAAGAAACCATGTATGAGTGTAGACTAGTGATATCAAGTATTCGCTATAGTTTTTCTAAATCAACATATATTATGAGGCATGGATTGGATATTGTACTATAAAAATATATCAAATTTGAGGAGTTCAATAAATTGTTTGCAAGCAGGATATAATTGATCCAATGAGACATTAGTTGGATGTTCTTATGCAAGAGTGGTTTATTAAATGCAAACCCTTCTTTGGATTAACCTATAGCCAAAGGATGGGTCATCAATGTAAATAGGCTTATCTTTCTAGTTTCCCTTGAATTTGTGCAATGTATCACTTCCTTGTACCATTCTTTAAACCTTAAAACATTGTTGAGTATAATGAGAAAATCTTATCTAGTTTGAATGGAAGAAATAAGAGAATAGAGACATGAAGAGGCTTTTAAAGATGACCGAAGCATGAAGAACAAGCATATAGAAGACACAAAAAGAAAGTTTAATACAAAAGACGATATTAGATATCTTATCAAACCAAAAGTGATGGATTTCAAGAATGTTCTCATTTGACAATGTCAAAAACGAGATTGAGGACAACAAACAACAATATTAATAGAGAAGGATCTACACTACCAAGGGCCCTATGTAGCGAAGATAATTCTTTCGAGGAGCCTAATGTAACAAAAGAGTCTAAGTTTTATTGTTTGGTGCTCAAATAATGTAAAGACTTCTGACAAGCAATAAAATTCAAGTTTTCACCTCAATATTTCTTTAATTTCAATTGTGACTTCATCGTTCATAAGGAGATGGTCTTCGAAAAAAAGGGGAAAAAGAAAAAAAGAAAAAATGAAAAAGAGAAAAGAAAATATATGGTATTTAAATTGCAGAATCGAAATCAAAGCATTGTAAATTGACAAGTATTGAAAATGGCATCTATTGAAGCTCGAAGGCCTATCACTAGCAATTGGGATTACAACTGAGAACCAACTACTTTATAGATCCAATCGGAGCTCTAGTTTTGTCACAAGCCCTCGAAGAACCAACTCGAAACCAATCTAATCTATGTGGAAGCACTCAGAACCTGAAGGTTGTCATAGGCCTTCAAAGAATCCAAATACGAACCCGACATGAAATTGAAAGAAAGCGGTAAACCTAATTTAAATGGCACCCAACAACATTCTAGGTCTATCACAAACCAAAGAGGGACCAAAGGGGAATCCTAATCAACATGTTTGAAATTAGATTTTATACCTAAAATGGTTTACAACAGATTGATTGCAAACCAAGAAAGTTTTGATGGAAATCTCACAAAGCATATTTGCTGGGCTCGATAACTCTCGAGCTGGTCGCACCATGACTTCCTTCTAGTCACGCCCTGGTTACACTCTTTGTTGAGAGCCTTAGTAATTTAGCTTCAGTTAGCACTTTGGAGTCTTCATTTCGTGACCTAGTTGCCCCTTGTGCTTGTTGGTCGCACCACATGGTCGAGTAGGGTTTTGTTTTCTTTAATAGACAAAGGCTTTGAAGACTTGATTAAGCACTTGGTTGAGCCTTGTGCTTCCTATTTGCTTCCTTGGCCTCTCGTATTGGTGAACTCCTCAGTTTAAGCTCCATTTTTCTGAAACATGAACACACCATGCATAACTCCGAACTATAATAAGAAAGGGTAAATACAATAGAATTAAGAACAAAACATTGGTAAATGGGGGTCTAAAATATTGCGTTTTAGGAACACATCACGACCCGCAACTTACATTTTACTAGTCCTCAAGCAAATAAAAACTACAAAACCTACAAAAGATAAACGAACTCCTATCTATCTCCTCTTTCATTGAAAACATGATTGCATTTACCATATGCAACAAGGCTTTGAACCCCTAGGTGGCCTTAGTGAACGTGTTATAGTCTTGTAAGGGTTCCTAGGGCAATACCTAGAAGCACCAAGTTCAGTGAACATTAATTAGGAAAAAAATAACACAATCATACCATTCACATATAGGTGTATAACATTTGTACAATCATGTTCTTTTGTAAATAACTCTATTATAAAGACAACTCCGAAGAAATACTCTCATGCACATCTCAATAATGTATAGCCATCACGAAAATCATAACCCAAAGAGAATCAACCAATTACTCCAAATTAGAGTTAATATCATCATATAAATACAAGTATAAACAAGCATAATCACAAGGCATGTGTAAAGTGGATGATTCATCTCACTCAAGTCGCCCTCGAACACCTTTAGAATAGTTGCTTTGACCCAACCTCACCGGTATACTTTCAAAAACACTCAAGAAGATGGGGTCACTCTCGTATATGAGTAAAAACATGCATGGTCAAATATCTTACATACTTTGAAGAACCAATGATGAAAATAGAGCGGACTGGTCTTATAAGAATGGAATCCAGCCTACTAACAAGGTGTTAGGTACTTCACCCTAGTGCCTTCTCACCTACTCTCCAAATCCTACCAAGGCCACCCTAGATTGATAATTCATAAACCAATACGTGAATCCATACATATGTGTCAAAACAACCCAAGAAGCTTCATACATACAGGGATGTGGTGTGTTATGTCCCTAGCTTGACCGTTTTGAATTTGGAGCAAGTATCTATGTATATATCTCATTTCTTTTTTTCTTTCTTTCTTTGTCATTATTTTCTCTATATATTTTTATTCCATGGCTAGCTAGGACAATCATCACAACTTATGTTGTCCTCGTGCTACTAATATGGAACTAAGCTCAAAAAGGGATTTCATGAATTATGCTCATCTTTTTTTAATTTTGATTTTCCTGAAATCTTAGAGCTTTTCAAAGAAGTTGGATGGGAAAAATTCATCACCTATCAAACCAAAGGGTATTATCCAAAATTGGTAAGAATCTTTTATGCAAACATGGAGAAACAAGACGATGGGTTAAAAATGAACCTCTTAAGGCAGAATATTCACCTCACTCCCATATCTTTAGGAAAATTCCTTCATGTTAAACCAGGATATTTCAAAGTTCAAATTGTTGAAAAACAATGGATAATGGCACAAGGATTTACCCCAGAGGCATTCTTACCTCTTGTAATAACTAAAACACCCACTTATTTTGGAAACTACCCATTTATAAACAGATGGACCTTCAAGCTATAATCTTACATAAACTCATTACGTATAATATCCTACCATTATCCGGTTCACATGATCATATTTCCTTTCTAGATTGTTTCATCATGTGGTGTATTTTGAAAGGGAAAAAGCTGGATCTTCCTAGTATTCTCATCAAATGGATTAATATGAAAGTTGACGCTTCTTACATTATTCTACCATATGCTAGAATATTGAATATGGTGTTTGCAAATTTTAACATCCTCACACCATCTTTCAACTTCATTAGAAAAACCCGTTACGACATATTTTCTAACACAATTCTTAAGCGTATGGGTTATAAGAAAACCACTCAAGGCTGGTTTCACAAGGGTCATCGACACCTCACATCTAAGCCTTAACCTCAGCCTTTTATGCCAGCTAGTTCAGCACAACCAAACCCAAATACTCCCTATTGGTTTCTACTATTTTACACTCACTATATGAACTTCAGTGATTGGATGCAATTTGGTCTTCGTACACTTCAGGAGAAGGTTTCCACTATGGAAACTCACTACTCCACTCTTGCTCTGAGGGTTGATAAAATTGAAAAGAACTTCCCAGCTCTTCTAAAGGTACAACACCGATGGATATCAGCTCCATTCCATCTAGTGACAATGAATCTGCCGAAAATTCTGAGGAACAAGAAGATGACGATGATGGGAGTGGATCCAAGGACAATTCCGAATGAGGTACTTGCTCCTTATGATGTTTTGATGCTTTATATTATGTAGCAGTACTTAATATTTCTATGTATTTCACCAGCCAACATTTTTTTTGTTTATATTATATTCTGGATGGCCTTAAGTACTTTGTACTTCAAAACTTAACTATGCTTTATGATGGATCACCCTCTTTCCCTTTTTAATTGATGTCCAAAGGGGGAGAGTGTTTGAGGAAAAGCAAAAAGAAAAATGTGCTTGATACTTGATGATACTTCATGCATATTATTTGCCGTATAGGTCACACCCAATTTTGATTATGACAAATAGTCTTAGTACTAATGGTTGTACTGAGAATTGCATGCAGGTTCACCTTGTGCGCACTTTAGGGCTGAAAGAGATATCATGATGGCGTGTGGTGTTCATACCAGAGAATGAAGATTCATGTGTGCGCGTATGGCTTGTAATAATTTGCATCATGCATGGTAGGTAGGTATGCTCAAAAACACCACAGCTTGACCTTAGTACCTACACTAATGACACAAAGTCCCCTACATCACTTATCTTAATCATGGAAATCAAAATAAGGATAAAATGCACTTAATGGGAAAATTTGATAGGGTTCGGGTGACCGAACCTTTGCTGTGTAAAGTAGCCCGGGTGACCGAACCAATCAACATGTTGACTTGGTCTTCAGGCACCCGAACCTTTTTGAACGTACCTTTCTCGGGCACCCGAAAGCCTATCAGGGCACTCTTCAACTACTCGGGCGACTGAAGGTTTACGTTCAAATGGAGGCTCGGGTGACCGAACTGCCTAGTTCGATTAACCGAATTATGAGTCAGGCACCCAAATTATGAAACATTTGCTATTGAATTTGTTTCAACCGACTGACTCATCATTCAAGCACCCAAACCGCTAAAAATTGTATTCTTGACTGTGTCTGTTCGGGCACCTGAACCTTTGGTCGGGCACCCAAACCTTTGTTCAGGCACCCAAACCTCGCGGGTTAAATTAATTTGTACTGAATTTTTAAATGGGGTAAAAAGAGTTAATATTCTTAATGGGCTTTTAAACAAATCTAATTATACCCATTATATCCCCAACGGTAAAAAATTCCTCCTTGCCTATATATATACTCATTCATTTGTCTTAATTAGGGGCAATTAACAAACTTGATTATGGCAAAAATTCTCTTATCTTTCAAAACCCTTTATTAGCCAAATAACACTTACAAACACTCACATACTCCTCATTTTTTATTTCTCCAAGCATTGTGAGTATTTTCCAAGGCTTTTGTGTTTAATATATATAGCTAAAACTCTCACTTGTATTATTATTTGGTCGATTTTTTGAGAGAGTTTAGCATTAAGGTTCTTCCACCAATTTCATTTGATAAATTTGGTTTGGAACAACCTTAAGGGTTGTGGTTCTTGCATTGTTGTTGAAAGGTACCTAAACCTAGATTTTTTGTGCAAAAATTCTTCTCAAAAGTTAGTGCTTCAAACAACTCTAGTGTGCTTTGAATATTGAAATTTATTATTGAGTTTGTTTGCTTGAACTTGCTTAGCATATTCTGAAACCCAGATCTGATATTGTATTATTCATATAGTGTGTTTCAAATATTGCTTTGGTATACACTCTAGATCAGAACTCAAATCTCATACGTGATTGAGTGTTTAAGCACACGTTAAAGCATTGAGCATATTTACATATCATTTGTGCTTGCAATATTGATTAAGATGTATTGGTGCACACATCTGCTTGTCTAGAAGCGAATTTTCATGTACACATTTTATACACATTGGTTGTATTCCAGGCGAGGGCTTGAAGAGGGAGACTAGCCCTGTGGAATAGTCCTGGATTAGCTTAGACCCGGTTAGGAAAGCTAGGTGCGCCATCCTGTTAAGGCATGTCGGTTGAGGTCAGCCCCTTGAATTGACCTAGTTGTATTAGGTGCCGCTCCACCCATTTAAGTGAGCATTATAGTGGTAATCCTTGTGCTTGGTAGCTAAGGTGAGGACATAGGCAATTTGGCAGAACCTCGATAACATATCGTGCGTGTTCTTTACATTTCTGCACTTTCTTTACTACATGTGTATGTTTATTTGTTAATCACATAGATTTTCCCTAGGCTCTGTTACACTATTGTTAAAACCAGTAGACTTAGGCGATAAATTTTAAATACCCAATTCACCCCCCCCCCCCTCTTGGGGTTGCACCAAAGCTAACACATATGTGCTTGATACTTGATGATACTTGATGCATATGTTTGATGCTTGATACTTGAGAAATATGAATGTAGTTTATGATTAAAAACATTTTTCATTCATGCTTATTGAAAGAGGGACCCTTGACTATTGTTAAAGGGGAGTACTTTAAGGAGTATTTTTCTCATTTTCGCCCTAGATTTTTCATCATCAAAAAAGGGGAGATTGTTGGCCTAACAAGGCTTACAATTCTCATTTTGATGATAACAGATCAAGATAAGTTTGATATGGTTTTCAAGTTAAACTGTTTTAGGAAGAAGGTAAAGCTCAAGTATTTAACAGCCAAACTCAAAGGTCAATAAAGCTCATGATGGACATACTTTATATAAGCTTGAAGAGTGAAAGATGATTGAAAGCTCAAAGATGATATATGATCAAAGAAAGACTTCAAAGAAAGGATTTACATTAAGATCAGAAGTTTAGAGTTTTAAGGATGTCTTTATGTAAGTACTTCATGTAAACCTCCATATAAATTGAATTGAAGCTCGTACGAATAAAAGAAAATAAGAAACAAATTTTTGAAAGACCTTAAAATATGTTTTAAATAAAAATGGTAAAGGTCTCAAGTAAGGAAGAAATTTTTCAAAGTGAAAAAGGGATTTTCTGAGAGCCAAGTGACTACCCAATATAAGTAGTAGACTGCCAAAATTAAAGGAATTAAACTTGGGAGGCAGTAGGGTCCCAGGCAACTGCCTAAGCCTTGTCAGGCGCCTGGGAGGTCAAGCTAGGTGACTGCTTGTGTCTTGGCAAGCGACTTCCAGCCTTCTGATTATATAATTTTCACTGTGGTAGGCGACTGCCACTCAAATAGATTTTTAGAAAACTCAATCGGAAGATTTTTCAAATGGATTTCTTAGGCTCTACTCTTTTTGAAAACTTGATGTTTACTCCAAGAAAACTTGGGTGGCAAGGAATTATATTTTAAACATCTATAAATAGCCCCAACTGTAATGATTTTTCACATGAAGAAATTTTTCAGCAATCCAGAACTCTCAAAGCTCTCAATCTCTCTTGTGCTCATTCTACTTTCATTACTAAATTGCTGCTAATCCCAACTCGAAATTTAAGTCTTCAAGGTTTGAATCTTTCAATACTTGGAAGATAAATTTGGTGATCTAAATTCAATTGAGCTTCACTCTCTTTATATTGATTTACATTTAAGTGTATTTGTGCTGAATATTGTACTAATCGACTCTGTTGTGAGTGTCTCTTGTACACAAAATTCTCTCTACTTGTTTCTCGTTTCTAGACGATTCAAGGTTGTTGGATTGTTGTTCCAAGCAAAGGGATATCGTTTGGAGAGGCGGGCTCTAGCCTAATTAAAAGAGTGTTGTAAACAATGTTGTTCTGCCCAGCAAAGGAACTGACCTAGTGAATCCTTTGGTGGTTTGCCAAAGGCGAGGACGTAGGCCGGGTATAAGCCAAACCTCATAAAACCTTGTGTTCCTCTCTCTCTTCCCTACTCTTTACTTTTCAGCATATTTTACAAACTGTGTGGATGCTTTAAAATTCTTGAATTCGGAGTGTTTGGTTATTAAATAAACTAGAAGATAATTTGTTTTCGTTTGATCAGCATTGATTGCAAAAATCCGAAGGAGACTACATTGGTTGATCATCCTAAACTTATTAAAATGAAGGTTTATTTAAAATCTAAACATTGGGAAGAAGTATGATTGTGAATTTCAACACATGGCTTATACAAATCCAATAAGCATTGCATATTACTACAGGGCTATTGTCACAAGAATCAAGTGTTTGATTGTGGTTGATTTGGATTGATTATTTTACAAGTATTTTGTGATTGTGTTTGGGTTGTATTTATTGTTACTTTGTGATTGTGTTTTGTTTATTGTTGTAATATAAAAACTTTTAAAAAGAACATAAATTTTTTTTAAACCTAATTCACCCCCCTCCTAGGAACTATATCCTATTTTCATCACCTATGAGAGTACTAGAGACGTAAAAGATAGTAGGATTGATATGTTGACCAATGAGTATGAAGCATTTAGGATGATCATTGGTGAGTCCATTCAGAGCATGTACACTCTATTCACACACATCATTAATTCACTGTATGCATTAGGTAAGACTTATCCTATGTATGAGATGATTGGGAAAGTCCTTAGGGGTTTGTCTCCTATTTGGGAAGCAAAGGCTACGACCATATATGAGGGTAGAGACCTTAAGGCTATATCACTAGATGAATTGATAGGTTCACTTATCACCTATGAGTTAGCTATTAATGAGAGACTAAATGAGCACAATAGGATTAGAAAATTTATTGCATTAAAAAAGTCTACTAATACATCTAGTGAGTGCAGTGAACCTGAATCTAGAGATGGCATGGCTATGCTTACTAGGAAGTTCAGTAGGTTCTTCATGAAAAATAGTAGGCCATATAGAAAGTTTAGGGATTGAGTATCTGAGAAGGGAGAGCCTAGTAAAAGAAAAAAAAAATTGAATGCCCCCACATGCTATAATTGCAACAAGGTTGGGCATATCAAATCCAATTGCCTGTTGCGGAAAAAGGAGTCTAGGGAAAATAAGAAAGCCATGAAATCTGGTACCTCGTGGGATAGAAAAAATAGCAGCGATTCACATTTAGATTGTAACAACTCTGAGATAATCAACTTGTGCCTGATGGCATAGGATGATGAGGTATTGTTTTCTTGTTCATTATCTTCGTATTATTCTAATGATGATTGTGATTCTGATAGCATGCCTACTTTTAAAGAATTGCAATATGAATATATTTTTGTATCTAAATTGTTGAACAAAATGTCTAAAGAGAATGATGTTTTGAAAAAGAAATGTGAAAATTGGTCAAAACTGTTTAAAATTGCAAACAACTCTCATGCCTTGATTCTTAAAGCAAAGGATTTGATAATCCAAAATTGTTTTTAAATTTACCGAGGGCCAACGCAATTTTGAAAAATTACTTGGAGCCCAAAGAAACTCTTTTAGCAAAGAAGGTCTTGGATTTAATGGTGTTGAAAATGTTAGACAACCTAATCTTTATTTGGGACATTTTACTCGAGAATCAAAATCCCAAATTCTTCCTAAAGATCCTCGGTTTCGAATGATATGTTTTAAATGCAAAAAGATTGGTCACATTCAATTTGACTATCCACTGAGAAATAAACATGTAAAAATTAAAAAGGTGTGGAGAATCAAAGGTGATCTAGACACTAACTCATGTGAACCTAACAGAATTTGGGCACCAGCGTCAGTTCCATAGATTTTCTTGCAGGTGTTCTTGAGATCATCCTTTTCCAAGGACAAGTGGTACCTGGATAGCAGGTGCTCACAGCATATGACCAGCGACAAGGCTAAGTTTGCATCCATCGCTCCTAAAGATAGAGGATACATGACATTCAGAGACAATGCAAAGGGGCGAATCATCGGCGTAGGTATGGTTGATAAGAAAACCTTCCCTAGTTATTGATAATGTACTGGTTGTTAATGGTTTGAAACATAATTTGTTGAGTATCAGCCAGTTGTGTGATAAAGGATATAAAGTATTTTTTGAAAATGATAAATGCATTGTTGGGAGTAAATCTGAAAACAAAGTACTTTTTACTTTTGACCGTCATGAAAATGTGTATACAACTAGCTGAAATGAAGAATAGCTTCCCAAGAGGGGGGCTGAATTGGAAATCTTTTAATTTTATTTGATTTTTAATTTTTCTAATTTTAATAACCCAGCAAAATACAATATATAACAACACTTAAGAAAACTGGAATTTAAAATAATAATTCAATCAATGTAATCAATCAATCAATAACATTTAGGCTTCCGTTGCTTTCCTTGTAACCTTTTATTATTCATTTTACTTGATTAAGATTTCCGCAAATTAATCAATATACTCCCCTTTTGGGTTTCCGCAAAAGATTAATCAAGTACTTTCTATTGATCAAGAGCTTAATTTAAATCCTGCAACCTGCACTCATAAATTTTATAACAAAAGCGAATAAAGTATGTAAATTAAAGTAGAGAGAAGGAGACAAGAGTTTTTACAAGGTTCGGCTTCAACACAACCTACGTCCTCGCCTTCGGCAAAAACACCAAAGGACTTCACTATCTCAGTTCCTTTACCTGGTGGAACAATACCAACTTACAATGCACTCCTTCAATTAGGCTAGAGCCCGCCTCTCCAAATAACAACCCCTTATTTGGTTCAACGATTCAACAACTCAAAATCGTTTAAGATAGATAACGAAGGAATATGTGTACAAAAGCGAACTCTCACAGTAGAGTGAATTAATATACCAATCAGCTCACTTTATACCTCAAATTAATTTAAATATAATAAATTGCAAGCTCAATTACTTGGTATGGATTATCAAATAATTTTCCAAAGACGATAAAAATTTTGATCGTTGGAAAACTTAATTTCAAGATGTAAATCGATTTCAGATCAGAGAGTTTATCTTAAAAGAATTTCAAATCCTTTGAAAACAAAATTTTGAATACTTGAAGATTAGTTGATCTAAAACCTTTTTCAAAAAAAACTTACTTCGATCTAAAAGCCTTTGAATATCTCTAGATCAGAAAAGTTGTTGAAAAGCACTTGATCTGGAAACTTTAGAGGATTTATCAATTTCAAAATTCTTTTGAATATTTCATGAAAGTTCTTTCTCTCTTTCTTTGTACTTTCTTTTCTCTAATTTAAAATGTTTGAGATTAGAACTATTTATAGAGTTTTTTTGAAATCATCCATTACTCCCAAGGATTCCTAAAATTCATTTCCAAATATTTTGAAATAAATATGTTTAAAAACATGGTTTAAAAAATCTTCTCTTTTTAAGCCCTTTTTATTTATTAAAAAAAAAATTTTTAGAGTATATATATTTAAAAAAATATTTTTGATTTTCCAAATATTTTGAAATAAATATGTTTTAAAATTTCATTATTTCAAAAAAAAAATTTCTTTTCTTAAACCCTTTCTTTTTATGGATTTAAGAAATATTCTTTAGAGTATATATATAAAAACATATTTTTGAATTTTTATGAGCTTCAAATTTCTTTAAACTTAAGATTTACTTTGAAGTACTTACATTTGAGAATATCCTTAAAAGTATAATCTAGTCTTCAAAACTTGTTCTTTCACCATCTTTATAGTTGCATTCTTTCCTTTGAGCTTTTCACAATATGACTTCATCCTTCATGCTCTTTGTAATCCATGAACTTTCTTATACACTTGAACTCTGTTATTTTCCTAAACACTTTTACTTGAAACATATTAAATATATCATTTGATTTGTTATCATCAAAATAAGAATTGCAAGTCTTATTAGGGCAACATTCTCCCCCTTTTTGATGATGACAAATCGAGAGCAAAAATAATAAGCTTTTAAAATTCATGGCTCCCTTTATAAATAAGTCTGGTATATTTTCATGACTCCCCCTATCAAAAAGCATGGTATACTTTATAGAAAAAAAATTTCATTAAAAGTCGCAAACATACTTCAACATACAAACATACTTCATATTTTTGCACTACAACTTTCTCTCCCCCTTTGGACATCTATCAAAAAGGAGGGAAGGAGAAAAACAGAGATAATACTTCAAGTCAAAGTGCTAGTTCTAGAACACCAAAAGTTGCATAGCCGATAAAAATTTGAATACATAGAAACACAAGAAAAATCAGACATAACTAGTGGCAAAAATTTTTGTGGTGTAAAACCTTGTGCCATAATCCATTGCTTCTCAATGATATGAATCTCAAAATCCCCTGGCTTAATTCAAAGGATCTTTCCCAAAGATATGGAATTTAGTTGAATCTCTTTCCCAAGCATATTTGTTTTGATTCCATTTTCACATCGCTTCATATTTGCATATAAAATATGTACAACATTAGGATAATACCCTTTAGCTTGGTAGGTGATGAACCTATCCCATCCAATATCCTTGAAGAGTTCCAAGATTTCAGGAACATTTGAATGAAAGAACGTTACGTCGAGTACCTTACCGAATATCGGTTCTGTTGAAGCAATTTGATTTCAGTAAAGGTGCTTGGTGTGTGGAGTAACCAACCATTTCTCCACTTCATCGTTATTGATTCTTGTGGAAGAGGAAGATCTTTTAACACCAATGGATTTTGTTCTAGGCATGGTTAGATGAAGAAGAAAATCAAGGAAACTCGAAGCTAATGCTCAGTGTTTGTGTGTAAGAAGGATTTGATGCTAGATTTCTAGATGTTTTTTAGCAAGATTTTTGTATAAAAAGTGATGGAGACGAAGGGTTTCTGAAGGAAAATGAATGGTCAGGCGCCTGAAGGGTTTTAAAATGACTTAGAATAGGGTTTTAGAACCCAACCCACCGCAAGGCAGTCACCTGCTTCAATGTGGCAGGCGCCTGTCTTTGTGGAATTTTAAAAGACAGTGGCCAGGCAGTCGCCTGGTACCTTGGTGGTAGTCGCCTGCCAACTAGAACAACTCCTAAATAACTTCCCGATTATGAAGCATGCCCAATTCTCTTCTTATAAATATAAATCTTTCTTCTAACAAAGGTTTTGTGAAAATATCTGCTAATTGATCATATGTATTCACAAACTCCAGTACTATATCTTCATTTTGTACATGATCTCTCAAAAAATGATGTCTTATATCAATGTCTTTTGTTCTTGAGTGAGATACTGGATTTTTTGAGATATTAATAGCGCTTGTGTTATCACATTTGATAGGGATAGTTTGATATTGTATTTGAAAATCTTTTAACTATTGTTTCATATATAATGTTTGAGCACAACAGCTTCCTGTAGCAATGTATTCTGCTTCTGCTATGGATAATGCTATAGAATTTTGTTTCTTTAAAGACCATGAAACTAGAGAATGTCCTAGAAAATGACACGTTCCACTTGTGCTTTTTCTATCTATTTTACATCCAGCAAAGTCAGCATCTGAATAACTAATCATTTCAAATCCAGATTCCTTTGGATACCATAAACCTAGTTCAAGTGTACCTAGGAGATACGTAAGAATTCTTTTTACTGCTGTTTGATGTGATTCTTTTGGGGCTGACTGAAATCTTGCACACATACATAAGCTGAACATAATATCTGGTCTACTTGCTATTAAATAGAGTAGGCTTCCTATCATTCCTCGATAATGCTTTGTATCAACTTATTTCCCTTTTTCATCTCTTTCAAGACTAGTTGAAGTACTTATAGGAGTTCCTATGTGTTTACTTTCTTCCATATTAAACTTTTTTAACATGTATTTAATGTATTTAGTTTGATTTATAAAGATTCCATTTCTTGCTTGTTTGATTTGTAATCCAAGAAAGTAATTTAATTCTCCCATCATACTCATCTCAAACTCTTTTTGCATACATGTGGCAAATTCTTTACATAGATCTTTATTTGTTGCTCCAAATATAATATTATCCACATGTATTTGAATTAGTAACAAATCTTTGTTTTTACTTTTAATGAATAAGGTACTATCAACTTTTCCTCTTGTAAATTAATTTTTGAGTAAGAACTTACTTAATATCTTATACCAAGCTCTTGGAGCTTGTTTCAAACCATAAAGAGCTTTTGTCAATTTGAATACATGGTTTGGATGTTTAGAATTTTCAAACCCTGGGGGTTGTTTGACATATACTTTTTCGTTTATATATCCATTAATAAATGCACTCTTCACATCCATTTGACATAACTTAAAGTCCTTATGGGCAACATAAGCTAAGAGCATCCTAATAGCTTCCATTCTTGCTACCGTTGTGCAAAAGTTTCATCATAATCTATTCCCTTTTCTTGATTAAATCCTTGTGCCATTAACTTGGCATTATTTCTTACAACAATTCCATTTTTATCTTTCTTATTTCTAAAGACCCATTTTGTTCCTATAATCGATTTATCTTTGGGTTTTGGTATTAGTTCCCATACTTGACTTCTTTCGAATTGATTTAATTCCTCTTGCTTAGCAATAATCCAAGAGTCATCATTTAAGGCATCTTCAATATTTTTCGGTCATATTGGGATAAGAACGGCACAATGATTGCAAATATTTTTTAGTGAGGCTCTAGTAGTTATTCCTTTTGATATTTCACCTAAAATTTGTTCTTTTGGTTGATTTTTGTCATATTTCCACTCTTTAGGAAGTTTAAGTTTTTGTGAAAGGTTTTCATTTAATGTATCATTATCCTTTTTTACTTTTTAAGAATTTCGGCTTTTGTGAAGTAAATTATTTTTCATCATTAATATTGTTTATATTATAACATTTGATTCATCAAAGGTAATATGAAATGATTCCATAAGTGTAGAAGTTCTTTATTATACATCTTATAGGCTTGTACTCTTTGTAGAATAGCCTAGAAAAAAAAAGACTTCATAGACTTTGCATAAATTTTCTAGTCATCTTTAGTATTATAATAAAACATTTGCAACCGAATACATGAAAGTAGGATATATTTGGTTTTCTATCTTCCAAATTTTATGGTGTTTATCTATTTTTGTCTTATAGTACCCTATTTACAATAAACATGCTGTATTATAGCTATGCCCAAAAATATTTGGTTAAAAACTATTTTCCTTGAGCATGTTCTTGCATTTTTGCAAGTTCGATTTTTCCTTTCAACAACACCATTTGGTGCGGGTTCTAGATGTTGAAAATTGGGAAGTTATTCATGGTCATTACAAAATTTTTCTACTTCTTTATTGTAAACTCTCGTCCTTGGTCACTTCTAAGCTTGTTACATTATAACCTTATTTTGCGTTTCTTGAATAAGGTTTAGTATTGCAAGCTTCTCTTTGTTCAAAGAATATTACCCAAGAAAATCTTGAAAAATCATCTACGATTACAAAAGCATATGTGTCCCACCTAAGCTTAAGATTCTAGTTGGACCAAATAAGTCGTAAGTGTTAGGAGTTCTAGGGGTCTTTGGTGGGATGGATATTAATTTTTTCTTTTTAAAACTTTTTTTACTTGTTTCCCTTTTTGACAAGCGCATCACATATCTTGTCTTTTACATACTTAATATTGGAATCCTTTTACAAGAGTTTTTTCTAGTTAATTAGATAGTAGGTCCATGCTACGCATGTCCTAGTTTCCTAGGCCATAACCAACTTACTTCATTCTAGTGCTAAACAAGTTATTTTTGATTTGTTATTTTCTCAAGATTTTATAACAATAAACATTTTTATTCTATGAGCCAATAAACACGGTTTTTTAATTTTTGATTCTTGATGACACATTTTCTTTCAGAAACCATTACTTCGAAAACCTTATCACTTAATGACTAATACTTAAAAGATTATGTTTTAGTCCTTCTACTAATAACACATTATCTATAGTAGTAAGTTTTGAAGGTTTCCTTACCAATTTTACCTAACCAAACAATTATTACCTTGCGCATTGTCGCCAAAGGTGACGTTATCCCCCATCTTTTTGTGTTTTAAGGTTGGAAACCTTGGCTGTCACCAGCATATGCCTTGAGCATCTGCTATCCAAGTACCATTTGTCTATCGTCGTTGTTGTCCTAAGGCAAACCTATAATAAAGGGACACTAAGTGTTAGTTTTTTGGAAACCCAAATTCTTTGGACTTTATTATTTTATTAGTTCCACTATTTGTCTTCCATTCTCCTTAGACTTTAACATATTTTCTCTTTAATGGACAATTAAAACATCATTATATGACCTGTAGTCTTTACACATATAGCAAAAGTGGGTGTCCCCCTGTAGTCTCCTTGTGGTTCATGTTTGTTATTTGATGAGTGCTAGCATATAAACATAGCTTCCTTATTTAAAGATCCCATGTGTGTATAGCTTTTTATTCTTTTTATTTGTTCAGATACCATTGTAACCTTATTCCTTATTTGTTTCAATGAAGCCTTTGCTTTGTCGATCATCTTTTCAAAGTTCTCTTAACCTAAGTAACGTTATTAGATAATCTTTTCCTTGTCTTCACAATCTTTTTGAGTTATTATTCTAATCTTTCCTTATTTAACCCATCATTATGGTTTTATCTAATTCTTGTTTTCTTTCATCTTCTAGCTTCTTAATATAAAAGTTCTTTCTTCTTCAATAACTTTGAATGATTCAGTGCTTACCAGTGCTTGATTTCTGATCCTTCAAATGTAGATTTCTTTTAGGGACACTTTTATAAACCTTTTATGTAGTAAAAATAATTCAGGTTGTAAATTCCTTTAAGGAGGCAAACTGTCACACGATTCATCACAAGCACACTTTTGAGATTCTGTTGAAAGTAATAAGAAATTTACCTCTTCATCGTTTGCCATGAAGTCATATGTTTGGCCATTCGATGATCTCACTTGATTCAGTTTCAGTTTCACGAGCTTGAATCATACCAAGTAGCTTTCATGGCTTCCTTCTTCTCTTCTTGTCTTTCTTGATAGTGGACACTCGGGTTTATATTGCCCCTGTCTGTTTTGCAATGATAAAAAATTGGTTTTTCTTACCTTGTATTTTCTGTTCCTATTTGTATCTCCTGGTTGTAGTTTTCGTTTTATAAAATTGTTAGGAAACCTGTTATTTTTTCGATAGAAATTCTCTAATTTTAGTAATGAATGCCAATTATCTATTGATCAGGTCACTTGTTTCACTTCTTCTTCACAGAACTTATGGTTTTTAGGCTTTTGGAAGCTATGGATTTTTTATTTTTAGGTTCAGGATTCCTTTTCTTTCAGGCCATTTCCAGACGTAAAGAAAGTGAGCCCTATAAGTTCATCCAAAGAATTAGTTTTAGATTTCTACCTTCCGTGATTACGTGGCTTTGGTTCCAAATAAGAGGAGTCCTCTTAGAATTTTCCTGATCATTCCAGTAGGTAGTCAGGTTTTTCATAATGCACTTAAAGAGTTATTATGTGAGTAAAGCTAGCTATACATTGCTTGATATTGTTTCTTCAGAATTCATTTTACAAAACCCTTCATATTCACGTCAGCATGTCTATCCTAATTGTCTCTAACATCAACCGTTACTTCATAAGTTACCTCTAGTTTATCCCAAATCTCATTAGCTATTTTGCAGGCCATGACTCGATTAAATTCATTTGCATATAATGCACAATTATAACGACGTTATAACACTTGCATTAATTTGAAGCATTTTATAATCTGAGTCAGTCATGTCTTTCTTTTCTTTTGGAATATGTTTTCCATCAACTAACTTAGAAGGTATAAGATTTCCATCCATGATAACTTCCCAAGCTTTCCAATCCATGTGTTGAGATATATTTCCATCCTCTTTTTCCAAAAAGTATAATTGTGCCCACAAAAAGTTGGTGGACGGAGGTTGAGGCAGTGTCCTTCACCAAAGGGTGCCTTACTCCACGTATTGCCATTGATCTTTTTATAGTTTCTTGTTAGGAATTTCTATAACTAGGCTCTAATACCAAATGAAATGAAGAATAGCTTCCCAAGAGGGGGGATGAATTAGAAATCTTTTAATTTTATTTGATTTTTAAGTTTTCTAATTTTAATAAACCAGCAAAATACAATATATAACAACACTTAAGAAAACTGGAATTTAAAATAATAATTCAATCAATGTAATCAATCAATCAATAACATTTAGGCTTCCGTTGCTTTTACTGTAACCTTTTATTATTCACTCTACTTGATTAAGATTTCCGCAAATTAATCAACGTACTCCCCTTTTGGGTTTCCGCAAAAGATTAATCAAAATGTACTTTCTATTGATCAAGAACATAATTTAAATCCTACAACCTGCACTCATAAATTTTATAACAAAAGCGAATAAAGTATGTAAATTAAAGTAGAGAGAAGGAGATGAGAGTTTTTACGAGGTTCGGCTTGAACACAGCCTACGTCCTCGCCTTCGGCAAAAACACCAAAGGATTTCACTATCTCAGTTCCTTTACCTGGTGGAACAATACCAACTTACAAGGCACTCCTTCAATTAGGCTAGAGCCCGCCTCTCCAAATAACAACCCCTTATTTGGTTCAACGATTCAACAACTTAGAATCGTTTAAGAAAGATAACGAAGGAATATATGTACAAAAGCGAACTCTCATAGTAAAGTGAATTAATATACCAATCAGCTCACTTTATACCTCAAAGTAATTTAAATATAAGAAATTTCAAGCTCAATTACTTGGTATGGATTATCAAATAATTTTCCAAAGAAGATAAAAATTTTGATCGTTGGAAAACTTAATTTCAAGATGTAAATCAATTTCAGATCAGAGAGTTTATCTTAAAAGAATTTCAGGTCCTTTGAAAACAAAATTTTGAATATTTGAAGATTAGTTGATCTAAAACCTTTTTAAAAAAAATTTACTTCGATCTAAAAGCCTTTGAATATCTCTAGATCAGAAAAGTTGTTGAAAAGCACTTGATCTGGAAACTTTAGAAGATTTCTCAATTTCAAAATTCTTTTGAATATTTCATGAAAGTTCTTTCTCTCTTTCTTTATACTTTCTTTTCTCTAATTTAAAATGTTTGAGATCAGAACTATTTATAGAGTTTTTTTGAAATCATCCATTACTCCCAAGGATTTCTAAAATTCATTTCCAAATATTTTGAAATAAATATGTTTAAAAACATGGTTTAAAAAATCTTCTCTTTTTAAGCCCTTTTTATTTATAAAAAAAAAAAACTTTTTAGAGTATACATGTTTAAAAAAATATTTTTGATTTTCCAAATATTTTGAAATAAATATGTTTAAAATTTTCATTATTTCAAAAAAAAATTTTTCTTTTCTTAAACCCTTTCTTTTTATGGATTTAAGAAATATTCTTTAGAGTATATATATAAAAACATATTTTTGAATTTTTATGAGCTTCAAATTTCTTTATACTTAAGATTTACTTTGAAGTACTTACATTTGAGGATATCCTTAAAAGTATAATCTAGTCTTCAAAACTTATTCTTTCACCATCTTTGTAGTTGCATTCTTTCCTTTGAGCTTTTCACAATATGACTTCATTCTTCATGCTCTTTGTAATCCATGAACTTTCTTATACACTTGAGCTCTGTTATTTTCCTGAACACTTTTACTTGAAACATATTAAATATATCATTTGATTTGTTATCATCAAAATAAGAATTGTAAGCCTTATTAGGCCAACACTAGCTTTGATAATTTAGCCTCCCAACAAGTTACATGTTTGTCTGCAATAAATGAAAGCTAACTAGTTATGGCATAGGCATTTAGGACATGCAAGCATGGATTTGTTGTCAAAACTTGTCAGAAAGGACTTAGTTAAAGGCTTGCCAAAACACAGTTGTGAAAGATAAAATTTGTGATGCATGTCAAATGGGTAAGAAAACTAAATTAAGTTTTTAAAAAAAAGAAATTCATATCTACCACTAGACCACTTGAAATGCCACACTTAGATTTATTTCGCCCTAATCAAGTTCAAAGTCTAGGAGGAAAATTGTATGCCTTTGTTATTGTGGATGACTATTCTAGGTTCACATGGGTGCTATTTCTCTCTCATAAATATGAATCATGTGAACAATTCACTAAACTATGTAGAAGAATTCAGATTGAAAAAGGCTAAAAAATTACACACATAAGAAGTGATAAGGTAACTGAATTCAAAAATGATGGCATAGAAAACTATTGTGACCTCGAGAACATTTCACATAATTTTTCTGCACCTAGGAGCCCACAACAAAATGGAGTTGTAGAAAAAAAGAATAGATCCTTGCAAGAAATGGGTAGGACAATGTTAAATGAATATAAATTTCCCAAATATTTCTGGACAGAAGCTGTGAATACTGCATGTTATGTCATGAATAGATTGTTAATTAGGCCTTCACTTAATAAGACCCCATATGAATTATGGAACAACCATAGACCTAATATTTCTTATTTTCATGTTTTTGGTGGTAAATGATTTGTACTTAGAGATAATGAACATCTATGGAAATTTGACTTTAAATCTAATGAAGGTATTTTCCTAGGTTACTCACTTAACAGTAAAGCATATAGAGTTTTTAATAAAATAACATTAACTTTTATTGAATCTATTATGTTGTGTTTGATGAATCTAATCCATTTTCTAAATGAGATGATGAAGATGATATTGATATAAGAAAAGGATTAGATAAGCTATCTATTGAAAATAATGTGGATATCAATTCAAAAGCAAATGATAAATCAATTGAAAATGATAAAGTTGAAAGTGAGGTACAAGAACTACCTAGGGATTGGAAACTCATTAGGAACCATCCTTTAGATCAAATTACAGGTGAAATTTCAAGTGGTGTTGCCATCTGATCTCCCTTAAGAAATTTAGTTAGTCATTTTGCATTCTTATCTCAGGAAGAGACCAAAAATATTAATTAAACCATAGAAGATGAGTTTTGGGTAATGTCTATGCAAGAAGATCTTAACCCATTTGATAAAAGTAAAATGTGGACCTTACTTCCCAGGCTGAATGATTATACTATTATTGGAACTAAATGGGTGTATAGAAACAAGAAGGATGAGAATGGATTAACTAGAAATAAAGCTAGACTAGTTGCCCAGGCTATAATCAGGAAGAAGGGATAGATTTTAAGGAAACCTATGCTCTTGTAGCTAAAATGGAGGTCATCTGTATGTCGCTTTATGTCGCTTTTAAAAACTTTAAATTGTATTAGATGGATGTTAAAAGCACATTCTTAAATGGCTATATAAATGAATAAGTGTATGTAGAACAACCTCCCGGTTTTGAAAACCATAAGTATCCTGATCATGTATACCAGTTGTCCAAAGCCTTGTATGGATTGAAACAAGCTCCTAGAGCTTGGTATGAAAGGCTTAGTGATTTTCTATTAGAAAATGGGTTTACCTGGGGCAAAATTGACACTACACTTTTCATCAAATCTAAAAATAATGATATGCTCCTTATTCAAATTTATGTGAGTTTCTTCTTAGGACTTCAAAATAAACATGCTAAACATGAAACATTTATATGCCAATCTAAATATGTTAGGGTTTTGCTCAAGAAATTTAATATGGAAGATGGTAGAATTCTTAGTACCGCTATGAGTTTTTCAACAAAACATGATAAAGATGAGCAAGGCACCCTGTTGATGTGAAACTATATAGTGGCATGATAGGTAGCCTCATATATCTTACTGCTAGTTGTCCCGATATCATGTTTAGTGTGTGAATGTGTGCTAGGTTTCAAGCCGCTCCTAAGGAGTCTCATCTATTAGCTGTGAAAAGAATTCTTAGGTACTTAGTTGGAACTATAGAATTAGGCTTATGGTACCCTAAACATACGACATTTGAGATTGTTAGTTATACTGAAGTTGACTTTGTCAGTAGTAAGGTTGATAGGAAGAGTACTAGCGGCACTTGTCACTATTTAGGACAATCTCTAGTTTCTTGGTTCTCTAAGAAACAGAACTACGTTGCCTTATCCACAGCCGAAGCAAAATATATTACGGCTAGAAGTTATTATGCTCAAATGCTCTATATGAAACAACTACTTATTAATTTTGGATTGCACTATGATACGGTTCTGAAAAAAAATGTGATAATACTAGTGCAATTAATATATCTAAAAATCCTATCTCACATTCATGAACCAAACATATTGAGATTAGACATCATTTCCTTCATGATCATATTTAGAAAGGGGACGTGGCATTTGAGTTTGTGTGCACAAATGAGCAGTGGGCTGATATTTTCACCAAACCCCTTTAGAAAGATAGGTTCATACAAATTAATGTGAGCTAGGTCTAATGCATAGTAGAGATGCCTCCTAGAAATTTGATAGAATGCACAAACTTAGGGGGAGCTGCTTAAACATAGAAACATGTGGCTCTGAACTTTAATTCTATCATTACTTTATACTTTATGAGTTTGTATGTGTTTTTGGAATGCAACACTGTCATATTTCTTGTGTGTTAATTGTTATATTTATGTCTTTCGTCTTGATCATACTAAACTGCTTGAGTTGATAGTTGTGGATAAATTGTTAATTTTAAAACTCAATCAGGTCATTTATATACAGGTATTTTTGGGAAAATTTCAAATGGCATGCTGTCCAAATTTCTAAAAACTTTCCTAATCATATCCCGCATATAAATGATTCATACTTAATACCCTGCCTACATGCCTTATACTTACAGTAGCCCTTTTTGCTGTTGCCAAAAAGGAGAGAAGAGGCAAAATTGGGTACTTTTTTAACAATGTTTGAACTTTAAATCTTTAAAATTCTCATTATGCATATTCACAGGGGGAACCTTTCAAGGTTGTACCCACTTTTGCATGACATATTTGTCATCATAAAAAATGGGGAGAATGTTAACCTAATAGGTCATACCCAATTTTGACTATGTCTGATAATCAAGTATTTAATGTGCATCAAGTTTGTGTGTAGGCTTATATTAGTAAGATCATTTGATGGCATATGAAAACTTAAAGAATAAAGACCCTAAATATTCATTCATTATACTTTATATTATGTTCATTTCGGGTCTGTAATAGTAATATAGGAAAGGTCAATAAGCTCAAAGACCTTAGAATGACCTTAGGTTCTTGCACTTACACGTAAGATTGTCCCCAAAATCACATATTATATCAGGAGAATCAATTGAATTAAAATAGGACTTAAAGAGCTAAAAGAATAGGGTTTCGGGCAATCGAACTTTGGTATTCAAAACACCTTAGTCGACCGAACCGATTAGAGATCAAATAGTTGACCTGACTTCGGGTGACCGAACCAAAAAGGACTTCACCGTACTTGGTTAATTGAACTTGTACACTTACTTTTTCCACCAACTCAACAGCCTGAACTTTTATGTTCAAAACTGTCTTGGGCTACCAAATGCTCAAGTTCAGTAAACCGAACTTGATACCAGGCGACAAAATCGCGGACTTTAGGAAAATCACCTCGGTTCACCATACCGTTCTCTTCTTAGGGCACCCAAACGTGAAGAATGTACTTTCTCTCATCTGTCTGTTTGGGCGACCGAACCACAAGTCAGATACCTAAAACTCTTAGGTTGCACAAATTTTTACCGTGGTTAAGAAGGGTTAAACAGGGTTAATTTTCCTAAATATTTTTAAAACAAATTTAATAATACCCTATGTATCTCCAACGGTTGTAAAATAGGGCAACTCTATATATAGGGGTTCATTTGCTCTGATTAGGAGGTAATTAGCATATTGATTAAGCAAAAAATCCTCTGAAATTTCGTAAGCCTTATTTCTTCATACAAACCCTATACACTCATATACTACCATTACTGTAAGAAGTCAAGCCTTGTGAGCTATTCATTGTTCTAGTGTGCTAAAAACTCTTATTGGTTTATTGCATATTTGATTTTGGATTGAGGGTTTAGCTAGGTTTTTCCTCATATTTTATTTAATAAATCTGTGTGTGGGAAAAACCTTATAGCTAAGTGAGTCTTTGCATTATTATTACAAAACTCATTGAGCTTGTATTTTTATGTGTACAAAAACATTTTTACAAGCCTATTTTTGAATATCTCTTTGTGCTTTGATATTTAGAAAATATTTTTGAGATATTATGATTATTCTTGGTACAAATCTTTGAAACCCTAAACTATGATTGAGATTTTCATCTTTACATAGTTTCAAAGATTAGCTTGTTGATACACTCATGTGCTTGAATTAAGATAGTCACTACTTTGAGTGTTGATTGCACATATACACCATTGAGCTTATTGTTCTTACATTACTAGTGTGCTTTCATTATTATTGGTGCAAATCTTCTTGTTTGAGAAGAATAATATTTGTACACAAATTGTATTGTGACTCTATGGTATTCCAGGGGTGGCCTGAGGAGGCGTTAATCCAGCCCAGAAGGATTGGTTGTAAAGGTTGAGCTCAGCCCTGTGCTAGTTGACCTGGTTGTATTTAGGAGCCGCTCCACCCATTAAGTGAGCCTTAGAGTAATCCTTGTGCTTGTGAGCCAAGGCGGGGACATAGGCAGTTTGCCGAACATTGATAACATATCTGGTGTCATCTTTCTTTACTATTTTATTGTGCATGCTTAATTAGATTACTTGTGCAATTCAATTTTCGTTGAATATATATTGATTTATTTTATCTGCACTAGTTTGACCTTAGGTTTGTGTAATACAGTTGTTAGATATCTGACCTAGGAGAGAAAATTTTAAAATACCAATTCACCCCCCCCCCTTGGGATTACAACAAAGCTAACAGTTTTCTCCTAGATAATGGGTTTACTAGAGGGAAGATTGACACAACGCTCTTCATAAAGACTAAAAATTATAATTTGCTCCTAGTACAAATATACATAGATGATATCATTTTGGAAGCAACAAACGAAGAATTGTGTAATGAGTTTGCCATATGTGTGCAAAGTGAACTTGAAATGAGCATGATGGGTGAACTTAACTTCTTTCAAGGACTTCAGATTAAATAGGAAAAACATGGGACTTTTATAAACCAATCAAAATACATTAGAGACTTACTCAAAAAGTTTAACATGGAAGATGGTAAAATTTTAGGAACACCTATGAGCTCTTCCACAAAATTAGATAAAGGTGAGCAAGGTATACCGGTGGATGTTAAGCTCTACCATGGAATAATTGGTAGCCTATTATAACTGACTGCTACCAGACCTAATATCATGTTTAACATATGCTTGTGCGCAAGATTTTAGGCTGCACCTAAAGAGTCACATCTATTACCAGTTAAAATAATGCTTAGATACCTTATTGGAACTATTGAACTTGGATTATAGTATCCTAAGTACACTTCTCTTGAGATTGTTAGTTATTCTGATGTTGACTTTGCTGGTAGTAAAGTGGATAGAAAAAGCATGAACGACACCTGTCACCTTTTAGGACAATCTTTAGTTTCTTGGTTTTCTAAGAAATAGAATTCAATTGCATTATCCATAGTCAAGAATGAATACATAGCGGTTGGAAGTTGTTGTGCTCAAACACTATACATGAAGTAACAACTAATGGTCTATGGATTGCACTATGATTCTATTCCTATAAAGTGTGACAGTACAAGTTCAATAAACATCTCCAAGAACCCCATATCATATTCACAAACTAAGCACATAAAAATTAGACATTACTTTCTATGTGACCATGTGCAAAAGGGGGATGTGGCACTTGAGTTTGTGTGCACAAATGAACAATGGGCAGATATATTCATGAAACCACTTTCGAAGGATAGGTTTATCCAAATTAGATGTGAAATAGGCCTAATGTACAATAGAGAAGTTGCCTGGAGATATATTAGAATATATAATTGAGGGGGAGCAACTTAAATTAAAATTTGGTAATGATTATTGCATGTTAAATATTTTATGGATATATGATACATGTTGATAACTCCGTCTATGATGCACTTTATGTCCTAATTTTTTCACACACAACCGGTCCCAAGCCCGAGTTAAGGAGGAGGGTTGCATTAGGTAGCTGACAGCTAGCGTAAAATTTGTCAAATCACTATGATATGAATCCTTGCTGAATATTTACTAGTGCGTCCCCTACGAGCGACGCGTTGCACTTGAACCACCCAAGTGCAGCTAAAAGTGGGTGAGGGTGGGCAAGGTCGTCACCCTGAAGCGACACACCGTGTCGGCTCCCAGGTATGGTGTCAAATATGCGAGGGTTCCTACATCATTCTGGACGTGGGCAGGTAAAGACGTTAGTTCAGGAAACTAGAATTAGATTAGCAACTTGGAATATAGGGACACTTACGGGTAAAAGCATGGAAATTGTGGATACAATGATTAGAAGAAGAATTAATATAATTTTCTTTAAAGAAACTAAGTGGGTAGGGGAGAAAGTTAGAGAAATCGATAAATCAGGACTTAAACTTTGGTACACTGGAAAAGAAAAACATAAGAATGGAGTAGGCATTATTATAGACAAAAACTTAAAAGATAGCGTTGTGGATGTAACTAGAGTAAGGGATAGAATTATAAAAATCAAGATCATATTAGGACAAGAGATAATAAATATCATTAGTGCTTTTGCTCCTCAAGTTACCTTAGCAGAAAATCTTAAGAGACAATTTTGGGAAGATATGGATAGTATTATACAAAGCATACCAGGGACTGAGAAAATATTTATAGGCAGAGATCTGAATGAACACGTTGGAAGAGATAATAAAAATTATGAGAGGATACATAGAGGATATGGATATGGAGACAAAAATGAGTCTAGAGAGATGATCTTAGACTTTGCTATGTCATATGATTTTAGTATAATGAATACTTGCTTTAAGAAGAGAGAAGAACACTTAATAACCTTTAAAAGTAAGTTAAATAGATTTTTTTTTTTAAATAGGAGGGTAGATCGTTTATCATGCAAGGATTGTAAAGTTATTCTAGGTGAAAGTCTAACCACACAACATAGAGTCTTAGTGTTAGATATATGTATTAAAAAAATGGAAGAAGAATGATAAAATAAACCAATGTAGGAGAACTAGATGGTGGAACCTAGAAGGAGAAAATATAATAAAATTTAAAGATAAAATGATCAAAGATGGGGATTGGACCTTAGAGGATGGGATGGATACAAATACTCTTTGAAATAGATTAGCTAGCTCTATTAAAAAGATAGCAAAAGAGATTTTAGGTGAATCAAGGGGAAGATTCTCGAATAGCAAAGAAAGTTGGTGATGGGATAAAGATGTACAAAAAATCATAAAGACAAAAAGAATTTGGTATAAAATGTGGAAAAAATGTAGAAATAGAGATAACTTTGAAAAATATAAGGAGGCAAGAAAAGATGCAAAAAGGGCCGTTAGTGAAGCTAAATATAGATCATTTAATAGTTTGTATAATAGATTAGGTACAAAAGAAGGGGAAAGAGATATATTTAAACTTGCTAGAGCTAGAAAAAAGAAGAGCAAGGACTTAGGAAATGTAAAATGCATAAAAAAGTGAGGATGATATTGTCTTGGTTAAGGACGAAGATACTAAAGAAAGATGGCGAAGTTACTTTAGTAGGTTGTTTAATGAAAACCAAATAGAAGGCTTAAACTTAAAATTTTCAAATAAGGAAGATACTAAAAATTTAAGATTTATTCGCAAAATTAGAGTTAACGAAGTTAAATTTGAACTAAAAAAGATGAAAAATGGGAAAGCTATGGGACCAGATAACATCCCAATTGAAGTTTGGAAATGCTTGGGTGATAACGGAATTATATGGTTAACTGATTTATTTAATACAATTGTAAAAACTAAGAAAATGCACGATGAATGGAGGAAAAGCACTTTAATACCTATATACAAAAATAAAGGAGATATTCAAAATTGTAATGACCATCGTGGAATTAAACTTATGAATCATACGATGAAACTATGGGAAAGAGTAGTCAAACAAAGATTAAGGTTAGAAACGAAGATCTCAGAAAATCAATTTGGTTTTATACTTGGGAGATCTACACAGAAGCTATTTATCTTTTAAGAAGATTAATGGAAAAGTTTAGGGAAAAGAAGAGGGACTTGCATATGATATTTATTGACCTTGAGAAAGTATATGATAAGATACCTAGGGAAGTTCTATGGTGGGTTTTAGAAAAAAAGGGTATATGTTGTAGGTATACCGATGTCATTAAGGATATGTACGAGGGAGTAATGACTAGTGTAAGGACTATAGATAGAGAAACTAGAGAACTTCCAATTACCATAGGTGTACATCAAGGATCTACTTTGAGGCCTTATCTTTTTTGCTTTAGTGATGGACCAATTGACTAAGAGTATTCAAAAAGGAGGTTCCATGGTGTATGTTGTTTGTAGATGATATTGTATTAATTGACAAAACTAGGGATGAAGTAGAGACTGAGTTAGAATTATGGAGAGAAGCTTTGGAATCTAGAGGCTTTAGAATAAGTATAAATAAAATAGAATATATGAAACATAATTTTAGTAATGATAGGAGGAATATTGGAGACAAAGTTAAACTTGATGATGAAGAAATAAATAGCACTTGTAGATTTTGATATCTTGGATCTATTATGCAAGCTAAAGGAATAATTGAAGATGATGTAATGCATAGAGTTAAAGCAGGTTGGGTAAAAGGGAGAAGTGCTTCAAGTATGCTATGTGATCATAGAATACCCTTAAAATTGAAAGGGAAGTTTTATAGGATAGCTATAAGACCAGCTATGCTATATGGATCGGAATGTTGGGCGATGAAGAAACATAATATCCAAAAAGTAAAAGTTGTCGAGATGAGGATGCTTAGATGGATAAGTGGTGTAATATTGAAAGATAAATTAAGGAATGAACATATTCGTGGTAATTTAGGTGTAGCTCCTACAGAAGATAAGATAAGGGAGGGACGACTCAGATGGTGTGGACACTTGCAACGTAGGCCTTATAGTGCACCTGTGAGGAAGAGTGACTTAATTACTGTTGGGGCAGTAGAAGAGGTACGGGTAGATCTAAAATAACTTGGGAGGAGATAGTGAGTAAGGATTTAATATCCTTGAATCTATCAAAATAAATGGTTCATGATCACATAAATTGGTGGAAAATGATTCATATAGCAGACCCCACTTAGTGGGACAAAGGCTTGGTTTTGTTGTTGTTTTTATGATACATGTTGATACGCGCATGATCTTTGAACTTTAATGAACTGAATTTCTTACCTATATCAATGTCGATTGAAATGCTATTGTATGTTAAACATGAAATTTGATTTCACAAAACAACTATATCTTTAGAAAGGGGGAGAGATAAATTGTTTAACACCGGGGAGGGGGAAGATAAATTTTCTTTTAACAAATAGGAGAAATATTTAACTTTGTATATTTTTGTATTCCCTTTTGATTGAAGTCAAAAGGGGGAGAGGATATTTATTAGAGCGCAAAATTTTTAAAATTTTCTTTTGTAATATTTTTTAGATTACACTGCCATACTATTAGACTTAATCTATTTTTGCTCGTGTATTTGTCATCATCAAAAAGGGGGAGATTGTTGACACTATGAGCCTAATCTCATTTTGATAATGAAAAATCACATAGTATCTTACCTGTGCACTGAGATTGTGAACATGATCATTACTTAGCATGCAAAGAAGGTAAGGATGTCATGGAAGCCATAATAAACATAAAGCATATACAACTTGGCACACTCTATGGAATTAGAAGAGCAAAAGGATGAAGAAGCTCAAAGTTTTCAATTGTAATGGTTGTTTTGTATTGCTTGTATTTACATATCTCATATGATGTAGTTGGAAGCTCAAAAGACCCTAGATTGACTTTAGGACTCATGCATTTCATGAAAAATCTATTTACATTAGTTCTAAGTTGGATGGACATTTTAGAGGCAAATAATTTTGAAAAATACAGGCCTCATCGACGAACCTCCTGGCCTCGTCAACGAATTCATAAAGGCCACTCGGCCACAAATTCTTTGCTCTCTTCGACAAGAAAATACCGAGAGCTCAAAAGTCTCTTACATTCCACCCATCAACAAACCAATGTTCTCGTCAACAAATGAGTGTTGAACACTCATCGATGAATGAATGCACTCGTCGACGAGTCTATCGGGCAGACTAATGCTCTAACGCGCAATGGGCAAAATTTTCTTAGCTAAAATATATCTTGATTGATCCAAATGGTCAAGATGTGCCCATCTGCTGAGCATACTTATAAATATTAAACCTAAAAACCCTAAAATGGAGTTTTAGCTCAACTCTTGAACACTCGTACCGACACTCTATCAGATTAAAACTATTTTAGGGCATTCTCTACGTTGATTTTAAATACCAAAGGGAAATCATTCATATTGTTGCAATGAAGATCGTGTTCTTGGAGGTTTGGTAAATAAAGTATTGTGTTTTGATATTCAATCTTATTCTCAAAGTTTTACTCTCTCACAATCTGATTGTGAAATATTATTTGAGAGCCAGATCTTGAGTTCTTATATATATGTTATGTGAAGATTTTCTTTGAGAAAAGAATTTGCTAAAGTTTTGAATCTTTGAAAACTATCACGTTTATTCTTTATTCAAAGATTTCATCTCAGCTTTGTTATTGTTAAATATATTTGATCTTTGGAGAAAACTGATTGTTTAAATATTTTTATAAAGGTCATATATTTGATTTAGATCTTTGGAGAAAACTTATTATTTAAATATTTTTATAAAGATCATATATTTGATTTAGATCTTTGGAGAAAACTTATTGTCTAAATATTTTTATAAAGATCGTAAATTTGACTTAGATCTTTGAAACATATTTATCATACATATTCTTTATACAAAGATCTTATAGTTATTATAGCAAAAGACTTTATTGATCATATTACGTACGCTCCAATGAGCTTCGAGTTATATCATTTGAGTATGTATTAGGATTTTATTGTACTCATTAATTTGTGAAGAATCGTCTGAGTTTTCAAGAATCTTAATTTGTCTATTGTATTGACGATTCGAGTTGTGAACCGGGTTGATGAGGAAGCTACGCCTCTTGTAAGTAGCAGACTGTAATGGGAAGCTCCATCCCAGTTAAAGGAGCGGGTTTAGTGGAATCCTTGAGCATTTTACTCAAGGAGAGGACATAGGCCGGGGTAGGCCAAACCTCATAAAAATTCGGTGTTTGCATCTCTCTTTCCGTTAACTCTTTTTATGTCTACTTGCATTTAATTAACTGTTTATTGTGTATACTTTATATAATTTCTACACTTAAAACTAATTGGGTAATACTAAATTGCTGGAGATAATATTAACTTGAATTTAGTAAATTGATCAATACTAAAATTTAAATATCTTCAGGCTAGAATTTGTAGCTACGATTTTAAAATTAGGACTTAAAAGCCTAGAATTTTAAAAATACCCAATTCACTGCCCTCTTGGGATTACACCTAAATTCACATGATTGGTGCACCTTTGCTACCCTATGTCACTCGAATGGTTCACTTAACTATTTAGCCTAGAACGGATAGCTGACCAGACATGGCTATCGTGAACAACAGCCTAAGCTAGATTCATGATTTTAGAAATGTTTTGCAAGAGTAGTGTTAATATAATTTACTTGCTTTCATAGTTGATAGAAAAACCAACAATCTCATCCTTTTTCTTTTTACACAAAGCGTAGTAAATTAGGCTAGAAGTGGTAAACAATTGCACTAGAGTCCCTGGGGATCGACACCCTACTTACTCATTATTCTACTGAACTTAGGGTTAGTTAGGTTATAAATTTTATCTTTGTTAGTTAAAAATCCAAGCCTTGGCGAACATACCCCTTGCAACTGGTAATACATAAGACACCAAATCGTCAAATCCATAACTGGAAAATGGCCTGATAGTACATCTAGGTCTATGTATAGTAATAATGTGATCATGCTGGTCTCCTGAGCTAGAACTCCCTACATCCTGAACACTGTCATCTCTGCCCTGAGTCTCTAATTCCACCTGCACTACATGCTCATTTCTAGTGCAGTTTTCTAGCACCTGTTTCACTTCATCTTCTGTTTGAGTACGCTGAAACATGGCTTTCTCATCAAAAACCACATCTCTGCTGATCACCACCTTGTTTGTCACTGGATCCCACTGTTTGAACCCTTTCACACCTTTCTGATACCCCAGAAAAATGCAACGTCTAGACTTTGCATCAAGTTTAGATCTCTCCTCACTAGAAATGTGCACATAGGCTGGACATCCAAATACTCTCAAACCAAAGTAGTCTACCGCATTACCTATACACACCTCCTCTATAACTTTCCCATCTAGTGATGCACTTGGTGATCAGTTAACTAAGAAATATTTCATACTCACTGCATCGGCCCAGAAGTTCTTTGTAAGCCCTACATTCAACCTAAGACACCAAACTCTTTAAGCTAGAGTCCAGTTCATCCTTTCTGCCACACCATTTTGTTGTGGTGTCTTGCGTGCAATAAAATGTTTCCTTATGCCATGTTGTTCACACAACTCTCTAGAGCTCAAATTTTTGTACGAAGTTCCATTGTTTGACCTAAGGCTCTTAATCTTTCTCCCAGTCTAGTTTTCAACCTTAACTTTCCACAATTTAAACTTGGCAAACGTCTCTGACTTGTGCCATAAGAAATAGACCCAAACTTTTTGTGAGTAGTCATCAATAGAACTCACAAAATACATATATCCACCCCATGATGCTACCTTTATTTGTCCCTGAACATCTAAATGAATGTAGTTAAGAATTCCCTCAGTCTTGTGTGTAGCTATTTTAAATTGCACCTTGTTTTGTTTCCTAAGAACACAATGCCTATAGAAATTTAGCCTACATGTTTTAATACCCTTCAAAATATTTCTCTTATGAAGTTTTGTCATTCCACACTCACCCATATGCCCTAACCGTATATGCCATAAAACAGCATTATCTGACTCGGAATCTACAGTTGCAGCTCCACCTACAACTGTAGTACCCTGCAGTGCATAAATATTACCTTCTAATTTTTGTCCCTTCATCACTGTTAAAGCGCTTTTTACACACCTTCATTACCCCACTTTTAGACTTGCAACTAAACCCATTACAATCCAAAGTACCCAATGAAATTAAATTACTCTATAGATCTGAAATGTGCCTAACATCACATAATGTTCTCAACAAAACCATCAAACATCTTAATTATGATATTTCCTATTCCAAAAATTTTGCATTAAGCACCATTTCCCATTAGAATAGAACCATAATTTACTAACCTGTAGGTGCTGAACTAATCTTTATTTGGTGCCATATGATAAGAGCACGCCAAATCTAGGATCCAAGAATCCATAAGGCGATCTAAACCTGATGAAATAGAAAGCATATCACCATCACTGCTCCATAATTCTCCTTCTTCAACTACATTCTCCGATTTTGATGAACCCTCTTGATTTTCTGCATTCCCATTCTTCCTTTTCCAGACACTCCGATTTTATATGCCCCTTTTTCCTGCACTTAAAACACCATATGTCCTTCTTCTTCTTGTAAGACTTATTACAGCTCGATCCGCTCTGGAACTTACTTCTCCTCCATTCCTGGTTACCCTTCATCACAAGCACTACACCTTGTGAAATCTCATCACTGGCCTTCTTCATTTGATGAAAACCTAGTATAGTGCTTCTAACCTCTTCCAAATTCAAGGTTTCTTTTCCCCATGTCAAAGTAGTAACCAAATTTTCATACGTATGAGACGCAGGTAGGGAATTCAATAGCATCAATGCCTTGTCTTCTTCCTCCAACTTTGCATCAACTCGCATCAAATCATTTATAATTATATTGAATACAATGATGTGTTGGTTCAAGTCCAAACCCTCTATCATCTTAATCCAATACAATTTCTTCTTAAGATATAGCACGTTCATTAAAGGCTTGGACATATACCAACTTTCCAGTTTCTGCCAAACTGTCGCCAGAGATTCCGTATATTTAACGTGATAGAATATGTCATTAGCCAGACAAAGCGTAATAGTTGTCACAACCTTCGCTTCCAACTTGTTTCATCCATGCCTTCTGGTTGACCTCTGTGTTAACCTTTTGAGTCTGATCCCTATTTTTGACAGTGACAAAGTACAAGTATCTTATGTGTGTATTTAGTATATGAACAGGCTTATAACTCAACACACACATAAGGGAATGGGAAATGGAAGCCAAGAAGACACATACAGCTTTTCGAATTCCATGGAAAAGTAAAGAGCAAAAGAAGAAGAAGACATATATTTATTTGTAATTGCATTTAGTATAAATTTTAATAATGCATATATTACATAAAATAATTAAAGCTCAAATGGACCATAGACTGACCTTAGCAGACCAACATTTTCATGAAAAACCTTTTACATAAACTGCTAAAACTCTTACAAAGGTTTTAAAAATGTTTTTGAAGTCAAAACGTGGGTTGAAACTAAATTTCTCAAGGTGCCTAGTCAACTGGCCTTGGTTAAGCCTGAGTACCCCAGTTGACTGGCCTTAACACTTGGCCAAAATACTAATTTACATAGGCCTCAGTTGATCGGCCCCTTCTAAGCCTTATTTTCCCTAATCAACCGGTCATACCATATTGGCCTGAAAGGTAATGCCTAGCAGACTGGCCTCTTTAACACACTGAACAACAATCGACTAGCCTTCAAAGCCCAGTTGACCAAATCTTGGCGCTAGCATGCCATTTCTCACACATTTGAATTTTTGCCTTGGGCCAATCAATCGGACCTCTCAGGTTGAACTACTTTATAAGTCAAAAAATGGTCAAAAATTCAGATGTAATATTATTTTAATACCCCGATGATCAGAAAATGGTCATATTTTTGAAAACTACCCAAAGCTCTTAAATTGGTTGTTGAAAATATTGATTTATATCTTTTCATATTTTGGGCATTTATTTCAAAAATAAAATCCCTCTCCCACTCATCCTTTCTTGCAAAATCTTTTTGAGGGCTAATTGATAGGTTCTCCTACGCTTGTTTTTCAAAAATCATTTGTGGAGAAACCATACATTACAAGTGAATTCTTATGCTTGAATTTTCACTCATCCCTTCAAAAACACAAGATCATTTTACCCTCTCTCACTCTTCCATTTTGAAAACTCTTCTTGGGAGAAAATATTTTTGGGTTATTGTAAAAGTCTTGAGCATATATAAACTCATATATATTGCTTGAAAGACTTTATATTACACATCAAATTTCTCCTCTCTCTCGTTCATCTTAAAAATAATTTTTGGAGAAATTTTGTGAGTTATTCAAAAGGGCTTAAGCATTTACATTCATCTATATTGTGTTTGAAAAACCTCTTTGCATTTGTGCTTTCATAGGTAAATCTTATTTTGCAAAAATCATTTGAAAACAAAACCCTAGGTTCTCCTATATTTTTATTGAAAAATATTTTTGGAGAAATATTGATTGGGGTTGAATCTTTGAAGTACTTATCATATACATCTCATTCAAAGATTGCAAAAATTATTTTGAGAAAATAGGCTCATACTCTATTAAGCTTTAAATCCTATCATTTGAGAGTGCATATAGTGCTTTAATTTGTACATCCCGGCTTATTTAAGAAGTATAACTTTGTACAAAAAATTTTTTTTTTCATATCCTGTATCCCTATAGTTCGGGTAGTGAACCATGTTCCAGGCGTGGGGAATCGCCTGAGGAGTAGGTGCTCTATCTTGTAAGGAGCAGTTGTAGTAGTTTGACTCCACTCGATTAAGGGAGTTAGGGGGACTCCACCCTGTAATGAGCTATAAACAGCTTTCTGCTCCACCCTGTTAAGTGAGAAAGGTAGTGGAATCCTCAAGCGGGTTAGCTTGAGGCAAGGACATAGGCAGGTACAGCCGAATCTCGTAAAAATCTAGTGTTTGCTTTCTTTGTCCCTTCTCTATTTATTTTCCGCACTTATCGTTATATTTGATCTGTTGTGCAAGTTTTAAATATTTGCATATCTGAGTATCTGACATATTCTTAGGTTGTGTAATACTGCTTGTGGATTCTAAAAATAGGACATACTTGACTTAGAAATTTTAAATACCCAATTCACCCCCCTTCTTAGGTATACACCATTCCTCACACTTGGTATCAGAGCCTCGTTGCAAAAAGCTTAACCGCTTGTGTTAAAGATTGTAATGGCTCAAACTGGTGTATCCCCATTTCGTGAGGGACAATCCTTTTCCAAGCCTCCGTTTTTTGGTGGTGACAATTTCACCACCTAGAAACAACGAATTAGCATATTTACAAAATCAATGGATTGGAGGGCTTGAAAAATGATTATTAAAGGAAATTGTATGCAAATGAATGACAATATTTTGAGTTTAATTAATTCAAATGCCATGGGTATGTTATATTGCGCTTTAAGTTCTAATATTTCTCTTGAAATCGTGGCATGTAAATATGCGAGGGAAATTTGGGATAAGCTAGATAATATGTATGGAGAATCTAAGAAAGAAGAGACCACCACTTTGGAGGCTCCGAGCTTGAATGATCAAAAAGGAGAAAGGTTTTGTCTTATAGCATTATCAGACAAAGAGGTATGTGCTTCTCACTATGCCTCTATTAATGATTCTTGTGTCGAATGTTGCTATATATCATGTGTTCAATCATCTGTTGAATCTAGTGATAATACTGTCAATGGTGCATGCAATGATTCATGTGACAGTTATCATGATAAATCTTTTGATGAATCATGCAATGAATTTAATGATGAAAGCATGCCCTCTAACGAAAGACTAGAAAATGTTCATGTAAAATACATAAGATTCTACTTAAAATATCTAAGAAGAAGAGATTCTTGAAAAATGAAAGTAAAAAGCTAGCAAAACAATTAAAAGATTTGAAATAATATCATGTCACCTTAGAAAAGAAAAAGATTGAGAAGGTCTTGAAAATCACTTGTTTGGAGGGAAAAATAGAAAGATCATTCCGAAATAATACCCAAAGCTTTAAGGGAAAAGTATGATTCAAAAAAAAAAAAAAAACTTTAGGAGTTAAAAGAGATAATTCTTTAAAAAAGGGTTCATGTTCACCTTATAAATCCCATAGTCATTCTTATGCCCCAATGAGTAAAAATAGAATAAATAAGCATAACCTTTCACATGCATATAAAACTTCCTTATATTGTGAAATAAAAAGGCACATTCGATATAATTATCCATTTAGAGGTGCCCAAGGCATAGATAATAAAATGGTATGGGTTGTCAGGAAAGCAACCCCCTCAGGACCAAAGGAAGAACGGATTCCAATTGGAATTACATAATTTCTTAATTCTTCCTTAGTTCTTAGGTCTAGGGGTAGTGATGACTAAAAAGCTTAAAAAGTGGTTTGTGCCTAAAATGTCAAATCTTAGTATATGCATTTACTATACACCATTGTTGTACTAAGAATCTTAGAAGGATGCCAATATGAAAAACTCAGATAAAACATCCAATCTATTCACTTAACATACATATCATGATGATTGATTGAGGTATGAAAATATTGGCTATAACTTGCCAACTTTGAACTGAAAAGGAATAAGATAATCACTGTTTGAATGGGACGTTGGTCTCCACATAATTCATATCATTCCTTAAGTTTATTCAAAGTAATGGTTGAAGGCTTATTTGGCTAAATTATATGGAACCTTATATTTCTAAGATAAATAGCACATATAATCATTTCTTGAATAATATCTCAGAAGCATGCTTAAGTAAATCCACTTCCAAATGGACAAAGGTTTCCTTAGTTGATAAATACTGTTAAATGCTTAATTTATGTTTGAATATGAATATCTTCAGTTAAGCATATTTTGTCCATTGCATAGAATTGAGCTTTAGGGATCAGTCTCATACTATATATCATCTTACCCTAAACTCAATTTTGAACATAAGAGTCTTGATCAAAATTTAGCCATCACTCTAGTCATAAGCACCAATTATAGTAAATTCCTAATCCATTAAGTGCTTATTCAAAAACATCCATTCTTACTCAAATTAGGGGCATCCGCTAAGGGAATCAAGTTTTCACTTAGTCAAATCAAAATACTCTCTCTATGCTTAAATTGCAAAAAATTTCTAAGTTTGGTCCATGCAAAAGCTATCTCCTCAATAGGAAATCTTTAACAAACCATGATCACATTAGGTAAAGATTCATCTATTCATTTGTTCGTATCCCTTTTCAAAATTGTGATCATATTCAAAGGATACCCTCCAAATGTGGTAGATCATAAATCACCAAAAAGCTTTGTTTAAGAAAGATTTACATACTCCTAAATGCTATTTGCCTAAGAAATCTAGACATACTCACTAGCACGAAAATATGTTAAATAATCTGTCCACTCCTAAATTACTTTGGAATTACATATTATTTGGGAAAATAGCTCTCAGACTATACTCATGAATATCTTATGACAAGAAATACATGACTTAGTGGATTAATCCTTACGGAAGTAGGGATTCTTAGGGCTCTTACAATTTTGGTTGTTATTCACCATAATCCACTTTGTTCATTCAACACCCGAGGTTCACCATGGTCAGATGCATGACATTTGAGCTATTTTCACCCCATCACAAAATCCTACCAGTCAAGCACACATGGATGGGAATAAAACACCTTAATGCATAGCTCAGTTGTAAACAAATGAACAACTCTTTAGTTCCTCTAGGATTTGTGTCATGTAGATCCTTCACGCTGAGGAGGTTGGATGATAGTGAAGAGAGTTGTAGATTTATGACCCTAAAGAAATATTGTTTGTGACTTTTTGGTCCGATAAGCCTATGCATTCAAAGTCAAGTTTAAATCATTGAAAATTTAGGGCACTTGACTAAGAATCTGAAGAATGAGAAAATGAAAAAGGGCATTTCTCTATCATGACTATATACATTAAATGCTCTCATGATCTCATGTTATTTATGTCCATATTCCTATATAAGATCAACACTGCAGCCAACTATCCATAATGTATTAAATGATTAAAACTATTTGATGGATGGTTTTATTTTATATGAATTGTTGATCTACTAGAATGCATGCTTGTGTTGAATGCCAACTACATAGCTAACGCAGTATCTTGTGTATTGCATGCTAGTAGATACCTTTAGGTTGTTGCATGTTTGATCTGAATGACATCTGCATGATGTAGAACTTTGTGAATTGCATGTTGTAGTTACAACCAAGAGTTTGGAGCATGCTTAATGGAAAAATGAACTATTTACAAACAGCATGCTGCCAAATTTTTGTTAAAATAGATATTTCATAGACGCTCTAAATTATATGCATGTTCTATGTTCTTAGGAAAATGTAGTTCATGGACACCATTTGGTCTAAACCATACTTTTTGAACTTCATTAAGGACCTAAATGGTTAATCATTTTTTTTTTAAATTCAATATCATATGCCTTGATTAAAGTCCATGACATTGGGGAAGTTTTCATGTATCACACACACATTGAGTATCTTGAGTTGTGTTATTTTCATACCAAACCCCAAACTGCATAGTTATTGCATAATTATTTGACTATAGCCTTGCTGGCTATCGAGTGCTAAATTGAACGCAATATGCAGTAACCATGTCCCAAACGGTTATAATATGTTGCATGTTAGACTTCATTTTAAAGGATGACTGTATAGTGGATGGTTATTTGATCTTCATTCTTGATTGATAATGCATGTATAGGGTTTTAAAGAACTCATATGCATCACACTTGTTTAGCTTTTTGAATATTGAGGCTCTTCTAAAAGCCCCTGAACATCATATCTGGCTATTATGGCTCTATAGGTAGATATGGATTGTTCTTCGATTTATAAGCATTACAGTATGCCTTAATGTTTATATTTCTGATACTTTTGTGGCCTGTAGGGATGACTATACTGAACAAATGATAAATTTACTTGATAAGTATTCAATACAGTTGGTTTAAGAGAATTAAGATGATTCCTTATACTGCTTGGCATGCTTAATGAAATTAATCTTTCGTTAGTATGAGTAGTTCATTTCATCTAAGCTAACATTCAAATCTAAAGGGGAGATTTTATAAAATTCTAATTCCTCTGCTCACCCTACTTTGGCTTAGACTTATAGCTTGTTGTGGCATATGTGTTTCAAATCATAATGGCTTGTTTGCTCACATTAAATTTTAAGTGAAAATAGGTTGTTCATAGCCATATGATCCTTGTTTTAAATTTTCTAATATATTTGGGATCTATGTGGTTGATGTTTTTGGTTATATTATGAATTGTTCTTAAATGCTTAACTATAAAGATGAAGCTTGCTTGAACTTTCGTGTTAAAGCTTCTTTTTCAGCAAGCGTAGTCCCCAATACTTTTTTATAATAACAAAGAGGGAAAGAATTTTTTTTAATGGAAATGTTCTATGGTAAGAGAATTTTTTTAAACTATGATATGTCTTATCTCTTACTTATATGATTAAATGGTTTCATTAGATGTGCTAGTTTTTAAAAATTTTATGTCATAAACTCCAAATCTTAAGTCATACTTTGAACTTAATTCTTTCACGAGTCTTGCACAATATTTAAATTGCAATGGTTTTTGAATACTGATCATGTTTAACATGTGATTTCAATCTCTCAAATGGCCAGTCTTACTGTTGTTGGTGTGCAGAGTGCCAAAATTTTTCAAAAATAGTAATAATGATGCTTATTATGCCCATATTTTATGTCAAATAAGGGGAGTTCTCTTGTTACGCTAAATTTTTTTTTAATTGTTTTACACTCAACGTAGCCCTTTTGCTGATGCCAAAAAGAGGGGGGGAATTTCTGAACAAAATATCTGAGCTACAAGCATCAAGTATTTGAGCTTCATTGTCAAAACTAAATGCATGATTAACTTGAAATGTCTTCTTTCGCAAATATGCTTGATCTGTATTATTTGATTTTAAAGTATGCATATTGTAAGGGGGAGTCCTTTCATTGCTTGTGTGTGTTTGTCATCATCAAAAAGGGGGAGATTGTTGACTTTTTGAGTATGATCCCTATTTTTGATAATGAAAAAGTACAAGTATCTTATATGTGTATTTAGTATGTGAACAGGATTATAATTCAGCAGACACATAAGGAAATAAGAAATGGAAGCCAAGAAGGCGCATACAACTTGGCGCATTCCATGGAAAAGTGAAGAGTAAAACAAGAAGAAGACATATATTTATTTTTAATTGCATTTAGTATACATTGTAATAATGCATATCTTGTATGATATAATTAAGGCTCAAATGGACCATAGACTAACCTTAGGGGACCAATATTTTCATGAAAATCCTTTTGCATAAATTGCTAAAACTCTTACAAAGGTTTTAAAAATGTTTTTGAAGTCAAAACATGGGCTGAAATTAAATTTCTCAAGGTGCCCAGTCGACCAGCCTTGGCTAAGCCTGAGTGCCTCAGTCGACCGGCCTTAACACTTGGCCAATATTAATTTACATAGGCCCTAGTCGACCGCCCCTTCCAATCCTTATTTTCCCTAGTCGATCGGCCATACCATATTGGCCTAAAATGTAAAGCCTAGCTGACCGGCCTCTTTAACACGCTAAACCCCAGTCGACTAGCCTTCAAAACCCAGTCGACCGGATCTTAGCACCAACATGTCGTTTCTTGCGGATTTGAATTTTCACCTTAGGCAGTCGATTGTACCTCTTGGGTTGAACTACATTTTAAGCCGAAAAATGATCAAAAATTCAAATATAATATTATTTTAATGCCCCTATGGTTAGAAAACGGTCATATTTATAAAAAATATATAAATACAAACCCAAAGCTCTTAAATTGTTTATTCAAAATAATGATTTATATCCTTTCATATTTTGGGCATTTATTTCAAAAATCAAAGCTCTCTCCCACTTATTCTTTTTTGCAAAATCTTTTTGAGGGCAAATTGATAGGTTCTCCTACACTCTTGTTTTTCAAAAATCATTTGTGGAGAAACCATATATTATAAGTGAATTCTTGTGCTTGAATTTTCACTCATCCCTTCAAAAACATAAGATCATTTTACTCTCTCCCACCCTTCCATTTTGAAAACTCTTCTTGGGAGAAAATTTCTTTGGGTTATATATATATATAAACTCATATATATTGCTTGAAAGACTTTATATTACACATCAAATTTCTCCTCTCTCTCTTTCATCTTAAAAATCATTTTTGGAGAAATTTTTGTGAGTTATTCAAAAGGGCTTGAACACATATTTACAATCATATATATTGTGCTTGAAAAGCCTCTTTGCATTTGTGCTTTCATAGATAAATCTTATTTTGCAAAAATCATTTGAAAGAAAAACTCTAGGTTCTCCTACATTTTTATTGAAAAATATTTTTGGAGAAATATTTATTGAGGTTGAATCTTTGAAGTATTTATCATATACATCTCATTCAAAGATTGCAAAAATTATTTTGAGAAAATAGTCTCATACTCTATAGAGCTTTAAATCATCTCATTTGAGAGTGCATGTAGTGCTTTAATTTGTAAATCCTAGCTTATTTGAGAAGTATATCTTTGCACAAAAAATTTTATTTTTCATATCTTGTATCCTTGCGGTTCGGGTAGTGAACCATGTTCCAGGCGTGGGATATCACCCGAGGAGGAGGTGCTCTATCCTGTAAGGGGCGGTTGTAATGGTTTGGCTCCACCTGGTTAAAGAATCAAGGGGGACTCCACCCTATAACGTGATGTAAACGGCTTTTAGCTCCGCACGGTTAAGTGAGTAGGGAAATGGAATCCTCAAGCCAAGCTTGAGGTGAGGACGTCGGCGGGTACAGCCGAACCTCATAAAAATCTTGTGTTTGCGCTCTTTGTCCCTTCTTAATTTATTTTCTTCACTTATCCTTATATTTGATCTATTGTGCATGTTTTAAATATTTGCATATCTGAATATCTGAAATATTTGAGGTTGACTAGAAAGGCCCTAGGTTGAGTAATACTACTTGTGGATTCTAAAAATGGGATATATTTGACCAAAGAATCTTAAATACCGAATTCACACCCTCTTGAGAATAAACCTGTAATGACCTGCTTAAATATTTGTATAATAAAACATAATTAATAACAAAGTCAACCCGAACCCGTGCGTAGCGAGGACACCTGTCATACACAGCGGAACCTAGGCTGCAGTAAAGGTAAATCACATTCATCAACCATAAATTACATAATACCAGAGTCTGCTACATCTCCAAACTACTGTGTTTATATACAATCTCCAAAACGTCAAAATAAGCCTAATATCATACAATAAAAATCTCCTAATCCTAGATCAACACTTACAATTATAGCAGGGAAGCTCAACACACTCAGCAGTGGCCCTGTCCCACCGGTCTCTCTAGGTTTCCTAAAAATCATTTAATGTTCAGGGGTGAAACACTTCTCCGTAATGGAAAATAAACTAAATACAGTTGTGTGGCAACATGAATAGTTAATGATAATATAGATATACAGTACAATCTTCATACCAGAAAACATTCATCATTTAATAACTACAAAAACGTATACTTTCATATTTCTAATAAATCATACTAATCATAACTGTCTGGTATAGCTAATAATACTGAAAACATACCCAGGATGAATAGCTAGCTGGTGTCATGTATTACCCCCCATGACGGGTTGTGCAGCCTGAAGGTGGGACTCGACAATGGCTGGTCGACCACTGCCGAGTCAAAAATGTATGTAAGTACGATGGGCCCACCACACCCTGGTCCAGACTACTACGTGAACGTCTACAACTCTAAACTGAAAGCCACATCGACTATCCATCTCCCACCCCCTCGTGGGGTGGTTAGCACCAATCTAAACATAGATATTTGATCTATAAGTTACGGTACCATGCTCCTAAACTAATCTAAATTAACATCTGGGTTCTAATAACATATAATACATGATAATATAGTGTTTAATATAAATGGCAAATATAGTAGGCTTCCTATCATGCTTTGATAATATTTCATATATACTAGTTTTCCTTTTCCATCCTTGTCAAGACTTATAGACATACTCATTTGGGTTCCTATTGGTCTGCTATTTTCCATATCAAACTTCTTAAGCATATCCTTTATATATTTTGATTTATTTATGAAGGTTCCATTTTTAGCTTGCTTAATTTGAAGTCCTAGGAAGGAAGTCAATTCTCCCATCATACTCATTCAAATTCATCTTGCATACACTGCGCAATGTCTTTACATAGATTTTCAATTGTAGCACCAAATATGATACCATCGACATATATTTGAATAATAAGTATATCTTCATAGTTAGATTTAATAGACAGTGTATTGTCCACTTTACCTCTAGAAAAGCCTTTATCCAATAGAAATCCACTCAACCTCTCATACCAAACTCTAGGATCTTGTTTTAGTCCATATAGTGCTTTTGTTAATCTGAACACATGATCAGAGTTATGAATATCCTCAAAACTTGGAGGTTGTGCCACATAGACTTCTTCATTTATAAATCCATTTAAGAATGAACTTTTCTCATCCATTTGATATAGTTTAAATTTTTGTGAGATGCATAGGATAATAACATTCTTATGGCTTCTATTCTAGCTACAGTAGTAAAGGTCTCATCGTAGTCTATTCTGTTGGCCTTAGAAGGCTTAAAATCTTGTTATTTTGTTTTGATGCTAAAAAACAAGTGAAATTTAATATATTTGTGTGACTAATGATATTTCAGGGCTCATATATGAGAAATTAAGGTGAAAGTGCTCACAAGAATCAAATGAAGCTTAAATGAGTCAAAGCATGGATTTAAAGATGATATATGAAACCTTGAAGAATATGAGGACATGAATGAGTTGTTGAAAGCCAAGGCATATTAAAGTCCAAAGAGCCAAAGAAAGGCAAAGTGAGAAAGCTCAACGAATATGGAAGCTTTAATAAAAGATGAACTCAATCCAAGGACAAAGCATGAAGCTTCAAGAACTTAGAATGTTAATAGCTTATAAGTCTTTATGTAAGTGCTTTTATGTTTAAAATATTGTTTGAAATATTTTGAAGCTTTTAGGTTAATTTCTTAGACTTAGATACCTTCTAAAATACCTGGAAAATATTTTTATAAGGTCAAAAATTATTTTAAAAAAGGTTAGAATCATTTTTGGAATAAAAAGCACCAAAAAGAGTTTTCCCAAATGTTGTCAGTTTTCATATAGCCGCATTGAGGTGAATTTTTCTCTCTAAAAACTCATTATTTTAAAAAATTCTCAACATGAAAGTTGTATTATTTCCTCTTAGCTTTCTTTTGACACCAAACAAACCTAATTCGGAGTTATAAAGAAAAAGTTATGGCCAAAACACTGAAGTGGGGTCACTGCTGTCAAACATCTGAACACTGTTCAACGGGAAAATTTTTTAAATTCTAATATTTTAAAATATAACCGTTTGAGCTCCAAAATTTCTAAAAAAATTGGGTAACTCTATAAGGAAACTTTTTCAACATGTAAACAAGTTGAAAGCCTATAAATACGTGGTTTAGCAAATTAAAACTCATCCAAGAATTGAAAAATCTACTTGAAAAGCTGAAAGCACTCTTGTTCTTCCAAAGCTCTCTTGTTCACTCATTGAAAAACTATTTTACTGAGATATTATGAAGTGCTAATCCTTCCTCCTCTGAATTTCTACTGCTAATCCTCATCTAAGAAGGATATTGCTGAATTCTACACATAAGCTTCATTGTATTTCATATTGATATTTTACATTCAAGTATATAGTGCTGAAATTGTACTAACTTACTCTTTAAGAATGTATACTTGTACGTAGATCTTATCTTGTATTTCTTGTAGTTCTTTGACATTCCCAGGATTGTTTGGATCGTTAGCTAAGTAAGGGGATATTGCTTAGAGAGGCGAGCTCTAGCCTAAAGGAGTGACCGAACGAGGGAATATCGTTTGGAGAAGGCGGGCTCTAGCCTTAACCAAGGATGTTGTAAAGGTTTGTTCCACCCGTCAACGAAACAAGTTTAGTGAATCCTTTGGTGGTTTGCCAAGGGCGAGGATGTAGGCTGGGTATAAGCCGAACCTCGTAAAAATCTCCGTCTCATTCTCTCTTTCCCTTACTCTTTATTTTCAACATATTTAAATTGCGTGGATGGTTTACTTGATAATCATATATACTACGTAATACTTGGAAATCAAGCAAACTTAAGGTTTAATTTTGATTTGGGTTGCGGAAACCAAAAGAGAGTACGTTGGTTACACCATATCTTGCGGAAACCTTACGGAAGTACGTTACTTGGTTAACATCCAAAAGATAAATTTACCAAGAGTTTATTTGAGTTCTAAATATTTGGAAAGAGTGATTTGATTCATCTATATAGGGCTTTACATCAGCAAGCATAAATTCTCATTCACTACGGGGCTTGGTTCAAATTTGGCAAATATAAACAAACAACCATCTTGAGTTGTTATATTACACAAGTGTTCTGTATTGGCTTGTTTGTTTATTTAATAATTTTAGTTGATTGGTTTGGTTGAATGATTGGATGTTTGTATAGTTAAAAATTAAGTAAAGAAACTAAGTTCTTGAGTGCTTAACAAATTAAACAAATCAGTCACGAATTGGTTAAAAGAAATAAAATAAGTTTAAGAATTCTAAAAGGGAATTAAAAGAAATTTTAAAAGCCAATTCACCCCCCCCCCCTCTTGGGAAGCTATTCCTAATTTCATATTCCTTCTTCTTGATTTTATCCTTGAGCTACAAGTCTAGCTTTATTACGTACTATTATACCATTTTTATCCTTTTTATTCCTAAATGCCCATTTGTTTCCAATTACTAAAGGATCAGCGAGTCCAGGAACTAATTTTCATACTTTATTTCTTTCAAACTGATTTAATTCTTCTTGCATAGCTACTATCCAAGAATCATTACTTAAGGCTTCTTCTATATTCTTGGGTTCCTCTTGAGATAGAAATGCGTAATGACTATGGTAGGCTCACCAAGGCTTGGGTCCTTAACAACCAAAAATAATATTTATAAAACCTAACTTAATCCCAAGTTCAATAGAAAGTGGGGAAGTCAGGTGTCAATCCTCTGGGACTTAAAGCGCAGTTATCAAACCACTTTCAAATTAATCTATTCTAGCCTTGTGTAAAAGAAAAGTAAAAGATGATATTTTTCAAGGTATTTTCTATCAACTACTAGAAAGCATGTAAATGAAAGCATGTAAATCTAACTTAACTCTACTCCTATAAAGCAATGCTTAATCATGAATGACACCTAGAATGTTGTTTGCATAATCTATTTTCAGTGAGTTCACCACATTAAACTAACCAGAACCCAGCTAAACAATCCAAGGAGTCGTTCGATGGCATAAAGTAGAAAGGGTGCACCAACCGTCAAGAGCACGATCGAGAACCAAAGTATACTCTATCACAATGATCACGAGAACCTCTATCAGAGACTATAGCCTAATATGTGTACCTAACTGAAGTTGTAGAAGTGCTTATCCTGTCAACCAGACGTTCATCACAATCAAGCGATAAAGGAAAGCATTTAAATGAGAGCAGTAAAGAGAAAGCATGTAAAAAGATCAATCCTTTATATTCAATACGTCTATCACAAACACTAGAAGGGACAAGAGAATGATCATGTACTATACACAAAGATTACACAAATGCCGCCAGTTGTCACAGGCCGTCGGACACTTCGTGCACACACCGAAATAAGAATTGAAATCTACTCTAACTAATCTACAATGGCTCTCAATGACATTTTAAGTTTGTCACTAACCTAAGAGAGGCCAAAGAGGAACCCAGAGCTTATCTTTGAAGTGATTATTTATAGGTTCTAGGGTTTACAAGGTTTGATTTTTAGTTTAGGAAAGTTTGCAGCAAATCTTGAACAGAAGATCGTCGCTGTCGACCAAGTTGCTCTAGTGCTTCCCTTGTGTGTGCCCTAGTCGATACTCACAGGAAATCAGGAATTCAAATCTTCGATGTCTTTGACTAAGTTGCCCGTCAGGATATTGCTGCTCGAGTTGATGGTCAAAATTTGCAGGATCTCAAACTTTAGGAAATCTTAGGAACTCGACGTAATCGGCCCTCAAGGTCTCTTAGTCAACCACTTAGTCAATGCTCTTGGTATTTCTTGGCTCAGTAGAGTTCAGTATCTCACCTTAGTTGCCCTTGGGGATCACATGGTCAATCATTTGATCAACCCTTACAGCATTTTGATCTCAGTCTGAACTATGGAATCTGCAATGGAAGACTAGGTCGCCCCTTTGTGTTGCTAGTCGTGCCACTTGGTTGGACAAAGACTTCCTTTTCTTTGATGATCTGAGGCTTTGGGAGCTTGGCTAAACATCTGACTTTAAGCTTTATGTACTCCAAACACTCCTTTAGCATCTCACATGCCTAATTCCTTGGTTTTAATCTTTATTTCTTGAAAAGACCAACAAACCTTGCATAGCTCCAAACAATGATAACAATTGGTAGATAAATAATAAAGAGAGGATAAGAAAAGGTAAATGAGTGTCTAAAATCATGTGTTTGAAGGACTCATCACAACCCCCAACTTACACTTTGCTAGTTCTCGATCAAAGCAAAATATAAGAAAATTCTAAAATCCCATCTACCTCCTCTTTCGTGGGAAACATAGCTGCATTTACCGTATGCAACAAGGCTTTTAACCCATAGGCTGATCCTAGTGGATGAGTTCTAGTCTCGTGAGGGTTTCCAGGGCGATACCCATGAACACCAATTCAGTGAACAAAAAATGAAAACACATGCAGATATATCACCTTATCACATACAAGTTACTTTATACATGACTCTACTATACACTCACTCCGCAACAATTCAATCATGCAAGTCTCAACAATGCACAGGCATCTCAAGACACAACTCATATACAATCAACCAATGGTTATAATTTAGAGTTAATATTAGCATGTCAATTTAGGTATGATAGACCACTTCACCATGCATGTGTAAGGTGTATGATTTTGTGAATTACAGTGTTATCCCAAGAGGGGAGTGAATTGGGTATTTCAAAATTATTTAAGTTTATTTTACCACTTAATTCCTATTTCAATATTTAATAAAATAATCACAGGGGCTTGAAATTAATTCAAATTATTATCTCAAAAAATTCAATTATGCCCAATTAGCTATCAACCGCATGTAATATTAATCAACATACAAGCATGCAAAAATTGATAATGAAATGCAAGCGGAAAATAAAAAGTTAAGGGAAGAGAGAAGGCAAACACGTTTTCATGAGGTTCAACCAACCCAGCTTACGTCCTCGCCTTGAGCAAACCATTCAAGGATTCCACTAAATCCCTGCTCCTTTAACCGAGATGGAGCTTCCCTTACAATCCTTTGCTTACAAAAGCCACAGCTTCCTCCTACTCCACTGCTTACAAGAGATACAGTTTTCTCCTCAAACCAGGTTTATAGCCTGAACCGTGATTACAATATAGAGTTACAATTTCTACAAATACACTCAGTTAAAGGAGCAGTGAGTACAATATAAAATCCTAACACATATCCTCCATGTGATAAAACTTCAAGCTCAGTATGTATGTAACGATGTAATAGTTATATGAATGATATGCTTCACAAAATTACCCTTTAATCAATATCTCCCAAAAAAAAATGATTTCTTAAAAATAAGAACTTTGAAGATCTTAGGGTTTATTTTCAAATAACCTTAAGCAAGATTCAACAATAAGATCCTTTAAAATAATATTAAATAATGCTCGGATTTATATTCCTGCTATCAAACACTTTGTTAATATCGAATCTTTGAATAAATATGACTTTGAATAATTTGCAAAGATTTAAACAATACTTTAACGATATTCCCCAAAAATATGTTTCAAGAAGCTCTTATAATTTCCAACCAAATACCCAAATAACACTTCTTTGAACAAAGAAATAGTTTTAAAATATCTCAAAGATTTAGGTATTTCAAAAAATAACTTTCTCAAATATTTATCCAATCAATCCATATACAACACCGAAATATTGATTTATGCTCTCAAGAAATATATTAAAATAATGAATGTGGAAACAAAAAATCATATTTAAATGCTTAAAATACTCAAACCTCAATACCACTGTTGATTTCAGGATACGTGCATGAATATTGTTATGATCAACTTAGCAAACGCCCAAAAACTAGATGAGAATCAATTGGAGTGCAGGTAATTTCTCAACAATATGTTCAAAACTCTCAATCTTATGCAAAAGGTGAGGCACTAGGGTTTATGTTAAATCTTGATCGTTGGATCAATTAGATTAAGTAAAAAATCCGCATGTTTTCTTGCTAAAGTTTAGACTTCTAAAATTTTCACAGGTTCAGACGACTGAGCTTTTGGGTTCAGACGTCTGATGTTCTCTAAAGCACTAAAATTGTAGTCTGGACACAGGGTCAGACGACTGAACTGTAGGTTCAGATTTTTGAAGGTGTTGTGCCTGTTCTGTGTTTCAATAATTAAATCTTCAGACAGCTGAACTAATTCTTCAGTCTTCTGAGAAAATTCTTCAGATGCCTAAAGTAAAACTTCAGTCATCTGAGGTTGCATCTTTGGACTTCTAAGGGTACATCTTAGTCGTCTGCGCAGACCAACTTCAGAATTTTTGTAATGACCTAAAAATTAAAACTAATTAAATAATTAGGAAGTATAATAAATGAAATGGATTAATGGATAATAAGGGAAAAGGAAAAAAATTAGAGGAAGGAATAGCAGGCCTCGTCAACAAATGTTCTGTCTTCGTCGACAAGTGTCCTTATAGAGATTGTCGACGAATTTCTTTCCTCGTCGATGAAGGAATCCTAAGAGAGTAAATTTAAAACTCTGAATTTCATCGACAAACGTATCTTCTCGTCGACGAAGTCTCTTTAGTGATTCGTCGATGAACCCACGTGTCTCGTCGATAAAGCCCTTCCTATAAATAGAATTTCCTTCATTTTCAATGAGAAAATTCGGGATTCTTCTTTCTCTCCCTCTAAAAAATGGACCTCCAGCCTTCTTTCTTCGATTTCGGGCTGGATTTGACCCAATTTGACGATTCGGAACCACCACGAGGTTCGTAGGATCATTCTCTGCAAGGCTGTAGGAGCTGATCGTTGGTTTGAGAGGTTTGGGCAAAACCCAAAATCAAGGTAAGTGAGTTATTTTGGGAATTTCTTAATGAATATTGTTATTTGGAGTCTAAGAAGTATTAAATAAGTATTTTTCTTAAGATTTGAGTCAATTGGGATTTATTTTAATTAAACTAGGGTTTTTGATTCAGGGTCCAAGTGAACGTCGTGGGTATCAGTTTTAGGATCTTACAAGCATAGTTCAGAAGTCAGGTAAAGGGAAATTGTATATTAAATCAGATTTTACGTAATTAAAGGTAATAAATTATGTTATATTTATGAATATGTTTTGGTGTGGATTATTAAAATGCCAACCATGTAAACTATGTTTTCTAAGCATAGGGCCATTTATTTAGCTATGTATATGTGGAAATGAACTGATGAAAGTGAAAGGTATTTTCTGGGAAATTAAGTAAGAAATGGAAATTATATTTTCAGTATTTAAATGCTAAATGTGGGTCGACCTATTTTACAAGAATATGTATGCATTCTATTGTTAAATTATGTGGCATGAGTAAATGTAAGTTCAGTGCAAATATATGTTATATGTATGAGATGTAGGTTAAGTAAGTAATGCATTGAGAATAAAATATGATATGAATGATGCTATTTGTGTATGTTAATGCAACCATGTAAATGTAAGATAACTTTAAAAAGTCGTGTTTGTAGATTCTAGCGCATTTTTATGTGGGCTAATTGATGACAACTAGAAGGAGCTGTGTTAGCAGATTCTAGCGCATTTCTATGTGGGCTAACTGATGACGGCTAAAGACCAGTTGTAGTACGAATGAATGAAATGAAAACAGAATGAAATGGCAATGAAATGACAATGGTTTTGCAAAAGACATTTTTGAAAGCCTATAAATACATGGTTTTGCAAATCAAAACACACCAAGAATTGAAAAATCTGATTGATAAGCTAAAAGCACTCTTATTCTTACAAAGTTCTCTTGCTCACTCATTGCAAAACTCTTTTTCTAAGATATTCTAAAGTGTTGATCCTTCCTCCTCTGAATTCCTACTACTAATCCTCATCTAAGAAGGATATTGGTGAATTTTATACTTGAGCTTCAATTCTATTTTGAAATTAGGATAGCTTCCCAAGAGGTGGGGTTAATTGGATTTTTTAAAATTATTTCAAGTTTAATTCTTTGTTGTATATCAATAATCACAACAAGTAAAAACAAAAACAATTCAACCACAACCAAACAACAAGATAATCAAAATCCCTTTGTTTGTATCAATAGCCCTGTAATAAATTGTAAAGAACGCTTAATTTATGTAAGCCCTGTGTTATTCCAAATTCACACTTCTTCTTTGTGTTTAGTTTTTAAACAAACTTTCAGATTAATAAGTTTAGGATGATCAACCAACGTAGTACCTTTGGTTTCCGCAATCAATGTTGATCAAGCCAAAAGGTATTATCCTCCGGTCTATTTAACAACCATACACTCAGAATTTAACAATTTAAAGCATACACGTGGGTTGTAAGTATTGCTTAAAAATAAAGAGTAAGGAAGAAGAGAGAGACACAAGGTTTTATGAGGTTTGGCTTATACCCAACTTACATCCTCGCCTTTGGCAAACCACCAAAGGATTCACTAGTTCAATTCCGTTGACAAGTGGAACAATACCGATTACAATCACTCCTTTCTTTAGGCTAGAGCCTGCCTCTCCAGACGATATTCCCTTATTTGGTCAAACAATTCTACAACCTTGAATTGTCTATAAACAAGAACCAAGATAGAGAAAAATTTGTGTACAAGAAAACACTCTCACAGCAGAGTAGGTTAGTACAACATTCAGCACAAGTAAACTTCAAAGTAATTCAAATATAAAAGAATTTGAAGCTCAATACTGAATTTAGATCACCAAATATCTTCCAAGTATTGAAAGATTCAGACTTTTAAAGCTTTATTTCGGAGTTTGAATCAGCAGCAACTCAGTATTTGAAGTTGGATGAACACAAGAGAGTTTGAGAGCTTTTTAGAGTACTTTGATTGCTGTAAATTTCTTGGTGTTTAAAATCTTTGAAGTTTGGGGCTATTTATAGATGTTTTAAAAGTAATTCCTTACCCCCCAAAGTTTCCTTGAAGTAACCCCCAAGTTTTTAAAAATAGTAGTGCCCAAAAAATTCATTTAAAAAATCTTCCCTTTGGAAATTTTTAAACCAACGTTAGAGTGGCAGTTGCCTGCCACGACCTGGCAGTCACCTTTCATAGAAGAAACTTAAAACACAGAACACTAGAAGTCACCTGCCAGAACCCAGGCAGTCACCTAGCATGACCACCTAGGCACCTGGTTATGTTCAGGCAGTCGCCTGGCACCCTACTGCCTCTTTAAAAATTCTTCATTTAATTTAGGCAGTCGCCTGGCCCTTCTGTTTTACTAAAAAACTTTTCTTTTTAAAACCCTTCTTTTCTTTGATTTGAAAAACATACTTTAGGGTTTTTCTAAAAATATATTTCTAAGTTTCTTTTGATTTTATGAGAGCTTCAATTCAGTTTATACTTGAAATTAACTTGAAGTACTTACATACAAACATCCTTAAAACTTTATTTCTTTGATCTTCAAATAAGTCCTTGTTCTTCTATCATCTTTGAGTTTCTGATCTTTTCTTTGAGCTTTCATCAAGTTATCTTTAATCCTCATGCTCTTCAAGATCTTTCTTTGATCCATAAACTTTATCGTCCTTTTGAGCTTTGTCACTACCTTTAAGCTTTGTCTTTTTCCTAAAAAACTTTCACTTAAACCATATTAAATACATCATGATTTTTTATCATCAAAATAAGAATTGTAAGCTTTGTTATGCCAACATATTTCATATTGATATTTTTACATGGAAGTATAAAGAGCTGAACTTGTACTAATCTGCTCTTTAAGAGAGTGTTTTTGTACGTAGATATTTTATCTTGTTTCTTGTTTTTTTTTTTTTTACAATTCCAGGTTATTGGATCACTGGCCAAGCATGGGGTATCACTTAGAGAGGTGTAGCTCTAACCTATTGAACGAGTGACCAAGTGTGGGGTATCACTTGGAGAGGCGGGCTCTAGCCAATTGAAGGAGTGTGTAAACGGTGTTGTTCCGCCTGGCAACGGAACTGGTTTTAGTGAATCCTTTTATGGTTTGACAAAGGCGAGGATGTAGGCTGGAGATAAGCCGAACCTCGTAAAAACTCGTTCTCACTCTCTCTTTCCCTTACTCTCTTTACATTCAGCATATATAAACTATATGGATGATTTAATTTTCTTAATTATACAAACTATGTAATTTGGAAGTTAAATAAACTTAAAGTTCAATTTTGACTTGGGATTGCATAAACCAAAAGGGAGTACGTTGGTTGCTCAAACATTTGCGAAAACCTCAAAAGGAAGTACATTGGTTGGTTAACACCCAAATAAAAATTAACTACAAAGTTTATTTAAATTTTGAGTTGTTTAGTAATTGAGTTGTGGTTTGCATTGAAGGAACGATTTCATATATATAGGTCTTGGTTCAAATTCACTTTCACTGCAGGGCTTGAATATAAATCATACACTGCTACATACAACAAATTTGAATCTATCAAAGTGTTGCATCTTGATTGAATATATTTTGTTTGATTGAGTTTTGTTTGATTGTTTACCTGAATTGGTTGGTTGTGGATTGAAATCTTTGAAAAAATTAAAAGGCTTAAAAATTCATTTAAAGATTTGAAATAAATTTTATTAACCCAATTCATCCCCCCCCCCCCCTCTTGGGACTACATTTTGTTTTCAATTGGTATCAGAGCAAGGTTATAAAAAATCTTAATTAGTAGCTATACAAAGATCTTAATGGTGCACTTAGGCGTAGCTCCCTTCGGAGAGGGACAATCCTTAACCAGGCCTCCCATCTTTTGTGGTTTAAGCTATACATTTTGGAAACAACGTATGAGGATCTACTTTCAAACTATCGATCGTAGAGCTTAGGAGTTTGTCACGGATGGTGACCTAATTCCTACCAAACTAGTAGATGGAAAACAAGTCCCTAAGGAGAAAAAGGACATAACTGAAATAGATCACAAAATGTTACAAGTGAATTCCAGTGCTATGAATGCTTTATATTGTGCTCTAGATATTAATGAATACAATAGGGTCATGGCTTGTAAATCAGCCAAAGAAATATGGGACAAATTAGAAGTAACCTACGAAGGCACCATAGATGTTAGGGATAATAGGATCGATATGCTCACTAGTGAATATGAAGCCTTTAGGATGAACCCGGATGAAACCATTACAAACATGTACACTAGGTTCACCCATATAATAAACTCCCTCAATGCACTAGGAAAAACATACTCTACCTATGAGATGATAAGAAAAATTCTTAGTGGGTTGCCACCTATATGGGAACCAAAAGCCACTACAATAACTGAAGGAAGAAACTTTAAAAACACTTCCCTAGATGAACTTATAGGTTCTCTCCTTACATATGAAATTGCAACGAATGAAAGAAATGGAAAAACTAAGGCCCAAGAATCTATAGCCTTCAAGCTTCAAAAGAAAACTCTAGTAGTGAAGAAGATATGGATGAAGATGAAGTAGCCTTCGTTTCTAGGAAGCTAACGAAAATTCTAAGAAGGAAAAATAAATTCAAAAGAAAATCCAAATCTGAATCAGATGAAGAAGAAGAAGAAGAAGAAATTAGAAAAAATAAATCTAAGAATAAAACTCCTACATGTTATAATTGCAACAAAGCTGGACATATTAAACCAGAATGTCCACTACTTAAGAAAGATTCTAAAAAGAAAAAGAAAAAGGTCATGAAAGCCACTACTTGGGACAACATGAGTACAAGTAGTTCGGAATGTGAATCAAGTGACCAAGAGATTGCTTATACTTGCTCCATGGCATGGAATGATGATAAAGAACAATGTTCCTCATCCAAATCGGATAATGAATATGATAGTGATTCATCTAATGAGTCTGTTGACCTTACGTGTCACGCCCGGTTTTGATTATGACAAATACTCATTGTATCTAATGGGTAATTGAGTTTTTGTGCAGGAATCAAGAATGACAAGATCAAGATGTGCACAAAGCAAGAAAGGCTTGAAGACAGTTTCATAAACTCTTAATTGAAATATTTTCCAGCGAAATTGTCTGTAATAGTAATTAGGGTTTTTCGGTTTGTAATAAGCTCACACACATCACATGAATGATTTACTTTGTAAGCTCAAACCGAACCATAGAAAGACCTTAGAGTGTACCTTCGGGCGACCGAAGGTCGACCGACACCGGACTTTTTCGGTGTCTTCAAAATTGGACCCCAAGTGGCCTTAGGACACACACATATGCACATATGTTTATTAGGCACTTGAAATTGATTGAGTTGGGTCAATTCGGGACCGAAATGCACACTTGGTGCACTTTCGGTCGACCGAGCCAAACAGTTCAAATTGGCCCGGTCGACCGAAACCGGTCCGGGTCAACTATTTGACCCAGTCCCGGTCGACCGACCCCTTACAAGTCATTTGACCTCGGTCGACCGAACCACCTGGGAGTCAACTATTTGACCCCCCCGGTCGACCGAACCACTTTTGTACTCCAACAACTCGGTCGACCGAAGCGCCTCGGGAGAATTCCCAACAACTCGGTCGACCAAGCCGTGCAGTTCAAAAAGGCCTCGGTTGACCGAAACTCGGAGATTTCAAAAATCGCCCTTACCCGGTCGACCGACCCCTTAGTTCAAAATTCCCTCGGTCGACCGAGCTACTTGAGTCCCGGTCGACCGAGCTACTTTTGGTCGACCAGACCTCTCGGGTTGCTCCCATTTTTACCGTGGTTAATACTTTTCTAAACAGGGTTAAAATGCACTAAACTTCATTAAACTTTTCTGATAATACCCTATAGGTCCCCAACGGTCATATTTTCTCCCTTGCCTATATATATGCCTTCATTTGCAAAGATTAACAAGGTATTAGCCACCTTGATTAGGGAAAAATTCTTTGAAAAACCAAAACCCTATAATACTCATTTTATTACTCAAACCACTCATACTTGCCTTCTAGCATTGCCTACATATTTTGTAAGTTGATTGAGTGTTTTGCTTAATAGGTTTGCTCTCCTTGTGTTACTCGTTTGATTTTCTTGAGAGCCACACCTTAGGATTCTTAGGAGGCTTTTGCTAATAAAGCATTTCCTAAGAAGACCTTGTTAGATCTTCTAAGCTTGCACCTTCATTGCAAGATCTTGAGAAGAGTGTATTTGCTTTTGTCTGCAAAAACTTTTCAAAACACTTTCAAATATCTATTGTACTTTTATGTTGCAAAATACTTTGAAGAGATATTTGCATGTGTGATTGTGATCTTTGTTGCAACATTCTTTCACTCATATATCATTTGCTGAATACAAAGATTACATGTCTTTTGCAAATCAAGCATATACATCGTTTAATACTTACATGCTTGAAATATCTAAATGATCGAAATATACAAGACTTGACATCTTTGTGTGAACCTATTTATTGAACATATCTTGTGATACAAAGACTGTTAGTTCGACACTCTCACGTACACATTACACTGATAGAATATACTTTGAGAGTTGAACCATATTGACCACATTGAGCTTACAAATTATTTCATATTTGTGGTGTATATTATTGTGCGAATTTGGGTACATATCTACTTTACTTAAAAGCATAATCACTGTACCAGTTCATTGTAATACACTTTGATTGTATTTTCAGGCACGGGCCTGAAGAGGGAGACTAGCCCTGGAATAGTCCCGGATTGGCTTAGACCCGGTTAGGAAAGCTAGGTGCGTCGTCCTGTTAAGGCGTGTAGGTTGAGGTCAGCCCCGCTAATTGACCTGGTTAAGGTTGAGGTCAGCCCTGTGTTAATTTGACCTGGTTGTAAACGGTGCCGCTCCACCCTTAAGTGAGCTCTTAGTGGAATCCTCTAGCTTGCGAGCTTGAGGCGGGGACATAGGCACGGTTGGCCGAACCCCGATAACATATCGTGTGTTCATTTATATTTCCGCACTTTATATTAGCCGCACATGTATGTTATGGGTGAATGATGCGTATGACTTAAATTTCACATTATACTTATCTACGCATTTGGAAATTGAATAGGCAGACCCTAGGTTGTGTATATACTGCTGTTTATCCGGCTTAACCTAGGTGATAAATTTTAAAATTCCAATTCACCCCCCCCTCTTGGGAATACACCAATTCTAACAGAGTCTAATGATGAGAGCATGCCATCTTATGAAGAACTTCAAAATGACTTATTCACGGTGCATAAGATGTTAATTAATGTGACTAAATGATATACTTCATTGAAAAATAAGAATGAAGATGAAAGAGTTAGATTCCCTTAGAATGGCTGAAAGAGAAAAGCATTTAAGATTCAAGAAAATAAAAAGTAAGAATGAAGCTATGACAAAGGAATTAGAATCTAAAAATGTTCTTGGAAATGAAAAAGATTTAAAAATCAAGAAACTTGAAAGCAAAAATGAAAAGATGATAGAAGATCTTCGATCCCTATCCTCTATGGAATATAAGAAAGACATATATATTTCTGGATTAGAGGATAAAATCAGAAAATTATCTCAAGAACTAGAGAAATCACAAAAGAAGGTTGATGACAAGAAAGATATTGAGATAAATGATCTCAAAAATCAAATTGAAGATAAAGAAAAGATCATTTACAACTTCACAAAAGGAAAGGAAAACTTTGACAAAATGATAGGCTCACAAAGGATGTCCTTAAACAAAGAAGGCATTGGATTTAATGGGGTTGAAAATAAAAAGAAAAAGAATCTTTACATACAATATTTTTCAAAAGCAACCAAAGATTATGCTAGCACATCTTCTAATGCCTACACTAACACCATATGCTACCTATGCAAGAAAAAAGGTCATATAAAGTTTGAATGTCCATTAAAGAGAAAGGATGTAAGAATTAAACAAGTATGGAAAATAAAAGAAAAATCACTTATGAAACCTACCGGACCCAAAAAGATATGAGTTAGATAAAAAGCCTTGTATGAGACAAATAAATAACATTGTTGGCCAAAATCATAGGATGATTCATAAAAGCTTAGAATAGAGAGTTTTAAAATTTGGAAAGAAAGTTTATATGAAAGCAAAAATCAAGCATATTACATGAATATTTTAATAAGAAACATTTTAAGAATGAGAGATACTTGAAGACAACTTGAGCAATATGATAAATCAAACGAAAATGAAATACATGTATGATCACGACTTGACTCATATTAATAATGTATGACTCATTATATTGTAAACTTGAGCATGATTACGAAGCTAAATCTTGATATAAGAAGCATAGAGTTTGAGCATGTGATTGTTGAGCATGAGCATGAATATTGATATAAAATTAGTTTTTGACTATGCATGCTAATAATGAATCAAGTGGATAAATTTGTCTTGTGCTGCTCTTTATATTGGTATCCATGAGCTATGAATGATATTTTTGATATCCATGAACTATGCATGATGTGATATTAGCTTTGGTATCTATAAAGTATTTTTGGTATCACATTTTAAAAATGTTAATTGGTATCACAACTTAAAAGGCTCAATTGGTATCACAAATTGATATTTAAGAATGATAAGCATAATTGAACTCATGAGCATGTTATGATATTGATGATGTTAACATGATATTGGTATTTGATGATTGTGTTCATGAGAAAATACAGGATATGAATCAATATATGAAGCATGGATAATAAACTTAAAAGCATAATTGGTATCAAATCTGAATGTATTAAATTTAGGGGGAGTATTATGACTTATTGCTTGTATTATGTTTATTTCCAAATTATTAAATTGGAATCATGCAATAAATAATTGGTATCATCAAATATTATGCATGTTGAAGTTTAAAGTACTATACTTTTTATGGTTGCTGATAGCCTTAGTACTTAAAGTCTTACTCTTTTTTATTGAAGTCAAAAGGGAGAGAAATTTTGGGCAAAAATTGAGCATGATATTAAAAATTGGAAGCTTATTGAAATGATATATAAAAAGGACAAGAAGTAATTGATATTGATTGATATTGATATTGAATAATGTGATGAGCATAATAGTAAAAGAGTTTTTTGTTGGCCTAGCAAGGTTTTTCAATCAGTTTTGATGATAACAAACAAAAGACTATTTAACTTGAAAAGATTGAGTTTTGTGTTTCAAGAAATATGAATCAAGTATGGTTTAAGCAAAGTTCAAGTATAGCTCAAGTATGGTTCAAGAGAAGATCGAGTATAAATCAAGTATGGGACAACTACTCAAATGATTCAGAGAGAATCTAATATATTTGAAGCTAAAGCAAATTTTTTTTTCAAAGAACCTCAAGAGCAAAGCATGAGAGAGAACTCAAGCACATCTTATGAAGGCTTAGGAAATATGTTTGTAAGTATTTCAAAAGTTAAAGTATCATTTGAAATATATTTCGAAGCTTTTTCAAGAGATTATAAAGATTTAAGGACCTATTTAAGTATATTGAATTAAGTTTTTATAAAGATCATAAGAGAGCAAAACAGTTTTAAAGAAAGATATTTTATAAAACGGGATTTTAATAGCTCAAATGACTGAACTTCAAGTTCATACATCTGAAGAATTACTTCAGACGTCTGAAGAATTTATAGAACAAGACAGAAAGAGGCAATAGTAGTTCAGATGTCTGAACTCGTGACTTCAGACGTCTGAACCCTAACTTCAAACATCTTACCTTGTATCTAGTTCTATTTTAAAGGGATTTCAGGAACTTTAGACGTCTGATCTCGAATCCTCAAACGTCTGAACACCGTTCAACGGGCAAAAATTTTAAAACTCTTATTTTTAAATTATAGCCATTTGAACCCCAAATTTTCTAACAACTTGGGAAACCTTTTAAGGAAACTCTTGTAACAAGGAAACATGTTTTGGAAGCCTATAAATACATGGTTCTTGTGAATCAAAAATTATCCCAAGCATTGAAAATCTCTCAAAGCTCTCTTGCTCTCAAAATCTCTTTTGATCAATTTCTTGCAAAGCTAAAAGTATTGTTGTTCTTATATTTTTGCTCATCAAATCCTGAAGAATTACAGATTTATTATCTGGAGAAAAGGATTTTTGTGAATTCTTTGAAAAGTTTCAAAAGTTTATTTCATTCTTGATATTTTATCTTTTGAAGTACATAGTTTTGATTTGTACTAATTTTCTCTTTGTGTGAGCTTCTTATGTACACCAGATTTTAATATTTCCCTTGTAGATTTTGGATGATTTCAGGCTGTTGGAACGTTGACCAAACAAGGGCATATTGTTTGGAGAAGGTGGGCTCTAGCCTTGACCAAAGGAGTGGTTGTAAAACAGGCGTTGTTCCACCTAGTAACGGAACTGCTATAGTGGAACCTTTGGTGTTTTGCCAAGGGCAAGGACGTAGGCTGTGTTGCAGCCAAACCTCATAAAAATCTTGTGTCTTTCTCTCTACTTTATTTTATATTCAGTACTTGCTGTTGTTATATGATTTAAAAAGTGTAGGTTGCAGGTGTTTTAAGTAAGAAAGAAACGAAGACTCTTGATATTTAGAAAGTACGTTTTGTTTAATTGTTTGCTGAAACCCAAAAGGGAGTACGTGTGGAAATCCTAATCAAGAGAAGTGCAAACTAAGAGCTTACTTAAAGAAGGTTGTAAATATTTACAGGAAAATTCACAAAAGGACTAATCTTCTTGGTTAAGTGGTTGAATTGTCTTGACTTCATTAATTGGCTTGTTGGTTTAAATTTCAGTATTCTCAAGTTTGATTTGCAGTTATCAATTGTATTTTTGTTAGTATCATAAATAAAAGCTCATAAATTTATTAAAAAATCAAAAAGAATCCAATTCACCCCCCCTCCCCCTCTTGGGAAGCTATTCATAATTTCATTTTTGAAATTGATCATGATATTGTTAAGTTTTTCAATATGATGCTTATTGAAAGGGGGAGCCTTCTTAAGGCTTACTCAAATTTTTGCTTCTTGTTTGTCATCATCGAAAAGGGGGAAATTGTTGGCCTTACGAGGCTTAAAATCTTGTTTTGATGCTAACAAATAAGTGGAACTTAACATTTTTGATTGAGTGGTGATATTTCAGAACTCACAAGGATCACATATGTGAAAGTAAGGTCAAAGTGCTCACAAGGATCAAATGAAGCTTAAAAGAGTCAAAGCATGGATTTAAAGATGATATTTTAAAGCTTGAAGAAAATGAGGACATGGATGGTTTGTTGAAAGCCAAAGAAAATTTAGAAGTCAAAAGAGCCAAAAAAAAAAAAAGCAACGTGAGAGAGCTCAAAGAAAGACAAAGCATGAAGACTCAAGTACCTAGAATGGGAAAAGTTTTAGAAGTCTTTATGCAAGTGCTTTAATGTTTAAATATCGTTTGAAATATTTTGAAGCTCTTAGGTTAATTTCTTGGATCTATATACCTTTTAAAATACTTGGAAAATATTTTTATAAGGTGAAAAGATATTTCAAAAAGGTAAAATTATTTTTTGAATGAAAAGCACCAAAAAGAGGTTTTTCCAATTGCTGTCATTTTTTCTACATTCGAATTGAGGTGCTTTTTTCTCTATCAAAACCTCCTTATTTTAAAAATTGTTCAACATAAAGGTTGTAGGATTTTCTCTTACCATTCTTTTGACACAAAAATACTGAAGCGAGGTCACAGCTGTCAGCAAACTGAACACTGTTCACAGCAGAACTTCAGAGGACTGAACAACAGACAGAACCACTTCAGATGACTAAAGTCTAACTTCAGTCGTCTGAAAAATTTCCTCAAATGACTGAAGATTAAGTTCAGACTTCTGAAGATTTTGTGGAAAGTTTTCTAAAGAGGTAAAACCACCTCAGATGACTGGACCCGAAAGTTCAATCGTCTGAACACTGTTAACAGGCAAATTTTTTAAATATTTTAAATTCAAAATAAAGGTTGTTTGTACCCCAAATTTTCTAAAAACTTAGAAGATACTCCAAGTAATCTTGGGCAACATGAAAAAAATTTTGAAAGCCTATAAATACATGGTTTTGCAAATCAAAACACACCAAGAATTGAAAAATCTGATTGATAAGCTGAAAGCACTCTTGTTCATACAAAGTTCTCTTGCTCACTCATTGCAAAACTCTTTTGTTTAGATATTCTAAAGTGTTGATCCTTCCTCCTCTGAATTCCTACTACTAATCCTCATCTAAGAAGGATATTGGTGAATTCTATACTTGAGCTTCAATTCTATTTCATATTGATATTTTATCATTGATGTATATAGAGCTGAACTTGTACTAATCTGCTCTTTAAGAGAGTGTTTTTGTACCCAAATATTTTCCCTTGTTTCTTGTTGTTTTTTTTACAATTTCAGGTTTTCATATTGTTGGCTAAGCATGGGGTATCGCTTAGAGAGGTGTAGCTCTAACCTATTGAACAAGTGACTAAGTATGGAGTATCACTTGGAGAGGCGAGCTCTAGCCTACTAAAGGAGTGTGTAAATGGTGTTGTTCTGCCTAGCAAAGGAACTAATTTTAGTGAATCCTTTGGTGGTTTGCCAAAGGCGAGGACATAGGTTGGAGATAAGCCAAACCTCGTAAAAACTCGGTCTCACTCTCTCTTTCCCTTACTCTCTTTACATTCAATATAGATAAACTGCGTGGATGATTTAATTTTCTTAATTATACAAACTACGTAATTTGGAAGTTAAATAAACTTAAAGTTCAATTTTGATTTGGGATTGCAGAAACCGAAAGGGAGTATGTTGGTTGATCAAACCTTTTCAGAAACCTCAAAAGGAAGTACGTTGGTTGGTTAACACCCAAAGAAAAATTAACTAAAGAGTTATTTTAAATTCTGAGTTGTTTGGGAATTGAGTTGTGGTTTGCATTGAAGGAACGATTTTATATATACAGGTCTTGGTTCAAATTCACATTCACTATAGGGCTTAAATATAAATCATATACACAGGGCTGTATACAACAAATCTGAATCTATCAAAGTGCTACATCTTGATTGAATATATTTTGTTTGATTGATTTTTTTTTTTATTGTTTACTTGAATTGGTTGGTTGTGGATTGAAATCTTTAAAATAATTAAAAGGCTTAAAAATTCATTAAAAGATTTGAAAGAAATTTTAATAACCCAATTCACCCCCTCTCTCTTGGGACTATATCTTTAATTTCAAAAAGGTTTATTTGAATTCTGATTTTGGAAAGAGTAATTGGATGTTATTTTGATTATCAATTGAAAGGCCAACTACATTCTCTACAGGGCTAACAAATTCATATACGCAAGACTGCAAACAATCAAGCCGAATATTGGCAAAAGAATTGCAAAGCATATATTGGTTACTTAAATTATGGTTGATTGGTTTGAGTAGTTGATTGATTTTTTATTTGTGTTGTGGTTGCGAATTGAATAAAATATTTAAGCCTTTGTGTGATTGCTAAATCAACAAGAAGTCAAGAAATCTTTGAAAGAATTAAAAAAGGTTAAGAATTCATAAAAGGATTTAAAAGAAATTTTAATAACCCAATTCACCGCCCCTCCCTGCTTGGGGCTACACCTCACTAACATATATTTTACCCTTTACATACTCCTATATAACCTAGTATTACAAGCATAGGCCTCTCCGTCACATGACTTTATTATGCTCACAAATAATGTAGCGATTTAGTTGTGTAGAATTCGCATAACATGGCTGATATCTTGGTATTACACTAGGAAGTTGACTAGTGGTTTGTTTGGTGTTGACTCTACGAGTCCAATCCGGTTTTGATAATGACAAATCACTTGATATTTGATATGTGCATTGAGTTTGTCAACAGAACTTATATTAAGCATGCACGGAAGGATAACGAGTCATAGAAGCCTTAAAGTAAAGAATACATATCTTGGCAAGATCCATGGAACTCAAAGAGTACAAGAATCAAGATGCAAGCGGCAAAGCTCAAGAACATCTTGGGAATGGTAGTTAGAACTCATGTACTTACATTTTCATAAGATTTAATTTGAGGCTCAACATAACTTAGAATGACTTTAGGATTCATGCATTTCATGTATATCATTAGGGGACTTTCATGGACCTTGAAATACTTTTAAAATCATGGAAAATATATTTTATATAAGAGCCAAGAAAAAAAAAAGCAAAATAGATTTTTGAACTGGAAAGTAAATATGCAAAAGTTGGGAACTTCGGATGACTGAACCTTAAGTTTGGTTGACTGAAGAATTTCCTCAGACGTTGGAAGAATAAGCTCAGTCGTCTGAAGATTTATGGGTGAAAAACAAAAACTGGCAGAAGCACCTCAAATGATTGAACCTTGACCTCATTCGTCTAAACTTGACACTTTGGTCGTCTGACCCTTGACCTCGGTCGTCTGACCTTGTGTCCAGGCTATTTTTTCAAAGGGTAAAAATGACTTCAGTCATCTGGGCCCTTGACCACAGTCGTCTGAACTTGCTGGAAAGATTAAAATTTTAATTTTTATTGTGTAAACACGTGAGCTATCTTTTGATCCAATGGTTAAGATCAATTCTAAAGGTAAGACACTATAAATACTGATTATCTAAACCCTACTATGCAAGCTAAATACAAGAAGATCAACGTAAAGAGAAGAACACATCTTGTTGAAAAGAAAACTGAGATACTTGAGCTGATTGTTGTACGTTTGCCTATGCTCTAGTTTCTACACATCATCTTTGGGCAAATCACCTTAGAAAATCTAAATGGATCTCTCGTATACATCTTGTGCTTCAACTTGGTTTACAGTTTGGTTATTACATTTAGTTTTGTTAGAGAATCTCATATCACCATCTGTTTTGATATCTTTAGAGAAACTTGATATTGAGTTTTCACATTCATATAAAGATTGATTTTGACAAACTCAATACTTGAGAAAGTTTTTATTTGGCCATTGTTTAAAGAGTGATCGTTCAAGTGTATTCAAAGTTAAAGATGTGATTTTTGGGTTACTTCTAAACTAGTTAATTAGATATTCTAACAAATGCATAACTAGATGTATACATATTGAAGGATATTTTCTAAAAATCATATATTAAGTATTTGATACTTGGTATTCTCTTCAAATAGATATATATATATATATATATATATATATATATATATATAGATATATGATCACATTGAGATCGAACTCTTGAGAGAAATATTGTTTTGACAAAGCGTGTGTCAAATCTTTGTAATCTTCAAAGCTACTTTTGTATTCAAAGATTTAACCTAAGTTTCTCCCAAATATTGATTCATACAAACATTTTGGGAGATTTGATTAAAAGAGAATTGTGTGTTAAAGCATATCATACATAAACAATTGTATCGTTTCATACATTCTAAGCTCCAAGTTATATCATATGTTAATGTATTAGGAATTTGAATTGTACTCACGAGCTTTTGTTTGGAAGTATTTTTGAGTGTTTTTATAGATTCTATTGTATACACGGTTCGATGTGTGAACCGGGGTTTGAGGAAGGAGTTGTATCTCTTATAAGCAGCGGAGTAGCAAGGAGTTGTGCTTCTTGTAAGTAGCGGATCGTAAGGAAAGCTCCATCCCAATTTAATGAGAAGGGATTTTAGTGAAATCCTTGAGTGGTTGCTCAAGGCGAAGACATAGGCTGAGTTGGCTGAACCTCGTAAAAACTGCGTTTGTCTTCTCTCTTCCCTTTACTCTTTACTTTCAGCACCACATTTAAATTGTTCTTATTGCATGTGTAGGTTGAATAACATTGCACACAATTAATTGGGTAATAAGAACACTTTGGTAAATTGAATTTGTTTTGTTATAAATCCCTGAGATTTGGTTTCTAAATATACAAGTAGGGATTAAAAGGTAAATAGAGTCAAAGAATTTGAAATACCCAATTCACACCCCCCCCCCCCTCTAGGGATTGCACCTAATTCAACAATTGGTATCAGAGCGGGTATACATAGGCTTAATAGTTTATTTGTAAAAAGATCACATGGCACATATCGGTGTAACTCCATTCGGTGAGGGACACTCATCCACTAGACCACAAATTTTCTATGATATAAACTACACCTATTGGAAACGTAGCATGAGCATATATCTATTGAACATAGATTGGAAGGTTTTCGAAAATAGTGACTAAGGGAAATCACATTCCCATGAAAGTAATTGATAACTAATGTACCTAAAACTGAAGATGAATATACAGAGGAAGACCAAAAATCAGTACAAATCAATCCTACTGCCATGAACTTGCTTTTATGTGCATTAGATGTCAATGAATTTAATAGGGTAATGGCATGTAACTCAACTAAAGAAATTTGGGAAAAATTAGAAGTTACATATGAAGGTACTAAGGAAGTCAAGGATAGTAGGATAGACATGCTTACTAGTGAATATGAAGCATTTAAAATGACACTTGATGAATCTATACAATCCATGTACACTAGATTCACACACATCATCAATTCCTTGAATGCACTTGGAAGGACTTACCCTACTTATGAGTTGATCAGGAAAATACTCAAGGGATTACCTCTAGTGTGGGAAGCAAAAGCTACGGCAATAGTAGAAGGGAGAAATCTCAAGGAGATGTCGGTGGACGAACTTATTGGATCGCTCATCACCTATGAGTTGGCAATAAACAAGAGGAAGATTGAGCAAAGCAAAGAAAAGAGGGTTGTTGCACTTAAGGCATCATCAAGCTATTCAAGCGAAGGAAGTGATTCTGAAATGGATGATGACATGGCTTTCCTAACAAAGAAGTTTGGGAAGTTCTTGAAGAAGAACAAGAAGTTCAACAGAAATATCTGAAACTCTAAATCGAAAATAGGAGAGCCTAACATGAAGAAAAAAAAGGAGGATCCACCAACATGCTACAACTGCCAAGAAGTTGGACACATCAAGCATGGGTGCCCTAAACTAGTGAAAGCCTCAAAGAAAAACAACAAGGCACTGAAAGTCGGTTGGGATACTCATATCACTAGTGGTTCAGAATCTAAATCCAATGACGATGATATTTCCATTCTGTATCTAATGGCACATGATGACCTTGAGATATGCTTAATATCAGCATCCTCAAAAGATAGATGGTATATGGATAGCAGATGCTCACGTCACATGACTGGAGATTAAGCAAAGTTCACATCCATCACACCCAAGGATGCAAGGTTTGTTACTTTTGGAGATAATGCTAAGGGTAGGATCATAGGTGTAGGTAAATTCAGTAATGATTCCCCACTCATTATAGATGATGTTTTATTAGTTGAAGGTTTAAAACACAACTTATTGAGCATAAGCCAACTATGTGATAAAGGTTACAAAGTGTCTTTTGAACATGAAAAATGCACTGTTGAACATAAAACTGATAATAAGATGTTGTTCACTGCTAAGCGTCATGAGAATGTATATACCACAATCTTTGATAACTTAACCTCATAGAGTGTGACAAGCTTATCTGCTATGAATGAAATTAGCTGGATTTGGCATAGGAGACTAGGACACGCAAACATGGATTTAATCTCAAAACTTGTTAAGAAAGAATTAGTTAAGGGGGTGCCTAAGACAAAATTTATGAAAGATAAAATCAGTGATGCATGCCAACTAGGAAAACAAGCAAGAACAAGCTTTAAGAAGAAGAAAGAAATCTCCACCACTAGGCCACTCCAAATGCTACACTTAGACTTATTTGGTCCAAACCCAATTCAGAGCTTAGGAGGAAAATCATACGCCTTTGTCATTGTTGATGACTTTTCAAGATATACATGGGTACTATTCTTAGGTCACAAAGATAAAGCAAGTGAAAAATTCATAAACCTGTGCAAGAAAATCCAAAATGAAAAGGGATATACAATCACTAAAATTAGAAGTGATAGGGGTAGAGAATTCAAAAATCAGGGCTTGGAAGACTATTGTAATTCATTAGGAATTGCCTATAATTTTTCAGCACCTAGAACACCACAACAGAATGGTGTTGTTGAAAGGAAGAATAGGTCTATACAAGAAATGGCCAGAACTATGCTTAACGAACATAAATTACCTAAGTACTTTTGGGCTGAGGCAGTGAATATTGCTTGCTATGTTCTAAACAGAGTGTTGATAAGACCATCTCTTAATAAGACCCCTTATGAATTATGGAATGGTCATAGACCAAACATAATATATTTTCATGTCTTTGGCTGTAAATGTTTTGTGCTTAGACATAATGAACACCTAGGAAAGTTTGATGTGAAATCTAATGAAGGCATCTTCCTAGGGTATGCATTAGATAGTAAAGCCTATAGAGTATATAACAAACGAACATTGACGGTCATAGAATCCATTCATGTAGTGTTCGATGAGTCAAATCTCTTCTCCAAAAGAACTTATGAAGATGAAATTGAATTAAACAAGGAATTTGAAGAACTATCAATTGAGAATGATTTAGAAAAGAAAAATGAAATTAAGGAACCATCCATTGAGATTGATCAAACTAAAAATGAGGTTAATGAGCCACCTAGAGAATGGAAATATATAAAGAATCATCCCATTGATCAAATAATAGGTGAAGCATTACGTGGAGTAGCCACTCGCTCCTCTCTTAGGAACATGATTAGTTATTTTGCATTTCTATCTCAAGAAGAACCTAAGAATGTGAGTGAAGCTATAGAGGATGAATCTTGGGTGTTGTCCATGCAAGAAGAGTTAAATCAATTTGAGAGGAATGAAGTATGGACACTAGTTCCCAGACCTAAGGATAAATCAAACATTGGAACCAAATGGATATATAAGAATAAGAAAGATGAACATGGAATAGTTGTGAGAAATAAGGCTAGATTAGTAGCCGAGGGATATAATCAAGAAGAAGGTATATATTTTGAAGAAACATTTGCACCTGTAGCTAGAATGGAAGCCATTCGAATTTCAAGCTATATCAAATGGACGTCAAAAGCGCATTTTTAAATGGCTACATAAATGAAGAAGTATATGTAGAACAACCCAAAAGTTTTGAAAACCATAAGAATCCAGATCACGTGTATAGACTGACAAAAGTCTTGTACAGTTTAAAGCAAGCTCCTAGAACTTGGTATGAAAGGCTAAGTGGTTTTCTATTAGAAAATGGATTTATAAGAGGAAAGATAGATACAACCCTATTCATTAAGTCCAAGAAAGATGATATTCTCCTAGTGCAAGTATATGTAGATGACATCACATTTGGCACTTCAAACAAAAAACTGTGTGATGAATTTGCCAATACCATGCAAAATGAATTTGAGATTAGCCGTTAAATGAATACTTAGATACCTGATAGGAACCATGGAAATAGGATTATGGTATCCTCAGTACACATCTTTTAAGATTCTCATATATTCAAATGCTGATTTTGCAGGTAGCAAAGTGGATATAAAGAGCACGAGTGGTACTTGTCATTTCTTAGGAAATTCCTTAGTCTCTTAGTTTTCCAAGAAGCAAAATTCAATTACTCTTTCCACAGTAGAGGTTGAATACATCGCGGCAGGTAGTTGTTGTGCTCAAACGCTTTACATGAAGCAACAACTGAAGGATTTTGGATTAAGTTATGAAACAATCCCTATTAAATGCGATAATACAAGTGCGATAAATATTTCAAAGAATCCCATATTACATTCACGAACTAAGCACATAGAAATATGACATCACTTTCTTTGTGACCATGTACAAAAAGGGGATGTGACACTAGAGTTTGTATGCACGGATGAACAATGGGCAGATATATTCACAAAACCACTTGTGCAAGATAGATTTATCCAAATTAGGCGTGAATTAGGTCTCATGCATAGCCGATAGGTTGCCTAGAATTATGTTAGATGATATAATTCAGGGGGAGCAACGTCACTTACGATGTAATCACTCGGTATCATATTAATCAAATTTTTGGTATTGCATTAATCCACAATTGGTATCAAAAAATTTGACATAACATTTAATCAACATTTGGTATCCTCATGTAATCTTTGAAATTTATGTGTTAGCAAGTGGGATAGTTGATGTCAAAAAGCATGAGAAGGAATTTTTTTGACTAATGGTTGAACATAAGGATACGTCTACTCATGTATTATTATTTTACACCTTTTTGTTGATGTCAAAAGGGGGAGAAAATTGGGAGCAAAAATAATAGAAATCAGGAGAAAATGCATAAATAAGAGAAATTGAGAAAAATGAGCACAAATTAAAACCTTATGTTGGGGAGAAATATCAGGAGCAAAAACTGTTGGCAAAACTGATTGTGCAAAAGGGGGAGAAGTATAATAACAAAAATTGTTGAAACATCATAAGCATATTGTCATTCATTGAATATTTGATGCATTAATTGAGGGGGAGCCTTATTTGGTGTAACCCGTTATATATTCTTTTTGCTCGTGCATTTGTCATCATCAAAAAGGGGGAGATTGTTGACTCTATGAGTCCATTCTGCTTTTGATAATGACAAATCACTTGGTATTTGATCTATGCATTGAGTTTGTGAACAAGACTTATATTAAGCATGCACCGAAGGATAACAAGTCATGGAAGCCTTAAAGTAAAGCATACATATCTTGGCAAGATCCATGGAACTCAAAGAGTACGAGAATCAAGAAGCACGCGGCAAACTTCAAGAACATCTTGGCAATGGGTATTTAGAACTCATGTACTTACATTTTCATATGATTTAATTTGAGGCTCAACATAACTTAGAATGACTTTGGGATTCATGTATTTCATGTATATCATTAGGGGACTTTTATGGACTTTGAAATACTTTTAAAACTCTGGAAATAAATTTTATATAAGAGCTAAGAAAGAAAGCGAAATAGATTTTTGAACTGGAAAGTAAATATGCAAAAATTGGGAACTTTGGATAACTGAACCTTAAGTTTAGTTGACTGAAGAATTTCCTCATATGTTTGAAGAATAAGCTCAGTCGTCTGAAGATTTATGGGTGAAAAACAAAAATTGGCAGAAGCACCTTTGATGATTGAACCTTGACCTCGGTCGTCTGAACTCGACACTTCGGTCGTCTGACTCTTGACTGTGGTCATCTGACCCTGTGTCTAGGCTATTTTTTCGAAGGGTAAAAATGACTTCGGTCGTCTGGGCCCTTGACCTCAATCGTCTGAACTTGCTGGAAAGATTAAAATTTTAATTTTTTGTTGTGTAAACATGCGAGTTATCTTTTAATCCAACGGTTGAGATCAATTCTAAGGGTAAGACACTATAAATACTGATTATCTAAACCCTAGTACGCAAGCTAAATACAAGAAGATCAACGAAAAGAGAAGAACACATCTTGTTGAAAAGAAAACTGAGATACTTGAGCTCATTATTGTACGTTTGCCTACGCTCTAGTTTCTACACATCATCTTTGGGCAAATCACCTTAGAAAATCTAAATGGATCTCTATTATACATCTTGTGCTCAACTAAGTTTGAGGTTTGGTTATTACATTTAGTTTTGTTAGAGAATCTAATATCACCATCTGTGTTGATATCTTTAAAGAAACTTGATATTGAGTTTTCACATTCATATAAAGATCGATTTTGACAAACTCAATACGTGAGAAGATTTTTTATTTGGCCATTGTTTAAAGAGTGATCGTTCAAGTGTGTTCAAAGTTAAAGACATGATTTTTGGGTTACTTCTAAACTAGTTGATTAGATATCCTAAGAAGTGCATAACTAGATCTATACATATTGAAGAATATTTTCTAAAAATCATATATTAAGTATTTGATACTTGGTATTCTCATCACATATATATATATATATATATGGGAAAATACTACCAAGATCACATTGAGATCGAACTCTTGAAAGAAATATTGTTTTGACAAAGCGTGTGTCAAATCTTTGCAATCTTCTAAGCTACTTTTGTATTCAAAGATTTAGCCTAAGTTTCTCCAAAATATTGATTCATACAAACATTTTGGGAGATTTGATAAAAAAAGAATTGTGTGTTGCAGCATATCAGGCATAAACAATTGTATCCTTTTATACATTATGAGCTTCAAGTTATATCATATGTTAATGTATTAGGAATTTGATTTGTACTCACAAGATTTTGTTTGGAAGCATTTTTGAGTGTTTTTATAGATTCTATTGTATACATGGTTCAGTGTGTGAACCAGGGTTTGAGAAGAGAGTTGTATTTCTTGTAAGCAATGGAGTAGGAAGGAGTTGTGCCTCTTATAAGTAGTGGATTGTAAGGGAAGCTCCGTCCCAATTTAAGGAGCAAGTATTTTAGTGAAATCCTTGAGTTGTTGCTCAAGGCGAGGAGATAAGTCGAGTTGGTTGAACCTCATAAAAACTGCATTTGTCTTCTCTTTTCCCTTCACTCTTTAGTTTCAGCACTACATTTAAATTGTTCACATTGCATGTGTAGGTTGAATAACATTGCACACAATTAATTGGGTAATAAGAACACTTTGGTAAATTGAATTTGTTTTGTTATAAATCCCTCAGATTTGGTTTGCTAAATATGCAAGTAGGGATTAAGAGGTAAATAGAGTCAAAGAATTTGAAAATACCCAATTCACCCCCACCTCTCTTGGGATTACACCTAATTCAACATTTGGGTTAATATGGTTGTGTAAACTCTTATTTACATGGTACTTAATGGGGCTAAAAACACACTTACACATGATTTGTAGCACTTAGAGTTCTTTGAGGGCACTGAGAGAACACCTGTGGTGACTATGACACCATGTGAGGTACCGTTGAGCTATTTTTTCATTTCTCGAGGTCTTAACATCAAACTCTGAGTTTATAAAACTCAACTTTCCTTCTTTTGTTGGATTCCCTTTGCCAACTAGTATTCATTTTGCATTTTCTAGCCTATAGGTGATATCAAGTGGGGAGATACAAACCTAGGTCTTGTAGCTTACTCAAAACGTGAAATTTAAGCCATCTCTAGAAACATACTTGTTCCATGGACTCTTGCTCAAGATATATTCCTATTGGAGTTATGAAGACAATATAGGAGTGTAATGATTGTCTTATCTGACCATGCAAAGAAAGAAAATGAAAAGAAAAATTGAGTAGAGAAAATGAAAACAAAAACATACATCTACCTCAAACAAGTATAAAGAGGTCGAGCTATGGACATGACACCACAATTCTACACGAATGAAGAATCTTTTGCTAACCAATGCACTTACTGAATTCATGCTTGGTCTAGGAATAAGTTCATCTTGGGTGGTCTTGATTGAACGTGGCAAGTAAGTGAGAAGATTCTAGGTTGAAGGACCCAATACCTCAGTAAAGACTTGATTCCTTTCTTATAAGACTAGTCCACTCCACATTTTTACGTTAGTTTTTCAAATATGTGGGATGTTTGATCATAACACTCTTCCTCACATATGAGAGTGAACCCATTTTCTTGAGTGAGTTTTGAGGGAATAAACTAGTGAGGCTAAGTCAAGATGACCATTCTGTAAGTGTTCCATAGCACTTTGAGTGAGACAAATCATAGACCTTACACATGCCTTGTGAAGTTGCCTATTCATACTTGGATTTGTGTGTTAATATTAACTCTGAATTATAATCATGGGTTGATTTTCTGTGAGTTGTGTCTTGAGATGGCTGTGTATTGTTGAGATTTGCATGATTGAAGGAGTGTGTGTATAGTAGAGTCATGTACAAAGGAATTTGTATGTACCTTATATCTCTGTATGTGAAATGGTATGATTGTGTTGCATGTGTTCTCACCTTTTGTTCACTAAACTGGTGTTTGTGGGTATTGCCTTGAAAACCCTCACGAGACTAAAACTCGTCCACTAGGATCAACCTAGGGTTTAGAGCCTTGTTGCATATGGTAAACACAACCGTGTTTCCCACGAAAGAGGATATAAATAGGATTTAGTAGTTTTCTTAGATTTTTCTTTGCATGAGGACTTGCAAAGTGTAAGTTGCGGGTTGTGATGAGTCCCTAAAATGCACAAGATTTATCTTTATTTATCCACATTTTATTATTTATTTACCCTGAGTTATTATTGTTCAGAGCTATGCAGGGTCTATTTGTCTTTTCAAGAAAAATAGGTTAAAACCATGGAGTTAAGCATTACGAGAAGCCAAGGAGGATTTGAAGAACTCAAAGCTCAAATTAGATGCTCGGCCAAGATCCTAAAGCTTCAGATCATCAAGGGACAAGAAGACGATGCTCAACCATGTGGCACGAAAAGCAACACACAGGGGTGACTTAGTCTTCCACTAGAAACTCCAAGGTTTTGACTGAGATCAAAATTTTGCAAGGTTCGACCAAGTCCTTGACCAAGTGACTCTCCAGGGTGACCACTTCAAGACACTAAGATAGAATTGAGAGCAGAATTTCTGAGAGCCTCGATGAAGTGTTCTAACAAGAGACCTTAAGGGACAACTATGTCGAGTTCCTAAGATTTCCTAAAGATCGAGATCCTATAAGTTTCGATCATCAACTTGACCAGCAAGACCCTGATGTGCAATGCATTTGAAGACATTGAAGAGTCGAATTCTTGATTTCCTGTGAGTCTCGACTAAGGCGCACACAAGAATGACAGAGGGGCGACTTTGTTGATAGCGACGATCTTCTACGCAAGATTTGCTGCAAACTTTCCTAACTTGTAAAACAAATCTTGTAAACCCTTGAGCCTATAAGTATTAGCTACAAATACGAGCTCTAGGTTCCTCTTTAGCCTCTCTTAGGTTAGTGACAGACTTAAGATGCCATTAAGAGCCACTTTAGATTAGGCGTAGAGTAGATTTCAATTCCTATTTCGGTATGTGCATCAAGTGTCTGATGGCCTGTGACAACCGACGGCATTCTTGTGCTTTCGTGTATATTACACAATCTTATTTTGTACTTCCTGGCCTTAGTGACAGACATGATGAATGCAAAGGGTTGAGCTTTTTACATGCTTTCCCTTTACTGCTTTTATTGTTTGGATGGTGATGATGTTTAGTGACAAGATTGGCACCTCTATTGCTTCAGTCAAGTACACGTATTAGGCTATAGCCTCCCATAGAGGTTCTCATGATCATTTGTGATAGAGTATACTCTGGTTCCCAACCGTGCTCTGGAGGGTAGGTGCACCCTTGCTACTCTATGCCATCGAACGGGTCCTTGGATTGTTTAGCTGGGTTCCGATTAGTTTAGTATGGCAAACTCACTAAACTTAGATTACGCAAAACAGCATCCTAAACTATATTCATGTCTAAACACTACTTTGTAGGAGTAGGAATAACTTAGATTTATTTGCCTTCTTTTACATGCTTTCCACTAGATTGTTAGACTTCACTCATTGAAAAGTACCACCTTTTTACTTCTCTTTTATATAAGGCTATAGTAAACTAATTTGGAAGATGTCTCATAACTGCGCTTTAAATATCCTTGGATTGACACCCGACTTACCCACTTTCTTATTAACTTGGGATTAGTTAGGTTATACAAATTTTATCTTTGGTAGTTAAGGACCCAAGCCTTGTCAAGCCTACCAGAATTCATTTACATCAAGGGCGCAATATAGTGCATTCATTGCACTTGAATTTATTTACATCATCTTTAGGTCATTATCAGTTATCTCTTTTTCTTCCTTAGGTATGTCTTTTTTGTCTACATTTTTAGTAGGGATGAGGTCACCATGTGTGACGACATTCCAAGCTTTCCAATCCATTGTTTGAAAGTAAATTCTCATTCGCTATTTCCATAAGGTGTAATTAACACTGCAGAAGATGGTGGTCTAGAGGAGGATTAACCCTCAGCAAAAGGAGATACACCTAGGTGTGCCATAGAGATCTTTACGTAGCTTCTAGTTTAAGATTTACTACAACCTATGCTCTGATACCAATTGAAAAGTAAGGTGAACTCTTAAGAGGGGGGTGAATTTGGGTTTTTTAAAATTTCTTTGCTTGATTTAAATTCCATAGTTGAATTCTACTTTCAATAGTGTTTACTTTCAGCAAGTAATCAACCTTTATCAATCACATAATTTATATACTACTAATCAAGTTGAACCAATATTTAATCTCAAGTTCAAATCTTTTATGTGAAGGCACAGCTGATCAATTTTAAAATAGTTTAGAAATCAATATCATAATTTAAACTTAGCTCAAAATTTATTCCTTTGCTACAATCAATGAAATATGATTTTAACTCAAAATTTATTCCTTTGCTACAATCAATGAAATATGATTTTCAAATATTTGATTTTTGAAAACAATTCAAAGTACCTTTCTGATGTTTCAATATTCAAAAAATCAAAGCTTTGATGAATTTATCAAACCAACCAATAAGTTATCTTATGATGAGTTTAGATATGCTTCAAAATTAAGATTCCAACAATCCCAAAAGTTTAGCAAGATATAAAGATCATACACGCATATAATATCTTTTACAGAAAATCAAAGGGAGTAGGCAGAAGAGCTGAGAACCGAATTTTTTACAAGGTTCGGCCTGTAGCCTACGTCCTTGCCCCAAGAAACCGCTATGAGGATTTTCCTTTCCAACTTTCTTAGCAGACAAAGTTACAACCTCTCCTTATCAATTGGAGACCCCTCTCTAACAATAATTCCCCTTCTCATTAGCCAACTATTCAACAACCCTGAATCGTCAAACAAAATAAAAAGAGAAAACAAGAAACAATCTTGTGTATAAGAAGAACTCTCAAAAAAGGCATATTATTACAATTGAATGCCAATATACTTCAATAAAAATCAATATAGAAAGATGAAGCTCAAGTAATTATCACTGAGATTCTTTCTTTGATTGAATAACTCAGTAAAAGAGCAAAAAAGCATGACCTTTTCTCAGCAAAAAACACAGCAGGTATTTCAGCAAGAGTATTAGCAAGATAGCTTTGAAGAGTAGAAAGAATTAGCTTGATTGCTGCTTATAGGTATAATTAATCTTTAAGTTTGACATGTTTTTATAGATAGAAAAAGTTAATTTTCGTATTCCCTAAGTTTCTTGCAGTGTTTCCCAAATTTTCACAAAGTTTGGGGACCAAGTAATCAAATTTGGAAACTTTTCCTCGCTGCTCTAAATTTAAAATCACGAAGGTCAGTCGACTAAAATATCAGAGTCAGTCACCTGTGCCTTTTAAGTACAGCATATTTTCAAACATAGAATGGGGTCAATCGCTTGATCCTGAGAGATCAATCACCTGATTCTATTCTATCTTTTTAATTTTCATCAGCATAAATTGTCAGTCGCCTGATGGTGAAGCATCAGTCGCCTAATCGTGCAAAACATATGCTTTTAAAAAACTTTGTTTCCAAAACACTTTTTAGCTTTTATACTTGTTATATTGAATTACTACTTTTGAAAATATTTTTCGAGGTTTTCAAACATAGGTCTCTAAGTCAATATTAATTCCTAAGAGCTTTATGCATCAATATTGAATTATTTGAAGTACTTACATAAGGCTTCCTAAGGACTATGACTTTCTAATCACTAAGTCTTCGTGTATTTGCTTTACTCTCAATGTCATCATGTATTTGCTTTGACTTCTTTCATAGCTCATTGAATTAAGTACATACTTCATCTAGTTCTTCTAGCTTTAAGTACAAGCTTTCAATAGACTTGTCAAGCACTTGATACCGTATTCACACACTTGAGTCCTAAAACATCACTTAACAAAATTTGTTAAGTTCCCTTGATTTGTTATCATCAAAATAAGATTCATAAACCTTGTTAGGCCAAAAGGTCAGCCAAGTGGTTAGAAATGGCATGTCCTTTCACTAATTTTGTCGTCTTGCACTAAACCTTGTTAGGCCAACTGGTCAACCAAGTGGTTAGAAATGGCATGTCCTTTCACTAATTTTTTCATCTTGCACTCGATGTCATACTCGAATAATAACATGCCCCATCTGTCAATCTGTCTAGATATTGTCAGTTTACCAAGGATGTGCTTGAGAGGGTCTATCTTGGATATCAACCATGTAGTGTGATAAAAAATATATTGTCTCAGTTGGTGGGTCGCCCATGTTAGGGCACAACAAGTCTTTTCTACTAACAGAGCTATAGGATTATACTTATTGCCCAAATAATATATAGTTGATTCTTTCTTCCTAGATGTATCATACTATCATAACACATATCCCATGGATTCCTCTAATACAATTAGGTATAATATTAAAGGTCTCCCTAGGACTAGGGGCTTTAAAATTAAAGGCTTCTCCAACCGTTGCTTAATTTTTCCAAAGCCTCTTGACATTCATCAATCCATCTCCCTGGATTATTCTTCTTTAGTAGTCTACATATGGGCTCGTAAGTTGTTGTAAAATGGGAAAGGAATCATGCAATGTAATTTAGCATTCCCAAAAAACCAAAAAAATTGCTTTTGAGTGGTAGTTCCATCTGCTCAAAAGCCTCAATCTTGGCCATATCTATTTCTATTCTTTTTTGGCTAATCACAAATCCTAACAACTTTCCTGATTTAGCTTTAAAGTTACATTTGGCTAAATTGAGTCTTAATTTATTTCTTCAATCGCTCGAACAATTTTCTTAGAACCACGATATGCTTTTTCCCATCTCTTGACATTGTTACTTGAAAGTTAAGGTGTAATCCCAAAAGGGGGGTGAATTGGGTATTTTTAAAATTTAATGCCGAAGTTTAATCTATCTTAATTTGTTTTTCACAAGTGATCTAAATACTCTAATTGCCACAAAACTAATTTCAATAAACAACTATACCAATTTTGATAAACCTAAATAAGAAAGAGATTAAACTAAGATTTCAATATATATTCAATCACACACTATTGAAAATGCTTGCAATAGATTAATATTGATAAGAATATTTCCAGCCACACAAAATAGTTTATACAATATCTTGAATGAATGATTGAACCAACATAAAAGGTTTCAGAAGATTAAATCAAACCTATATTTGTTACCATAGTAGAGTTTAATCAATGTAAGTATTTAAATCAAGTTTGATCAATATTAGTATTTAAATCATTCACAAATAAATATATCACATTCATAACATACACAACATTCACAAATCAAAATACTTGAAAAGTAAAAGAGATAAGGGAAAAAGTGACACTAGTGTTTTAAACAAGGTTCGAAAACCATGTCTATGTCCTTGCCTCAAGCAACATGCTATGAGGATTCACTAATCCCGGTTCGAAAGCCATGTCTATGTCCTTGCCTCAAGCAACTTGCTATGAGGATTCACTAATCCCTTTGTTCAATAGGTTGAGACACCTCTCTCCTTTAGTAGGTGGAGACACCTCTCAAGCAAGAACAACCCTCTCATTTGTCAACAATTCACAACCAGAACCGTCAGTTTACAAGGAAATCAATAACAGATTTTGTACAATGAAAAACTCTCTTAATAGAGCATATTTATAGATGAATAAATGCTATGATACTCTCAAAAGAATATTTGATACGAAGCTCAAGAGATTGTGTTGACCTTATAGGTCATGCTCGGTTTTGATAATGACAAATACTCATTATATCTAATGGGTGTTTAAGGTTATGTGCAGAAACTAATATTGATAGATCTTAATACACATAGAAGAAAGTGAAGAGTGAAGACCCAATTTTTTATGTTGTAATAGATTTCATTTATGTAAAGGCTCTGTAATAGTAATTAGGGCTTTTGGTTTGTAATAATCTCACACACATCACATGCATGGTCTAATAGGTAAGCTCAAAATGAAACTAAAACAGGACTTAGAAAAGACCCTAGGACACTCACTCACACACTTGCATGTGTTATACTTTTGAATAGGGTGTTTGTTGGATGAATTCGAACCGAAATGCACAAAATATGCACCTTCAGTCGACCGGTAATTCATGTTCATTTTGCCCCCAGTCGACCGAACCTGGTCTGAGTCAACTAGTTGACCACAGCTCGGTTGACAGAACTCCTATAGTTCAATTGGTCCCGGTCAACCAAACCTTCAAGGAAGTCAACATTTTGACCCCCTGGTCGACCGAGTTCCCACGTGTGGGAACCCAACGGTCTAGTCGATCGACCAGTCTAGTTCAAATTGACCCTGGTCGACTAAACCTCACAAATATTGAAAAATCACCCTCGGACATACATGTCCGATCGACCAAACAGGCAGTTCATTTTTGGCACGTCGACTGAACCCCAAGAACTTGGGTCGACCAAACTTGCCCTGGTCGACAGGTGCTCTCAGGTTGGACTTATTTTTTTACCGTGGTTAACTCGGCAAAATAGGTTTAAAATAATTAAATAATGTTAAAAATTTCCTAATTATTCCAACAATGTCCCTAACGGTTATAATTCAGGGGAAGTCTATACATACCCCTTCATTTGGAATGACTAGTAACTTAATTAGCCAACTTGATTAAAAATTCTGTCTCAAGCTCAAAATTCCTACTACTCATTTTTACACTGCATTCACTCACTCTTACCCTCTCTCATTGCAAAAACTCTTCGTATGTTTAGTTTGAGTGATTGTTTGAAAGGCTTGCTCTCCTTGATTTGCTTATGTGATACAATTTTCTTGAGAGCCAAACCTAAGTGTTCTTAGGGGACTTTGCTAATAAGTCTCTCCTAAGAAGACTTGCATTAAACTTTTGAGTATTGCATATTCATTGCAATATCTTGGGAAGTTTGTATTTGTTTTTGGATTGCAAAAACTATTTCAAAACATTTTCAAATATCATGAGTGATTTATCTTGACATAGCTTTGAAAAGATATTTGTTTATGTGATATTAATTTTTGCTGCAATATTCATTGAATTACATATCATTTGTTGAATACAAAGATTAAATATCTATTGCAAATCAAGCATATACATGATTTGATATTTGCACGATTGAGATATTCTGTTGATTGGAATATTTGACACTTGATTGACATCTTTCTTTGAGCACGTTGATTGAATTTCTTGTGATACAAAGATTACACTTATTTGCACTCTCACACACTGATTACATTGATAGCAAATATGTTTGAGAGTTGATATATTAAACAACACTGAGCTTACATATTGAATCATTTTGTGGTGTATGTGATTGATCGTATCTGGGTACATATCTGCTTCACACGAAAGCACAATCACTGTACCAATATTCTTTGATTGTAAAATATGAATGTTTCCAAGCGTGGCTTGAAGGGGCAGTAATCCTGCTCGGTAAGGATTGGTTGTAAAGGTTAAGATCTGCCCTGTGCTAATTGACCTGGTCTGTTTAGGTTCCGCTCCACCCATTTAAGTGAGCAATTATAGTGGTTATCCTTGTGCTTGTTAGCCAAGGCGAGGACGTAAGCAATTGGCCAAACCTCGATAACATTTTTGCGTGTCACTCTTACTTTACTGCTTTTTGGTGCATGTTAGCTTAATTAAATTGCTTTATTTAATTTCGGGTATATATTTACATTACTTGCACTAGATTGACCATAGGGTTGTGAATATACTATTGCTATGATATTTACCTAGAGACTAAATTTTAAAAGTACCAATTCACCCCCCTCCCTCTTGGGATCACAGTAAAGTTAACAATTGGTATCAGATCCATGTAGCATAGACTTGATGTTATTTTGGAAAAGATCACATATGGCTCATAGCTCCGTGTCCCTTTTCCCTGAGGGACCATCTTCCACACGACCTCCTATTTTCAGTGGTGTTAATTACACCTTCTGAAAACAGAGGATGCGCATCTACCTTCAGAATACTGATTGGAAGGTGTGGAGGATTGTCTCTAAGGGAAATTATGTCCCTATGAAAACTAAGGGTCTAGCTAGGGTTCCTAAGACTAAGGATGAATATGATGATGATGATATGAAAGTTGTTAACCTAAAATTATAGGGAGTCTACTATTAGGAAGGGAGAGTCCAGAAAACAAAAGAAAAATCAAAAGCTCCTACGAGTTATAACTGCAACAAGGTCAGGCACATCAAACCAGACTGCCCATTGCTGAAAAAAGAGGCTAAGAAAAAGAAGAAAGCCATGAAAGTTGGGACATCATGGGATAAACTTAGCAATAGCGACTCAGAATCAGACCACAACGACTCAGAGGTCACTAATCTGTGCCTGATGGCACACGATGATGAGGTATCATCGTCTAGTTCATTATCCTCATATTATTCATCTGATGATTGTGATTCCAATTCCATGCCTACATTTAGAAAATTGCAGTTTGAATATATTTGTGTATCTAAATTGTTAGGTAAAATGAACAAAGAAAATGATGATTTGAAAAAGAAATGTGAAAATTGGTCAATATTGTTTGATATTGCAAAAACCTCTCATGCTTCCATTTTAAAAGAAAAAGATGCTAGTATTGTTGATCTTAAGAGGAAATTGGAGGATAGCTCCAAAATCATTTTTAAATTCATTGAGGGCAAATGCAATTTTGAAAAATTACTTGGTGCCCAAAGAAATTCCTTAAGTAAAGAGGGTCTTGGTTTTAATGGTATTGAAAATGTCAGACGACCTAATCTTTACTTAGGACATTTTACACGTGAATCAAAGTCTCATATTCCTCCTAAAGATCCTATGTTTAGAATAAGATGTTTTAAATGTAAACAAATTGGTCACATTCAATTTGATTGTCCACTTAAAAATAAGCGTGCTAGAATTACGAAAGTATGAGTAGTTAAGGGAGATCCGGCTACTAACCCTTGTGGACCCAACAAAATTTGAGGACTAGCATCAGTTACTTAACTTATTTTGCAGGTATGCCTATGATCATCCTCCTCCAAGGATTGGTGGTACTTGGATAGTGGGTGCTCATAGCACATGACTGGTGACAAGGGAAAATTCACTTCAATCATTCCCAAGAATGGAGGCTATGTAACATTTGGAGACAATGCAAAAGGACGCATCATCGGGGAAGGTAAGGTTGGTAAGGATTCCTCTCTTACTATTGATAAAGTTTTATTGGTTGATGAGCTGAAGCATAATCTACTAAGCATAAGTCAGCTGTGTGACATAGGATATAAAGTATCTTTTTAAAATGATAAATGCATAGTAGAAAACAAATCAGATCCAAAAGTGCTTTTTACTGCCGATCGCCATAAAAATGTTTATACTGCTTCTCTTGATAATTTAGCTTCACAACAAGTAACATGCTTTTCTGTTGTAAATGAAACTAGTTGGTTATGGCGTAGGCACTTAGGACATGCAAGCATGGATTTATTTTCAAAACTTGTTAGAAAAGAATTAGTAAAAGGGTTGCCTAAAATGTCATTTGTAAAAGATAAAATTTGTGATGCATGTTAAATGGTAAGCAAACTAAATCTAGCTTTAAGAAAAAGAAATTCATATCTACCACTAGACCACTTGAGATGCTTCATTTAGACTTGTTTCGTCCTAATTCTGTGTAAAGTCTTAGTGGTAAATCATATGCTTTTGTAATTGTGGATGACTTTTCTAGATTCACATAGGTTGTAATGCCCTGCTTATTTTAACATAAATGAAACATAAATAATAACAATCTCAACCCGAACCCATGCGTAGTGGGGATAGCCTAACATAAATAGCGGAAACTTAAGTAGCACTAAACATAAAATCTCAATCATCCAACCATAGAACATAATACCAGAGTTTACTATATCATCAAAATACTGTACATATATACAATCTCCAAAAAGTCAGAATAACACTAGGATCATACAACAAAAACCTCCTGATCCTAGTTCAATGCTTACCCTTTTAGTAGGGAACCTAAACCCACTCAACGGCGGCCTCAACCCACGGGTCCCTCTGGGTTTCCTGAAAATCGTTTAATGTTTGGGGGTGAGACACTTCTCAGTAAGGGAAAATAAAATAAATACAGTTGTGTGGCAATATGAATATATACATATAATGTAGTTAAACATATATAATACATTTCACATATCAGTAAACATGCATCAAAACATACTGGATCATCATATACTTTCATATTGTTCTAGTAACTCATATCATTCATAAATCGTCGATTATATCTGATAATACTAAAAAAAACATACCCAGGATGAATAGCTACCTAATGTCATGTATTACCCCCCATGACGGGTTGTGCAGCCCGAAGGCGGGACCCGACAATGGTTGGCCGACCACTACCGAGTCAAATATGTCTGTAAGTACGATGGGCCCGCCACACCCTGGCCCGGACTGCCAGGTGGACGTCCACACTCTACTGAAAGCCATATCGACTATCCATCTCCTACCCCCTCAAGGGGTGGCTAGCACTAATCTGATCATGAACATCTGATCTATAAACTACGGTACTGTGCTCCTGAACTGAACTAAACTAACATCCGGGTTCTGATAACATATAATACATGATATAATGGTGGTCTCGTGCCTATCATTTTCATAAATACGGCTTCGTGCTGAAAATTTCATAAATATGGCCTCACGCCGAAATCATACATAAACACAGCCTCGCGCCGAAATCATAAATACGGCCTCGTGCCGAAATCATACATAAATACGGCCTCGCGCCGAATAATTTCAGGTATATATACATTCTGAAAATAAATCAATTATCATATATTCGTCAAAATTGTCATAACATAACGTATCTTTTCATAATACCTGAAAATATGATTTGCTCGTAAAATCTTTCACATCATAGTACATTTTTCATAACATAATATTCATGTCACACATGTGCTGTACAAAATCATACTTTATATTCTACAATCATAATTTTCTTGCATCTCATACATACATATACATTTTAACATCATAGCAGTATTTTCCCAAACGTACATTTCATCCGTAATAAACAAATATAACATATGCTTTTCTAAAAATAAATTTACTCATAATTAATAATAATTTGTATGGAAAATAACTACTTTAGTTTATTCCCTTACCTGGCTACTGAGAAAGCCCCTAAAATATCCTGGTCTAACCCCTGTAGGATTTCCTAATCAATACCCTGAAACTAAAAATTCCCAGTATTAAACTTTAGTATTTTCATACGTACATCATTTCCTATAACTACCATAAGACCAAATTTGGCTTAAAAAGTCTTACCTCAACTTAGGGATGATTTCCAACTTGCTTTCACCAACGATCCGCTTCAGCAGATTTGGAGAGAACTTCTCCAAGAGCGTCGTGGTGACTTCGAATTGTCGATCCGGCGTAAATCTGGCCCAAAATCGATATGAGAAAGAGAGAGAGAGAGCCGAAGGGGAGAGAGAAAGAAGAGAGTTAGCTTAATCTTGAACTAAAAATCTGAATTTTTGTATATATATAGAACTGGATTCATCGATGAGCTGCATCATTCGTTGATGAATCCTTCATAAATTTCATCGACGAGATTCATCGACGAAATTCAGTCCTCATCGACGAAATTCAGTCAGCTCGAAACCTCTCTCGGTATTTCTTCGTCGATGAAATTCAGTCTTCGTCAACGAATTCTCTTAAGCCCTCATCGATGAATCCCCTGTATTCGTCAACGAAGCCCTAATGATTCCCCCTTCCTCTTTATCATTTAAATTCCATTTTTTAGTCAGGTTGTCACATTCTCCCCTCCTTATAAAATTTCGTCCTCGAAATTTACTATTCACATGGTTTATCATCCCTTAGGCAAAATGGTCTACTTATTTCATTACTTACCCTCACTTGTGGTGGAGGAATACTGTGGTTACAACTCAAGTCCTAGGAGATTACATATATCAAAAGAAAATTTCCCCCAAAACTAAAATACCTTAGACTATCTAAAACATTACATGTACCTGCAAAGAAAACATCACATATTTACTTATATTTCTAATTACATTTAAACTCCTTGGAATAGTTGTGGATATTTCTATCTGATCTGCTCTTCGAGCTCCCAAGAAGCCTCTTCTATCGCATGATTCCTCCATAGAACTTTTACCACAGGATTTTTCTAACTACGTAGTTCCTGTTCCTTTTTATCCAAAATCTACACTGGTACCTCCTCATAAACTAGTGAATCACTGAGCTCTAACTCCCCATAGCTAATAATATAAGAAGTGTTTGGGACGTATTTCCTCAACATAGAAACGTGGAATACGTCGTGCATTCTGGATAATGAAGGCGGTAAAGCTAACCTATAAGCCACCAGCCCCACTTTCTCTAAAATCTCAAATGGACCAATAAACTTAGGGCTAACTTTACCCTTCCTACCAAATCTCATAACTCCTTTTAACGGAGCTATCTTCAAAAATACGTGATCAACCACATCAAACTCTAAATTCCTACAGCGATGGTCGGCATAACTCTTTTGTTGGCTTTGAGCTGCACTGATTCTATCCCTGATGAGTCGAACCTTATCGTGCACCTGTTGTACCAGCTCTAGACCCACAACTTGCTATTCACCTATCTCGTCCCAATACAAAGGAGATTGACATCTCCTACAGTATAGTGCCTCAAACTGTGCCATGCCAATACTGGACTGGTAACTATTATTATATGCGAATTCCACTAGCGGCATGAACTGTGCCCAGCTACCTCCACAATCTAATACACATGCTCGGAGCATATCTTCTAGTATCTGTATCGTCCTTTAAGTCTATCCATCTGACTGAGGATGGAATGCCGTAGTAAATGATAACTGAGACCCCAAAGCCTCCTGTAAGCTTCTCCAAAATCGTGACGTGAACCGCAGGTCTCGATCCGACACAATAGATACAGGCACCTCATGAGAACGAACTATCTCTTGGACGTAAATCTCTGCCAATCAGCTGAGAGAATAGCTGATCTTGATAGGGAGGAAATGGGCAGACTTAGTCAACTAATCTATTATCACCCAAATCGCATTTTGACCATGCGATATTGATGGCAGCCCTAAAACGAAGTCCATGGAAATATGATCCCACTTCCACTCTTGGATAAATAGTGGCTGCAACTAACCCGCTAGTCTCTGGTGCTCAGCTTTTACCTGCTGGCACGTCAAGCACTGGACTACATACTTGGCAATCTCCCTCTTCATACCACTCCACCAGTAAAACTCTCGCAAATCCTTGTATATTTTCGTACTACCGGGATGAACCGTATACAAAGATCTGTGAGCCTCATCTAAAATAGTCCTCTTAATATCAACATCAGCAAGAACACATAATATGGAACGGAACCGCAAAGGTCTGTCATCTGAAATGCAGAATTCATCTCCCGGACCACTCTGCACTTTGTCCATTACCTCTACCAATTCTGGATCTTCTTTCTGGGCAGCTTTAATTCTTTCCTGCAGAGTAGGTTGTACCACTAGGCTAGAGATACATACTGGAGTATTACTCTCTATTAATTCAATGACGAGTCTCTCTAGATCCATTATAATCGGACGTTGGATCTCTACAGCTACCAACACTGATACTCCAGACTTCCTACTTAGTGCATCAGCTACCACGTTTGCTTTCCCTGGGTGGTAACTGATAGTACAGTCAAAATTTTTAATCAACTCTAACCACCTTCTCTGTCTCATATTCAATTCCTTCTGGGTGAAGAAATATTTTAAACTCTTGTGGTCAGAGAAAATCTCGCACTACTCACCGTACAAATAATGTCTCCAAATTTTCAACGCGTGTACCACTGCAGCCAACTCAAGATCATGGGTAGGATAGTTCTTTTCATATTCTTTCAATTGTCTAGACGCATACACCACTACCCTGCCATGCTGCATCAACACACAGCCAAGTCCCTTCAAGGACGCATCACTGTAGATAATATAACCCTCACCCCCAAACAGGATGATCAACACTGGCGCTATAACTAACCTCTGCTTCAGCTCTTGAAAACTCTGCTCACAGTTGTTGTCCTATTCAAATTTAGCATTCTTCCTAGTTAGTCATGATAGAGGCCCTGATAAAGCTGAAAATCCCTCGACGAAACGATGGTAATATCCAACTAACCCCATGAAACTCCTGATCTCCTGAACATTCCTTGGTTTAGCCCAATTCACTACCACCTCAATCTTACTAGGATCTACTGAAATTCTGCCTCCTGAGATTAAATGCCCCAAAAACACATCTTTCTCGAGCCAAAAGTCACATTTGCTGAACTTTGCATACAACTTCTTCTCCCTAAACATCTGCAAAACCTGCCTCAAATGTATCTCGTGCTCCTCATAGCTCCTCGAATAGACCAGTACATTTTCAATAAAAACAACCACGAACTGATCTAAATATGGATGAAAAATTATACTCATCAAATCCATAAATATTGCAGGAGCATTCGTCAGACCAAATGGTATAACAAGAAACTCATAATGCCCATACCTAGTCCTGAAAGTCTCTTCGATACATCTTCTGCTCTCACCTTTACCTGATGATAGCCTGATCTAAGATTGATCTTAGAATACACCCACGTACCCTAGATTTGGTCAAAAAAATCATCGATACGGGGTAGAGGATACTTGTTCTTGATTGTCACTTTATTAATCTCTCTATAATCTATGCACATCCTCATAGACCTATCCTTCTTCTTTACAAATAGCACTGGAGCTCCCCACGGCGATACACTAGGTCATATGAAACCTTTATCAAGCAACTCTTGTGACTGGTTTTTCAATTCTGCCAACTCTGCTAGTGCCATTCTATACGGTGCTTTAGAAATTGGCACTGTACCCAAAAGTATATCAATAGGGAAATCTACCTCACGATCAGGCTGCAAACCTGGTAATTCATCTAGGAACACATCTGTAAATTCTTTTACCATATGCATATTAATAAGTTTCAATTCATTTTTTGACATTTCCTTCACAAAAGCCACAAATCCCAGACAGCCATTCTGAAGCAGCCTCCTCGCCTGAACTATGGAGACCATCTGAGGTAAGGATTGCACTCGTGACCCTGTAAATCTAAATTTTGGTTTCCCTAAAGGTCTGAATATCACTTCCCTTGCATGACAATCTATAATAGCAGAATTAGCCACTAGTCAATCCATGCCAAAGATAATGTCAAACCTGTGCATATCTAGTACCACCATATCAACAAATAAAATCTTCACCTGAACATCTACTGGAGAACCACGGAGCACCCTACTACATCTCATTGGTAACTAGGTCGGTGTCGCCACTAACAGTTCGACATCTAATGATTGCGTTTCTGCCCCATATAATTTAACACACCCTAAGGATATAAAAGATTGTGTGGCACCAAAATCAAAAAGTGCAATAACTTTAAATGAAAACACATTAACAGTACCTGTCACTACGTCATCGGCTACCTCAGCGTCGCCCAGCGTCAAAGTGAAAACCTTGGCTACGGCCATATTCCTCTACTGGCCTCCTCGTGGTGCCTGGTAACCTCCTCGTGCAGGTCTAGGAGCAAGAGCAACACCAGTCTATGTCGGACACTCCCTCATCATATGTCCTGGCTCCCCGCACCTGTAACATACACCTCACCCGGCACGACACTCCCCCAGGTGCCTCTTCCCACAAGATGGGCAAGCTAGAGATGGTTGTACACCCTAGAAACTGCGATGCCTGGCCTCTTGTCTCCAATCTCTATAATATCCACCTCTCTTCCACGTAGCATAGCCGACTCCCTGTTAGGAACCAGAAGGTGTAGACCTCTTTTTCTACTCTGCTCCTCATCCTCCAATTGCTCACCAATCTCTGCTATATTGGCTCTATCCACTAGCTCTATAAAATCCTGAAACTTCAGAATCGATACCTGCTTGTATATTTCTCTCCTCAGGCCTCTTTCAAACTATCGTACCTTCTTCACCTCATTTGGAATGATGTATGGGGTGAAGCGAGATAGCTCGATGAACCTCGCTGCATACTGCTGTACTGATAGTTGTCCATGCTTCAGATTCAGGAACTCCTCAATCTTAGCCTCCCTAGACGAGGCTGGAAAATACCTGTCGAAGAATATTTCTTTAAACCGCTCCCACGTCATCTCCACACGTATAGTTCTCTTCTGCTCTAGTAATCTCACCGCTGACCACCATCTTTCGGCCTCTCCAGTCAGTCTGTAGGTGGCAAACAACACCTTCTGCTCCTCTGAACACTACAACACTGCAAAAATTTTCTCTATCTCCTACACCCAGTTTTCAGCAACTGCAGGATCTGTCCCTCCCAAGAAAGATGGAGGATTCATCTTAATAAACTTCTCGATTGAGCTACCGTGGCCTACAGATGGACCACCCTATTCTTTCGAACTCCTAGCAATTTCTATCATAACTTGTTGTGTCACGCTGCGTAAAACGACATCTGAATCACTACCTGCAGCACCTGAGGGTCCAGCACCCTCACTCCCACTAGCGTGGGCACTATTCCTCCCAAGGTCCATCCTGAAAAACATGTAACTTAACTCAAACCCCTTCACTATACATGTCACTCAACCCATATAGTATATTTCTCCTAATTAACTCGTCCCTCCTGATCTTAATTCAAGGTTCAATCCTGCAACCTAGATAACCAAACCGATGATAGTTTACGATGACTTTACTGAAATTGTCACCCCAGGAAAATCACACAAACCACCACAAAAGTCCTACATCTAGACTACAAAACCAGACCTTAAATCCCCTTTATCCTATACTCTGGTATTATTACTGCTGCACTCTAGAGTCTACAGAACCTAGTATCCTAGGCTCTGATACCAAATTGTAACGCCCTGCTTATTTTAACATAAATGAAACATAAATAATAACAATCTCAACCTGAATAGTGTGGTAGAAAGAAGGAATAGGTCACTGCAAGAAATGGGTAGAACTATGCCGAATGAACATAACTTACCTAAATATTTTTAGGCTGGGGCCATAAATATTGCATGCTATGTTACGAATAGGGTGTTGATTAGGTCATCAATAAATAAAACCCCTTATGAATTGTGGAGCAACCATAAACCTAATATTTCCTATTTTCAAGTGTTTGGTTGTAAATGTTTTGTGCTTAGGGATAATGAACATTTAGGAAAATTTGAATCTAAATCTGATGAAGGTATTTTCCTAAGTTATGCACTTAATAGTAAAGCATATAAAGTTTTCAATAAAAGAACATTGACTGTCATTGAATCTATTCATGTTGTGTTTGATGAATCTAATCCATTTTCTAATATAAATGATGAAGAAGATATTGATATTAGAAAATTCTTAGAAAAATTATCTATTGAAAACAATGCAAGTGAAAACCAAGAAGTAAATGAAAAATCATATGAAGATAATGAAAATGAAAATCAAGAGTTGCCTAGAGATTGGAAATTTATTAGAAATCATCCTATAGATCAAATCATAGGTGAACCATCCCGTGGTATAGCCACAAGATCCTCCTTGAGAAATCTAGTGAACCATTTTGCTTTCTTATCCTAAGAAGAACCTAAAAATATTAAAGAAGTCATAGAGGATGAGTCTTGGGTAATGTCCATGCAAGAAGAAGTTAACCAATTTGAAAGAAGCAAAGTGTGAACTCTAGTTCCTAGGCCTAATGATCACACAATTATTGGAACTAAATGGGTATATATAGATATAAGAAAGATGAGAATGGGGTAGTAACTAGGAATAAGGCTAGACTAGTTGCCCAAGGATATAATCAAGAGGAGGGGATTGTCTTTGATGAAACTTTTGCTCCCGTTGCTAGATTAGAAGTCATTCGTATACTACTTGCTTATGCCACTTTTAATAATTTTAAATTGTTTCAAATGGATGTTAAAAGTGCTTTTCTAAATGGCTATATCAATGAAGAAGTATATGTAGAACAACCACCCAGTTTTGAAAATTATAAATATCCAGATCATGTTTACCGGTTGTCTAAGGCCTTGTATGGATTGAAACAAGCTCCTAGAGCTTGGTATGAGAGGCTTAGTGGTTTTCCACTAGAAAATGGGTTTACCCATGGCAAAATTGACAATACACTCTTCATCAAATCCAAAAACAATGATATGCTCCTTGTTCAAATTTATGTGGATGATATCATTTTTGGAGCAACTAATGATGAGTTGTGTAATGAGTTTGCTAAGTGCATGCAAAGTGAATTTGAAATGAGCATGATGGGTGAACTTAGTTTCTTCTTAGAGCTACAAATTAAGCAAGCTAATCATGGAACTTTTATATGTCAATCCAAATATATTAGGGACTTGCTAAAGAAATTTAATATGGAAGATTGTAAAATTCTTGGTACACCTATGAACTCTTCCATTAAACTTGATAAAGATGAGCAAGGAATCCCTATTGACGTGAAATTGTATCATGGCATGATTGGGATTCTCCTATATCTCACTATTAGTAGGCCTAATATTATGTTTAGTGTGTGTATGTGTGCTAGGTTTCAGGCTGCCCCTAAGGAATCCCATTTAAAGGCAATCAAACGAATCCTTAGGTATCTAGTTAGGACTATTGAGTTAGGCTTACGGTACCCTAAGCATACTACCTTTGAGATTGGGAGTTATACTGATGTTGAATTTTCCGGTAGTAAGGTTGATAGAAAAAGTACCAGCGGCACTTGTCACTATTTAGGACAATCTCTTGTTTCTTGGTTCTCCAAGAAATAAAACTCAATTTCCTTATCCACAATTGAAGCAGAATATATTGCGGCTGGAAGTTGTTGTACCCAAACTCTTTATATGAAACAAAAACTTATAGATTATGAATTGCACTATGATACAATATTGATTAAATGTGATAATACTAGTGCAATCAACATCTCTAAAAATCCTATCTCACATTCACGAACAAAACACATTGAAATTAGATATCACTTCCTTCGTGATCATGTGCAAAAAGGAGATGGCTCTTGAGTTTGTATGCACTATTGAATAGTGGGTGGACATATTTGCTAAACCACCCAAAGATAGGTTCATACAAATTAAACATGAGTTAGGCTTAATGCATAGTAGAGAAGCTTCTTAGATGTTTCATAGTTTGCATAAATTTAGAGGGAGCTCTGAAGTAAAATTTACAAGTCTTAGCAACTAATATTATTGTTGATATGTCTTCTTGCCTTAGACTTTGTGAATCTTGATTATTGCTTGTGTGCATAATTTCCTATATCTACTACATGATGCCATTGGACTTTATAATTTATTGCATGGATCATACTGGAATTGTTTAAGTAGTTGTGGATAAATTGCTAGGACTTATAAACTCAAAGGGGTTATTATTTATACAGGATTTGTTTTGGAAAGTCCAATTTTCAAACGGCACTCTGCCGAAATTTTTCAAAAACTTTCCAAAACTTATAATGTATAAATATTATACTCACTCATTGCCTAGAGCTCTTAACTCTTATAGCCCTTTTTGTTGTTGCCAAAAGGGGGAGATGGGGAGGCAAAAATTAGGTAAAATAAAATAATTGGGTTAAAATTTGATTCTCCTTAATGCATATTGATAGGGAGAGCCTTCTTAGGCTTATACTCATATTTTTGCTGGGTGTATTTATCATCATCAAAAAAGGGGGAGAATGTTGACCTTATAGGTCACGCCCGGTTTTGATAATGACAAATACTCATTATATCTAATAGATGTTTGAGGTTATGTGCAGGAACTAAAATTGACAGATCTTAATGCACATAGAAGAAAGTGAATAGTGAAGACCTAATTTTTTATGTTGTAATATATTTCATTTATGTAAAGGGTCTGTAATAGTAATTAGGGCTTTTTTTTTGTAATAATCTCACACATCACATGCATGGTCTAATATGTAAGCTTAAACCGAAACTAAAACATGACTTAGAAAAGACCCTAGGACACTCACTCACACACTTGCATGTGTTGTACTTTTGAATAGGGTGTTTGTTGGATGAATCAGGACTGAAATGCAAAAAATGTGGACCTTCAGTCGACCAGCAATTCAAGTTCATTTTGCCCCCGATCGACCGAACCTCTTAGGAGGTCAACATTTTGACCCCCTGGTCGACCATGAACTTTTTATATACCACCAACCTGGTCAACCGAGTTCCCATGTGTGGGAACCCAACAGTCTGGTCGACAGACCAATCTAGTTCAAATTGACCCTGGTCGACCGAACCTCACAAATATTGAAAAATCACCCTCGGACATATATGTCCAGTCAACCGAACGAGTAGTTCATTTTTGACCCGGTCAACCGAAACCCAAAAACTTAGGTTGACCGAACTTGCCCTGGTTGACCAGTGCTCTTGGGTTGAACTTATTTTTTTAATGTGGTTAACTCGGTAAAACAAGTTTAAAATAATTAAATAATGTTAAAACTTTCCTAATTATTCCAACTATGTCCCAAATGGTTATAATTCAGGGGAATTCTATATATACCCCTTCATTTGGAATGATTAGTAACTTAATTAACCAACTTGATTAAAAATTCTCTCTCAAGCTCAAAATTCCTACTACTCATTTTTACACTCCCTTCATTCACTCTTACCCTCTCTCATTACAAAAAACTCTTCATATGTTTAGTTTGAGTGATTGTTTGAAAGGTGTTCTTAGGGGACTTTGTTAGTAAGTCTCTCCTAAGAAGACTTGCAATAAACTTCTAAGTATTGCATATTCATTGCAATATCTTGGAAAGTTTGTTTTTGTTTTTGGATTGCAAAAACTATTTCAAAATATTTTCAAATATCTTGAGTGATTTATCTTGACATAGCTTTGAAAAGATATTTGTTTATGTGATATTTATCTTTGCTGTAATATTCATTGACTTGTATATCATTTTCTGAATACAAAGATTAAATATCTATTGCAAACCAAGCATATACACGATTTGATGTTTGCACGATTGAGATATTCTGCTGACATCTTTGTTTGAGCACATTGATTGAATTTCTTGTAATACAAAGATTACACTTGCCTGCACTCTCACGCACAGATTACATTGATAGCAAATATGTTTGAGAGTTGATATATTAAACCACACTGAGCTTACATATTAAATTATTTTGTGGTGCATTTGATTGAGTGTATCTGGGTACCTTTCTTCTTTAAACAAAAGTACAATCACTGTACTAATATTCTTTGATTGTAAAATCTGAGTGTTTCCAGGCGTGGCCTGAGGGAGCGATAATCCAACCCAGTAAGGATTGGTTGTAAAGGCTGAGGTCAGCCTTGTGCTAATTGACCTGATTTGTTTAGGTTCCGCTTCACTCTTTTAAGTGAGCAATTGTAGTGGTAATCCTTGTGCTTATTAGCCAAGGAGGGGACATAGGCAATTGGTCAAACCTCGATAACATTTCTGCGTGTCACTCTTACTTTACTTCTTTTTGGTGCATGTTAGCTTAATTAAATTGCTTTATTTAATTTTGGTTTTACATTTACATTACTTGCACTAGATTGACCATAGGGTTGTGAATATACTGTTGTTAGGATATTTACCTAGAGACTAAATTTTAAAAATACCAATTCACCCCCCCCCCCTCTTGGGATCACGGTAAATCTAACAGATTGGCTTGGTTTTTTGGGTTTAAAAGCTTAGAACTTGAAGTATAAATCGAAAAATATTTTTAGCAAGGGGAATGGTGCTCAGCAGATTTTCAATCATAAAATCAATGTCTTTTCTTGCCCTAACATGATAAGGTTTAGCCTTTTATAGTTAGGTTTGAATTCTAACCAATTGTGCAAGTTTTGGAAACATTATCGTTAAAAATCAGAAATATATCTTGTTGTTCACGAAAGTTAACGCACGCTTTGGTCGACTGTACTAGAAGTTTCGTCGGCCAAACAAATTAAAATTATGAATTTCAAACTGGTAGTGGCCTTTCGGTCAACTGAACTCTGAGTTTGGTCGCCCAAACATGTTCAGTTAACTAAATATGACGTTCCATCGCCCGAACCAACACTGTCTAGAATTTTAACAATGGCAATAGCCATTTGGTCTCCAGAACCATAGGTTCAATAGCCCGAACTCTCTTATGCCAAACCAATTTGTTCAAACTCTTGCATTTGGTCGACTGAGCATAAGTCTCAGGCACTAAAACACCCTATAATTCATTGTTCTTTTTTTGTTTTATTCCAAAACTTATTTGTATCCTTTTGAAATGATATTTGTACTTTGTATAAATATTTTCCAAGATTTGAGAAAGGTATCGAAGTCCAAGTGATTATCCTAAGAGCTTCACAACAAACACTAAACTGAGAAGTACTTACATAAGACTTGTTTTACAATACGCATAGAATACTATATAAGTCTTCATGTCTTTAAGTTTGATCTTTATCCAAGTTTTTCTTTAATAGTCATTCTTCTTTTACTTGTGTTCTTCATGGCTTTACATTTAAACATTGTTCATTGTGCTTATAAGCTATAATACCTATAAATTACACTTTATAATAAAATTAGATGCCTTAGTTTGTAATTAATAAAATGAGATTAAGTCTTGTTAGGCCAACAATCTCCCCCTTTTTTATGATGACAAATAATGAGTAAAATGAGGTAACCTTGATAAGGCTCCCCATCACAATAAGCATAAACATAAAAATAGTCAATGCAAAAATATTTGTTCAAGCTCAATTGTGATTAACTGCTCTCCTTTTCAAAAAAGATTCTCCCCCTTTTTACTTAAAATTCAAAAGGAATTTTCTAATGATTTTTGCATTACGCTCAAAAATATTATTTTGCCATATAGAACATTTTATTTTTCTTATTATTCTCCCCCTTTGGAAAATACAAAATACACAAATATTACAAACATATTATTCATTTTTCTTATTCTCCCCCTTTGGACATCAGCAAAAATAATTTCAATAAAGATTAAGCAGTATAGCACAACCAGTCAAATGAACAACAAAATCAAACATTTGTTTGCTAACAACCAAAATGCAGTTCACAAAAATATGACCATCAGTAGAAATTTATAATCATCATTCAGCAGATAACATGCTTACTCAGTCATCAGATCTAATATAGAACTTATAAATGTTGCTAAAAAAACATATATACATTAACATCATTAAGCACATAAAGAAGTTGTTGTCAACTGAATCATAACAAAAATTAAACAAGTACCATTAAATTGCAACTAGATACTCTCTCTCTCTCTCTCTCTCTCTCTCTCTCTCTCTCTCTCTCTCTCAATAATTAATAGAAACTCTCATCTAATCCTCATCGAGAGGATCACCACCATATGAGCTCTCATCCTTCTCATCATCGTCTTCATCCTCTTCTTTGCTCAAGCTTTCCTCCATGGGTGTCTTCCTTCTTGATGAGGAAGCACTTCCCGTGTTGCTTTCAATTGTTGTGAGGCACTGGTTGATTGAATGGAAGTTTGAGTGAAAGTCTCGCTACATAGCATCAAGTCTGAAGTTCATGTGCTGGCAAAAATCACAAAGAGTTCCTAAGACAATGGCGTGATCAAGAGAAGCAGCAGCTGGACCAACTTGAGCATGTGACTACTCGTGGTGTGGATCATTATGACGTGCATACTCACGTTCCTCTTCCATGCGTACATTCACATCAGTATGCGGAAGATGATAGTTTTTAAGGATCCACCAAAGTGCTCTATCCAGCTCATATCACATTAGTTTGATGGTGGTTGATGAGAATTTATTTAAAGTTTTTCTTTTAATGAATAAAGTGGAAGGACGTGCCAAGCCAAGATGTGCAAAGATGAGGTTGAGAGCCCCTCCATAAAGAAGAATGACTTTATGTGTTTCCATTTTGACAATCCCCCACTTGATGATGAGAGAGGGATGATCTAAGTGTTTTCCAGTATAGAGGAACCACATCACAAAGCAATCCAAGTAGGACATGTGATCCCTAGACCAGGTCCTTGGAAGAATGTTGTAAGTGATGATTAAGTGTATAATTTTGGCTTCGAGAGTGAGACTTTTGTGTAAAAGAATATGCCCATAATTATAGTTAGGCTTGGCTGAAACAAGTGGCAAAAATTCTTAGGGAGTGAAGTCGTGTTCCATAATCCGACTGGGTCCTACTCTAGGACACTCAGAATCACCACTACTAAGGTGGAACCTTGCAGCAATGTTGCTAAGGGTGAGCGTGAAGGATTTATACATAACTTGGGTAGTATATTATGTAACGACCTGCCTATTTTACCATTTTTTTTTTTTTTTCATAATAACATTCAATGTAATAATCCTGATATCCTGTGAACTTAATAACAAAATCAACATGGACCCATAGGTACCAGTAATATACTCAAAACACAACTCTAATACCTAAGCAGCATGAAACATAAATTACAACATACCTTACAACCAATCACCATACCAAAGTCCTACTAAAATTGTTATGTATATACAATCATCCATGAAAGACAAAAAGTAGCTTAGGGTCACTTCCTAAAAATAAATCTAACCCTAGTTCATCGACTCACCCTTCTAATAGGGTAGCTCAGTTGGACTCTACTATCGCGAAGCTCTATCTGCTCCTCTACCTAAAATTCTTGAAATGTTTATATAGCTGGGGTGAAACACCTCTCAATAAGGAAAATAAACTAACATCAGTGTGTGGCAACATGAGTGTTTACGTATTATACATAATATCAGTATATACATCATATCTGGTAAAAACTATTAATATCGTACCTGAATAAAACATGATTCCTCATAACATTATATAACGTACTAAATTACTAACATGAAAATCATCTTATACAACTATAATATACTGAAATAACACCCAGGATGGATAGCTAGCTAATGTCATGTCTTACCCCCATATGAGTAGGTTGTGCAGCCCGAAGGCGGGACCTAGCAATGGTTGGCCAACAAGATCAATTATAAGTCTGTAAGTACGATGGACCCGCCCCTACCTGGTCTCAGACTACCAGGGGGACTACTCCACTCTACACTGAAGCCACATCGACTATCATCTCCCACACTACTGGTCGTGTGGTAGCACTATCATAATTCTAAACATATAGCTACAGTACCGTGCTCCTAAAAACTGAACTAAACCAAACCATCCGGGTTCTAATAACATATAATAAGCTTTATATATTGAACATAACTATTTCATATTTCATAATAATATCTGACATGATAATATTTCATGAATTTTGTCTTATCATACATGATTATGGCATCTGCGCCAACATGAATCACGGCATCTATGCCGGCATAACATAACATGAATCATGGCATCTGCGTCAGCATATCATAATATACTGAACATAATTTCTCTGTACTGTTTAATGTTAATATCATAAAATCATGGTTCCTGTATTGTTTTATAATTGCTCTGAAAACTAACATATCATGCTTGATCTGGGGAAAGCATATTATTAGAACATACATAATTATATGGAAATTTAAACTCAAGCCACAGAGAATTGGGTAGCCTAGTGAATGTAAAATATGTTCCCAAAACCATATTTTCCGATAAAACACGTTTAAAACATATCCCTGTTCATAACAGTATTTCCCAACATAATTATGTAATATACGTATTATCCTAAAAACTTAATGCTGTAAAATAATAAATAATTTCACAGAAACTTCTGACTTAGTTTATCCCCTTACCTCGCTTACTAAGAAACCCATAAAACACTTAATCCTACACCTGTACTGTTCCTAGCACAACACCCTGAAATTAACATTTCCCCAACAAAACTTCAAGGTTATCTTTCCTAACAGTTTCTCCTCAGTACAGAAATACCAAATACCCAATAAAACTGAAATTAACTAACTTACCCAAATTTTGGGATGGTTCCCAAGTTAGCCTAACCAACGATCCACTCCTGCATAAATGAAGAGAAACTTCTCAAGAGTAGTGTGGCGGCTTCGGATAATCAATCCGGCAAAGAAGAGGGCCGAAATCGAGGAGAGAACTAGTGGAGGACGATTCTTTGAGTGTGAGAGAGAGAGAGAGAGAGAGAGAGAGAGAGAGAGAGAGAGAAATTGCATGCAGAATCTCGCTGAAAACCCAATTTTGAGCTATTTATACCCCTAGCTTCGTTGAAGAGACACGTCACTTCATCGATGAGGTCAAGAAGGGAATTCATCGATGAACTCATAACCTTCGTCGATGAATTTCAGACCCTAAAATAGCCCTCTTAGTAATTCTTCGTCGACGAAGCACGTGTCCCTATCGACGATCCCAATAAGCCTCTTCGTCGATGAACACGATGTGACCCCCTTTACAGTTTCTTTTACCTCTCCTTTCTTTTATTATTCAATTGTTATAAATCTTCAGGTCTCTACATTCTCCCCTCCTTATAAAAATTTCATCCTCGAAATTTACTATCCGTATTAAACACCATCCCTTTAAGAGAAAATGACTACTTATTTTATTACTTACCCTCACTTGTGGCGGAGGAACACCGTGATTACATTCAAGGTTTTGGGAGATTATAAACACATAAAATAAAATTCTCCCAAAACCAAAATACTACTTACAACTAAAAATTATTACATAAAAGAAACATTACATGTCTACTTGTACCTCTTTCTTATTACTGCTATTCCCCGCTAAACAGATGCGAGTATTTTTGTTGTATCTCTTCCTCAAGCTCCCAAGAAGCTTCTTCCACTGCGTGATTCTTCCATAGGACTTTACTAGTGGAATCCTCTTACTGCGTAATTCTTGTTCCTTCTTCTCCAGAATCTACACTGGAGTTTCCTCATAAGCCAAAGTATCACTGAGTTCTAACTCGGCATAACTGATGATGTGGGAAAAATTTAGGACATATTTCCTTAACATGGAAATATGAAATACGTCGTGAATTGTAAATAATGCTTGTAGTAAAGTTAGCCAATAGGCAACTGACCCTACTCTTTCAAGAATCTCAAAAGGGCTAATGAACCTAGGGCTCAACTTACCCTTCCTACCAAACCTCATAACTCCCTTCAATGGCGCTATCTTCAAAAATACATAGTTCCCAACTTCAAATTTCAACTCCCGATTGAACTCACAATCTAGAACGGAACCTCAAAGCCCCGTCATCAAAAATACTGAATTCCTCTCTCTATCAGTCCTGCACCTTAGCTATTAACTCTACTAGTTCTGCGTAATCCCTCTAGGAGGTCTTAATCCTTTCCTGTAGAGTAGGCTGCAATACTAGGTTGGCAATAAATGCTTGGGGATCTCTTTCTACCAACTATACACGGAGTCTCTCTAGATCCATCTGGATCGGATGTTGAACCTCCATAGCTGCCAGTGGTGGTCCCACAGATTTCTTGCTTAGTGCGTCAGCTACCACGTTTGCTTTTCCTAGGTGGTAATTCATAGTGCAGTCGTAATTTTAATAAGTTCTAACCACCTTCTCCATCTCATGTTCAGCTCTTTTTGAGTGAAAAAGTATTTCAAATTTTTATTATCGGAAAATATCTCACATTTCTCACCATACAAGAAATGCCTCCAAATCTTTAGTGTATGTACCACTGCAACCAATTCCAGATCATGGGTAGGGTAGTTCTTTTCATACTCTTTCAACTTTCGGGAGGCATAAGCCACAACCCTACCATGCTGCATCAATACACAGTCTAGCCCTTTCAAAGACGCGTCATTGTAAACTTCATAGCCATCACCCCCTGACGGAATGATCAACACTAGTGCAGTGACAAGCCTCTACTTCAGTTCCTAAAAGCTCTATTCATAGTTGTCATCCCATTCAGACTTGAAATTTTTCTTGGTCAGACGTGTTAGAGGCCCTGATAATGTTGAGAATCCCTCAATAAACCGACGGTAATATCCCGCCAGTCCCAAGAAACTCCTAATTTCCTAAACGTTCTTCGGCCTAGCCCAATTCATTACTTCTTCAATCTTACTAGGATCCACAGAAATACCATCCGCTAATATAACATGCCCCAAAAACATCACTTTCTCCAACCAAAATTCACATTTACTGAACTTGGCATACAATCTCTTTTCTCTAAGCGTATGAAGTACCAGTCGTAAGTGTGCCTTATGCTCCTCAAAACTCCTCAAATAGACCAGTATATCATCAATGAAAACCAAAACAAACTGTTCTAAATACTGATGAAAGATTATATTCATCAAATCCATGAATATTGTAAGAGCATTCGTCAAACCAAAAGGCATAAAAGAGTATTCAAAATGCCTATACCTGGTCCTAAAGGTTGTCTTCGAGACATCTTCTGCTTTTACTTTCACCTGGTGGTAGCCTGATCTGAGGTTAATCTTGGACTAGACCCACGTACCTTGAAACTGATCAAATAGTAAAACCTAAGGTGTAGTCCCAAGAGGGGAGTGAATTGGATTTAAAAATTTTCCTTTAATTCTTTTCAAGAATCCTTAACTTCTTTTTCTTATTTTAATAAATTCTTTACTTCTTGTTGATTTATTCAAATAATAAATACTTCAAAACAAAATTCAATTCACAGCCAACAAAGTACTTAACCAATCAATCAACCAATCAATTTTCCAATCACCCACAATATTCAAACTAAGATAGAAGATTCAGCTTGTGTTTGCAACTCTGTAATTAATGAATTTGCTCTCTTAAAATGAGGTGCAGTATAAAATCCAATACTCTTCCCAAAAGCTTAGACGTTAAATAAAATTTCAGTTTAAAGAGTCTTTAAGTGTTTCACCAATCAACGTACTCCCTTACTATTTCCGCAAAAAATGGATCAACTAACGTACTCCCTTTCGGTTTCCACAATCCCAAAACAAATTAAACTTAAGTTTACTTAATATCAAATCCACGTAGTGTTTATGATTAAGGAATTTAAAACATCTTCGCAATTTATATATATGTTGTAAGTAAAGAGAGTAAGGGAAAGAGAGAGTGAAATCACGATTTTTACAAGGCTCGGCTTATACCTAGCCTACATCCTCTCCTTTGGAAAACCACCAAAGAATTCACTAAAACTAGTTCCTTTTTCGTGTGGAACAGCACCGTTTACACAACACTCCTTTGATTAGGCTAGAGCCCGCCTCTCCAAACAATATACCCTCGTTTGGTCACTCCTTCAATTAGGCTAAAGGAGCACCCCTCTAAGCGATATCCCCTCACTTAGCCAATGATCCAACAATCCTGTAATCATCACAATCTAAAAGAGATACAAAAACTAGAGGTGTAAAAAGAGTGCTCTCATTAGTATAAGTTAAATCTATATACTTCAATTAAATTCACAATATGAAATACAATTGAAGCTCAAAAGAGATTTCACCAAGTTTTCCTTCTAGATGGGAATCAACAATTCAAAAACACAAAGAATGACTGATCAATTGCTTCCAAAAAACCTTAGGAATTCATATGTGCAAAGATGAGAGCATGAGAGCTTTTAAGAGTATGAGAGTTTCATCTTTGAGAATTGATTTTCAATTGCTTGGTATAATTTAATTTGCAAAACCATGTATTTATAGAGTGAGTTTCCTTGTCTCCCAAGTTGCTTGGAGTGCCTCTCAAGTTTTTATAACATTTGGATTTAAAAAACTAATTTTTAGAATTTTCCAGTTAAAGTCCAAAATTTAAATTTTCATAGGGTCAGTTGGCTAACCAGGCGATTGGATGGGTGCCTCAGCTGGCTGGACAGGTGACTAAGAGCTTTCTATCTCCCAAAAATAAATTTTTTTAACTGGTCAGTCGGCTGATTGAACACAGGACATTCTGGTCAGTTGGTTGACCAGACAATTTGCCGAGGTGTTGATAGCTACAACCCACTTTTAGCACTTTGGTCATAAATTTGTTTATACAACTCCAAATTAGTTTATCTTGGCATCAAAAGAAAGCTAAGAGAATCCTACAACTTTCATGTTAAACACATTTTAAAATAATGAGTGTTTGATAGAGAAAAATGTTCATCAATGTAGATGACCAGTTAAAAAAATTAGAATTTTCCAAAACTAATTTTTAGAATTTTCCAGTTAAAGTTCAAAATTTAAATTTTCATAGGGTCAGTTGGCTAACCAGGCGATTGGTTGGGTGTCTCAGCTGGCTGGACAGGTGACTAAGAGCTTTCTATCTCCCAAAAATTAATTTTTTTAACTAGTCAGTCGGCTGATTGAACACAGGACATTCTGGTCAATTGGTTGACCAGACAATTTGCCGAGGTGCTGATAGCTACAACCCACTTTTAGCATTTTGGTCATAAATTTTTTTATACAACTCCAAATTAGTTTATCTTGGCATCAAAAGAAAGATAAAAGAATCCTACAACTTTCATGTTGAACACATTTTAAAATAATAAGTTTTTGATAGAGAAAAATGTTCATCAATGCAGATAACCAGTTAAAAAAATTAGAATTTTCCAAAACTAATTTTTAGAATTTTCCAGTTAAAGTTCAAAATTTAAATTTTCGTAGGGTCATTTGGCTAACCAGGCGATTGGATGGGTGTCTTAGCTGGATGGACAGGTGACTAAGAGCTTTCTATCTCCCAAAAATTAATTTTTTTAATTGGTCAATCGGCTAATTTAACGCAGGACATTCTGGTCAGTTGGTTGACCAGACAATTTGCCGAGGTGCTGATAACTACAACCCACTTTTAGCATTTTAGTCATAAATTTTTTTATACAACTCCAAATTAGTTTATCTTGACATCAAAAGAAAGCTAAGAGAATCCTACAACTTTCATGTTGAACACATTTTAAAATAATGAGTGTTTGATAGAGAAAAATGTTCATCAATGCAGATGTAGATGGAAAATCCTCTTTGTGGTGTTTTTCATTCCAAAAATAATTTTAACAATTTTGAAATATCTTTTGACCTTATAAAAATATTTCCAAGAGAAAAATACTCATCAATGCAGATGTAGATGGAAAATCCTATTTTGGGTGCTTTTCATTCTAAAAATAATTTTAACCGTTTTGAAATATCTTTTGACTTTATAAAAATATTTCCCAAGTATTTTAAAAGGTATCTAAGTCCAAGAAATTAACCTTAGAGCTTCTTATATCCATATTAAAATCGAATGAAGTACTTACATAAAGACTTCTTAGATTTTTTTTGACATTCTTAAACACTTAAGTCTTCATTCTTTGTTTTGGCCCTTTCTTCAAGCTTTAATATTAAGTTCATCCTCTCATAGTCGTCAAGCTTTAATATATCATCCATGCCTTTAGGTATTCTTTAAGCTTCATATGATCATGTTCCTTTGGAATATAAGCTTCAATTGATCCTTGTGAGTACTTGACCTTGGTTTCACATATGTGAGATTTGAAATACCATCACTCAACCAAATATGTTAAGTTCCATTTGTTTGTTAGCATCAAAATAAGATGTTAAACCTTGTAAGGCCAACAATCTCCCCCTTTTTGATGATGACAAATAATGAGCAAAAATAAATAATGAGCAAAAATATGAGTAAGCCTTAAAAAGACTCCCCCTTTCAATAAGCATCATCTTCAACATATTTGTGAGATCAAGATAACTATTAACACCAATTTTAATATCATTCAATATCATGCATATCAATACCAATTTCAAGGTCATTCAATGTCATGTACTTCTCCCCTTTGTCAAATACTTCTCTCCCTTTTGAAATATAAATCATGTTTCTAAGTTTCAAAATATTTCAATACCAAACTCAATTTTCAATTTTTACTCAAGACTTCTCCCACCTTTTGACATCAATCAAAAAAGAAGGATATAAACAAAATAAATCATATTTTTGAGCATATGAATATCAATCATGCATATCAAGTATATGATACTAATTTAGATTTTCATCCATTCTAATTCCAATTGAACTTTTGAATTTTTTATACCAAACTCAAATTGAAAATTTATGATACCAATTGAAAATTTATGATACCAATAAAAAAATGTTGACCTTATAGGTCACGCCCGGTTTTGATTATGACAAATACTCATTGTTTCTAATATGTTTGAGACTTTGTGCAGGAACATAAACTTGTCAAGATCAAGATGCAAGTAAAGCAAGTGAAGATTGAAGATCATATCTCATTGTATTGTAATATATAATTCAATCATTTGGTCTATAATAGTAATTAGGGCTTTGATTGTAATAATTGCATGCATCACCTGCATGATGTAATATGTAAGCTCAAAATGAAAATGTCCTTAGAAAGACCTTAGGGGTTACCCTTTAGTCGACCGAAGGTCGACTGATACCGTATTTTTTCAGTGTCTTCAAAAGGACCCAGAAATGACCCTAGGAAACTCACCTTTGCACACATAAATGTTATGCACATGAATAGGGTGAAAGTGTATTGAATCAGGACCGAAATGCACACTTTGTGCACTTTCGGTCGACCGACCTTGGCAGTTCATTCTGCCTCGGTCGATTGAAACCGGTCTGGATCAACTAGTTGACCACAGTTCAGTCGACCGAGCCATAACAGGTTATTTGACCCTAGTCGACCGAACCTCCCAGGAGTCAACATTTTGACTACCTGGTCGACCGAGTACAAAATGAACTCCAACGCTCTGGTCAACCGAGGGTCTTCGGGAGAAATCCCAACGACTGGTCGACCAAATTGCTCAATTCAAATCAGTCTGGTCGACCAAACCTCAGTAAAACTAAAAAATCACCTCGGACATGCACTTCCGGTCAATCGAGCCCCAAGTTCAAAAATAGGTCGGTCGACCTAGCCATATGAACTTTGGTCGATCGAAAGTGTTCTAGTCAACCGGGTCTCTCGAGTTACCATGAATTTTTTTACCACTGTTAAATATTTTAAACGGGGTTAATTGCGTTAAAATGGTTTAAAACTTTTCTAATAATACCCAATAGGTCCCTAACGATCATAACTTTTCCCATGTCTATATATATGTGATCATTTGTGCAAATTAGGATTTTATTAGCAATATTTATTAGGAGAAATCCTTTGAAATTCCCAAAATCTATAATACTCATTTTTGAGCCTCTTACACTTATTCTTACCAGATCTTACTACTCGAATATCCTTGTAAGTGTGATTTAAGTGTGGTTGTTCTATAAGGTTTGCTCTCTCAAGTTTATGCTTGATTGATATTATTTTGATTGAGAGCAAGACCTCAAGTGCTCTTAGGAGACTTTATTAACAAGTCTTTCCTAAGAAGACTTCATTGGAGCTTCTAAGTATTGTATCATCATTGCAATATCTTGAAAAGCTTGTATTTGATTTTGGTTGCAAAAATTCTTTTCAAATCACTTTCAAATATCTAGCGTGTTTTTATCTTGATAAAACTTTGAAGAGATATTTGTTTATGTGATAAATACCTTTGTTGCAATATTCATTGATTTATATCATTTTTCTGAATACAAAGATTATATGTATCTTTTGCAAACCAAAAATATACACTACTTGAGCATCATATGATTAAGAAAATCTGTTGATTGAAATACACACACACACACACACACACACACACACACACACACACACACACATATATATATATATATATATTGTTTAGCTAATATCTTTGTTTGGGCATTTAGATTGAATATCTAGTGAAACAAAGAACATACTGGTTTGCACTCTCATGCACTGATTACATCAATAGCAAATATTTATTTGAGAGTTGACATATTGTAAACCACACTGAGCTTACATATTATATCATTGGGTGGTATTTGTGATTGCGCGTAACTGGGTACACATTTGCTTTACTTGAAAGCATAATCACTGTACCATTGTATTGTATTTCAAATCTATTATATTTCCAAGCACGGGCCTAAAGAGGGAGACTAGCCCTATGAAATAGTCTCGGATTGGCTTAGACCCGATTAGGAAAGTTAGGTGTGTCATCCTGTTAAGGCATGTTGGTTGAGGTCAGCCCCATAATTGACCTAGTTAAGGTTGAGGTCAGCCCTGTGGCAATTAACCTGGTTTGCATCAGTGCCGCTCCACCCTTAAGTGAGTCTTTAGTGGAATCCTTGGGCTTGCGAGCTAAAGGTGGGGACGTAGGCACTATTAGTCGAACCCTGATAACATATCATGTGTTTGTTTATATTTTCACCCTCTATATTTCCCACACGTGTATGTTATCGTGTGAATGATGCGTAAGATTTAAATTTTCGTATATTATATCTACTTGTGCATTTGGGATTGTATAGAAAGACCCTAGGTAGTTAAATCATATTGATTCCTAATTTAACCTAAGAGAAAAGTTTAAAATTCCAATTCACCCCCCCCCCCCTCTTGGGAATACACCAATTCTAACAAAAATAATTCATGATACCAAAAAAAATTAGGGAGAAACAAAATACAAGTTATGAGTCATGATACTCCCCCTGAATTTAATATATTCAAATTTGATACCAATTATGCTTTCTAAATTTATCGTCCATGTTTCAAACATTTGATGTATATGCTCATGGATATGAAATACCAATTTCATATCAATTTCATAATTTACTCATGGATATAATTATACTTGTCATGCTCAAATACCAATTCATATATTCATGAATACTAATACACTTTATAGATACCAATGTTAATGTCACATTATGCATAGCTCATGAATACTCTATTATTTAGATTCAAATTTATCCATTTATCCATGTGATCCATCATAAGAATACATGGCCAAGAATTTATCAATTCATATCAAAATTCATGTTTCCAAATCATGCTTCATAACTTTATGCTCAAATTTTCAAAATATAGTGAGCCATAAATTATCAATATTTTCATTGTCTTTAAAAATTTCAAGATACCAAATTTAAGATGTACACATGTATCATATTGCATTCATATAAGCATAGAGTAAGTCATATCATGTGCTTTGTACTATACTTTTGCTTGAATTTGTTCTTATGTTGCTCAAGTATTTTATTTGAAAAAAAAATTAACAGTTTTTCCTTCAGTCAGTCGGCTGAGCTTCTGTCCAGTTGGCTGACCTATACTTTCTCTTTAAAGGTTTTGTTCAATCAGTTGGTTGATCGTATGGTCAGTCGGCTGATAATTCTTCTGCCAAGCTTTCTTCTTTTTCAATAAGCTTTATTTGCTTAAGATTTTATTTTCATTTGATTTCATTTAAACATCCAAACTTCATGTATCCTAATGCTTTTTATTTTATGCCTTCTATGATTCATTCATTGATTTGAGGCCAACAATTTTCATGAGTTTTAATAAGATAAGCTTGAATAATTTTATCCTTATTCTATATTTGTATGATATTTCCATAAATTTAATATCAATTAAAGTTGAAGAATTTAGTATTTCATTTTTGGTACCCATATTTTCTTGGTTTCGGAAGATTTAACAAAACATGTTTCTTTAATTATCCAAACTTGTTTAGTCTTCACACCTTTTCTTTTAATTGGACATTCAAACTTTATATGTCTTTTTTTCTTACATTGATAGCATATGGTGTTAGTATAGCCATTAAAAGATGTGCTAGCATAATCTTTGGATGCTTTTGAAAAATAACCCATGCAAAGATTCTTTTTCTTTTTATTTTGAACCCTATTAAATCCAATTCCTTATTTGTTTAAGGTCATCCTTTGTGAGCCTATCATTTTGTCAAAGTTTTCCTTTCCTTTTTTGAAGTTGTAAATGATCTTTTCTTTATCTTCAATTTGATTTTTGAGATCATTTATCTCAATATCTTTCTTGTCATCAACCTTCTTTTGTATTTTTTCTAATTCTTGAGATAATTTTCTGATTTTATCCTCTAATTCGTAAATATATATATATATATATATATATATATATATATATGTATTTCTCATATTTCATAGAGGATAGGGATCAAAGATCTTCTATCATCTTTTCATTCTTACTTTCTAATTTCTTGATTTTCAAATCTTTTCTTTTTCAACGAGATTTTTAGCTTCTAATTCTTTTATTGCAGCTTCATGCTTATTTTTTATTTTCTTGAGTTTTGAATCTTTATCATTTTCAGCAATCTTAATTGATTCTAGCTCTTTCATCATTTCATCATTCTTGTTTTTCAACGATGTGTTTTGTTTAGTTACTTTGATTAGCATCTTATGTACTTTGAATAAATCATTTTGAAGTTCTTCATAAGATGGCATGCTTTCATCATTTGATTCAACACTACTATAACCATTAACTGATTTGGATGAGGAGCTTCCCTCATCATCCCATGCCATAAAGCAAGTGGAAGCAACCTCTTGGTCATTTGATTCACATTCCGAACTACTTGTACTATCCCAAGTTGTGGCTTTCATGGCCTTTTTGTTTTTCTTCTTAGACTCTTTCTTAAGTAGTGGACATTCCGATTTTATATGTCCAACTTTGTTCCAATTATAACATGTAGGAGTTTTATTTTTAGATTTCTTTTTTCTAATTTCTTCTTCTTCTGATTCGGAGTCTTGGTTTCTTCTTTTGAATTTGTTTATCCTTCTAAGGATTTTTGCAAGTTTCTTAGATATGAAGGCTAGTTCATCTTCATCCATCTCTTCTTCACAATAAGAGTTTTCTTTTGAAGCTTTGAATGCTATAGATTCTTGAGCTTTTGTTTTACCATTCCTTTCATTCATTGACATTTCATATGTGAGTAAAGAACCTATTAGCTCATCTAAAGAAGTGGTTTTAAGGTTCCTACCTTCCATTATTGCAGTGGCCTTTGGTTCCCATATAGGTGGCAGCCCTCTAAGAATTTTTCTTATCATATCATAGGTAGTGTAGGTGTTTCCTAAGGCATTTAGGGAATTTATTATATGACTGAAGCTAGTGTGCATATTAGTTATGGATTCATCAGGGTTCATCCTAAAAGCTTCATATTCTCTTGTAAGCATATCAATCATATTATCCCTAACGTCTATAGTGCCTTCGTAAGTTACTTCCAACTTGTCCCATATTTCCTAAGACGATTTGCAAGCCATTACTCTATTAAATTCATTCATATCTAAAGCACAATATAAAGCATTCATAGCACTAGAATTAACTTGTAGTATTTTGTGATCTAAGTCTGTCATATCAGTTTTCTCCTTAGGAACTTGTTTTCCATCTACTAGTTTAACGGGAATTAGATCATCGTCCATGACAACCTCCCAAGCTTTCCAATTCATAGTTTGAAGATATATTCTCATACGATGTTTCCAAAAAGTATAGTTCAAATCACAAAAGATGGGTGACCAGGTTGAGGATTGACCCTCTCCAAAGGGAGCTACTCCTACGTGTGGCATTAGATCTTTCTATAAGTACTTGCTAGGATTATTACAACTTGGCTCTGATACCAATTAAAAACTAAGGTGTAGTCCCAATAGGGGGGTGAATTGGATTTAAAAATTTTCTTTTAATTCTTTTCAAGAATCCTTAACTTCTTTTTCTTCTTTTAATGAATTCTTTACTTTTGTTGATTTATTCAAATAATAAATACTTAAAAAAAAATTCAATCCACAACCAACAAAGTACTTAACCAATCAATCAACTAATCAATTTTCCAATCATCCACAATATTCAAACTAAGATAGAAGATTCAGTGTGTTTGTTTGCAGCCCTATAGTTAATGAATTTGCTTTCTTAAAATGAGGTGCAATATAAAATCCAATACTCTTTCCAAAAGCTTAGATGTTAAATAAACTCTCAGTTTAAAGAGTCTTTAAGTGTTTCACCAATCAACGTACTCCCTTACGATTTTCGTAAAGAATGGATCAACCAACATACTCCCTTTAGGTTTCCGCAATCCCAAAAACAAATTAAGCTTAAGTTTACTTAATATCAAATCCACGTAGTGTTTATGATTAAGGAATTTAAAACATCCACGCAGTTTATATATATGTTGTAAGTAAAGAGAGTAAGGGAAAGAGATAATGAAACCACAGTTTTTACAAAGTTCAGCTTATACTCAGCCTACGTCCTCGCCTTCGACAAACCACCAAAGGATTCACTAAAACCGGTTCCTTTGTTAGGCATAACAACACCGTTTACACAACACTCCTTTTATTAGGCTAGAGTCTGCCTCTCCAAATGATATACCCTCGTTCGGTCACTCCTTCAATTAGGCTAGAGCAACACCTCTCTAAGAGATATCCCCTCATTTAGCCAATGATCCAACAATCTAAGAATCGTCACAATCTACAAGAGATACAACAAATAAATGTGTACAAGGAGTTCTCTCACAAAGAGCTGATTAGTACAACTTAAATCTATATACTTCAATCAAATTTACAATATGAAATACAATCGAAGCTTAAAAGAGATTTCACCAAGTTTTCCTTATAGATGAAAATCAAAAATTCAGAAACACGGAGAAGGATTGATCGGTTGCTTCCAAAAAATCTCAGCAATTCATATGTGCAAAGATGAGAGCATGAGGGCTTTTAAGAGTATGAGAGTTTCAGCTTTGAGAATTAATTTTCAATTGCTTGGTATAATTTAATTTGCAACGCCATGTATTTATAGAATGAGTTTCCTCATCTCCCAAGTTTCTTAGAGTGTCCCCCAAGTTTAAATAACATTTAGATTTAAAAAACTAATTTTTAGAATTTTACCTTTAAAGTTCAAAATTTAAAGTTTCGAAGGGTCAATTAGCTAACCAGGCGACTGGGTGGGTGTTTATACAGGGTTAGCTGGCTGGATAGATGACTGAGAGCTTTCTATCACCCAAAAATTAATTCTATTAACTGGTCAGTTGGCTGACTACACACAAGTCATTTTGGTCAGTTGGCTGACCAGACAATTTGCTGAGATGCTGACAACTTCGACCCCCCTTCAGTATTTTGGTCATAATTTTTTTTATATAGCTCTAAATTAGTTTATCTTGGTATCAAAATAAATATAAGATAACATCCTACAACCTTCTTGTTGAACACTTTTTAAAATAATGAGTTTTTGATAGAGAAAAATGCTCATCAATACAGATGTAGAAAAAATAATAGCATTTGGAAAATCCTCTTTTCAGTGCTTTTCATTCTAAAAATAATTTTAACCATTTTGAAATATCTTTTGAACTTATAAGAATAATTCCCAAGTATTTTAAAAGGTATCTAGGTCCAATAAATTAACCTAAGAGCTTCTTTTGTCCATATTGAAATCGAATGAAGTACTTACATAAAGACTTCTTAGATTTTTTTGACATTCTTAAACACTTAAGTTTTCACGCTTTGTCTTGGCCCTTTCTTCAAGCTTTAATATCAAGTTCATCCTGTCTTGGCCTTTTCTTCAAGTCTTAATATAAATTTCATCCTCTCTTAGTCGTCAAGCTTTAATGTATCATCCATGCTTTTAAGTATTCTTTAAGCTTCATATGATCATGTTCCTTTGGAATATAAGCTTTAATTGATCCTTGTGAGTACTTGACCTTGGTTTCACATGTGTGAGATCTAAAATATCATCACTCAACCAAATACGTTAAGTTTCACTTGTTTGTTAGCATCAAAATAGGATGTTAAGCCTTGTTAGGCCAACAAATAGGTCATCTATACGAGGTAGAGGATACATGTTAATTTCCCTATAATCTCTACACATCCTCATAGACCCATCCTTCTTCTTTACAAATAACATTGGAACTCCCCATGGTGATACACTGGTCTGAATAAAATCCTTATCCAGCAAGTCTTGCAACTAATCACTTAGCTCTCTCAACTCTTATAACGACCTCAAAATTATATCATTTTATTCATTTTTTTTATAAACACATATGAGCTACTCTGATACCCTTTCTATGAAAATCTCAGGCCTCAAAGGAACACTAGAGTATTCCTGTATACAATAATCATACCTATGCAATGAAAACATAAACTATACATCCATGTATACCATACAATACCATAACTCGGTATTTCCATCACATAGTCATAAAATACATCTCTCCCCAGTAAAATCTATCTCAAAAATACAAAACTCTACACCATTTTACCCTTTAACTAGGGTAACCATGAAATCTCTATCCGCGAGACTGATTTGCTCGCCTAACTGGCTCACCTGAAAAATGTTAGAATAATAGGGTGAGTCAACACTCAGTAAGTGGAAATATGCTATTACTAGTGTGTGGCGACTAAGTTACATATACTTTAACTAACATTTGAGCTATAATAAAAGAAAAATTTGTAAAGCATATCTTACATTTTTCACAGTTTAAAACATAACTGTATCATCTGAGTTTTCTACTTTTCATACTACTAATATCATACTATATTTATCAAATACTATAAAACTCTAAACATATACATAACTGTGTTTTATCCCTGGAACTCTATATTTCATGATTTGACCCCTCAAGATAGGGTTGTGCGGCCCGTAGGCGAGACTTAACCTAGTCGGCCCTCCAAGTAAGTCACTATACTCTACCCTACCTTAGTCTGACCAAACTGCATCCACTCCTAGGCTCGAGACGGGCTACTACCTCATCAAACTGGCCCCCTTCACCCAGCGAACTGGGGAGCTCTATCCTCTCCAAGCACAATTTGACGGTACCCACACACTATCTGAGATATGTGGTTTCACTCTATTTGTATTAGCAATGGTACCGTTCTCTTTATTTTGTATCTATATTTGTCTGTAATCTTTTCACAGGGATCTGATACTATATATATACATATATACTCTTTTACTGTTTTCATCATGTTTCCAAAATAACCATAACACGATAATTTTGTACTGTAAATATTATAATATTTGAATAACTGTAGCATCTTGATGCTATACTGTATAATCTGTCTATATAATCTGTCTGTATACTCTATCTATATAATCTATCTGTATTCTTTGAGTGTTATGGCATTTAGGAAAACATGACATACTGTAAATACTATATAAACCAATCTGTATAAAAACTATAACGTACTGATTCTGAATAAACTGTAATATACTAATTTGAATAAACTTTTGTATATGTATACTGATCTGGATAAATATCTATAATAAACTGTTCTAAAATATACTGTGATATACATCAATCTTTATCTGTAAATACTGTATAGTATGATTTGCTGTAAAAAGTTATATAAGTTCTATATCAAAGAAATATATACTCAGACCACACAAGCGTTGAAAACTCTTATTCTGTAAAAGCTGGATAATAAACTGGTATATATAAAATCTCTGCTAATATTGTAAAACTAATAGCATAGCGTATTTCCCTTACCTAGTTTCTGAAAAGCCCCTATTGTACTCTAACCCTACACCCGCAAGGTTCTCCACTCAACATCCTGAAAAAGACATCCCCCAGAACAAAACATCAGTATCTTCCCTCATACAACATTTCCTATAACTGCAGGGAAAGCATATTCTAAATAATACACCTTACCTTGAACTTGGGATGAATTCCAAATCAACTCCACTAACGATCAACTCCAACAGACTTGCAAAGAACTTTGTCATGAGCGTCGTGGTGGCCTCAGATCTTCAATTCGGTGAAAAACGGAGCCGATATCGAAGAGAGAAGGAGAGGAGTGCATTTTAGAGAGAGAAAGGGAATATTTGCGTTGAAAATTCTGTCAAAAATCTGAGTTTTCACTATTTATAGAGCCAGCTTCGCCGACGAAACACGTCACCTCATTGACGAGTCCTTTAGAATGTTCGTCGATGAACCTGCACCCTCGTTGACAAATTTCAGACTTCCAGAAACCCCCCCTCCATATCTTCTCCCCGACGAGACAGGTCTTTGTCAACGAGATCTTAAAGAACCCTCATCAATGAAACCCCTGTGTTCGTTGACAAGGCCAGGAAAAATTTCTTGGGTTATTACATTCTCCCCTCCTTATATCTGTATCATCATATATCATCCCATATAGGCAAGTGGTCTACTTATTTTATAACTTACCCGCACTTATGGTGGAGGAATACTGTGGTTACATACTATGTTCTGGAAGATTACACATATAAAATTAAAAGACTACCCACTTTCTAAATCATTACATGTACCTGCAAAAGAAACTTTTATCTAACTACTTATACTTTACCTGTCTTACCGCTAAGCCTTTTGGAATAACTGCGGGTATCTCTGTCTCATCTGCTCCTCGAGTTCCCAAGAAGCTTCCTTTATATCATGATTTTTCCACAAAACCTTTACTAACCGAATTTCTTTTGTGCGCAGTGTCTGTGTTTTTCTATCCAAGATCTGTACTGGTACTTCTTTATAAGCCAACGAATCCTTAAGTTCTATCTCTACATAGCTGATTATAGGGGACGGGTCTGGGGCGTATTTCCTTAACATAGCAACATGAAACAAGTCATGAATTCTAGCCAGAGCTGGTGGCAAAGCTAGCCTATAGGCAACTTACCCTATTCTCTCTAGTTTCTCAAAAGGGCCAATATACCTAGGGCTCAACTTGCCCTTCTTCCCAAACCTCATAACTCCTTTCAGAAGAGCTATCTTCAAAAATACTCGATCTCCCACATCGAATTCTAGCTCTCAGCGGTGAGTGTCTGCATAGTTTTTCTGCCGACTCTACGCAGTACTGATTCTTTCTTTAATTAGTCAGACCTTGTCCCAAGTCTGTTGTACTATCTCTAGACCCCAAACTCGCCTTTCACCTACTTTATCCTAAAAAAGAGGAGAACGACATCTCCTACCATACAGTGCCTCATAAGATGTCATGTCGATGCTAGCCTGATAGATGTTATTGTAGGCAAACTCGACTAACGGCATAACCTGAGTCCAGCTACGTCCAAAGTCAAGCACGCAAGCATGAAGCATATCTTCTAGAGTCTAGATTGTCCTCTCAGTCTGTCCATCTATCTGAGGATGGAAAGCAGTACTGAATGCTAGTTGTGTACCCATAGCTTCCTGAAAACTTTTCCAAAACCTTGAAGTAAACCGAGGATCTTGGTCTAAAACTATGGATACCGTTACCCCATGAACATGAACTATCTCCTGAACATAAATCTCCGCCAACCTTTTCATGGAATAACCAACTTTAATAAGGATGAAATGACCAGTATTCATTGGACGATCAACAACCACCCAAATCGCATTCAATCCCTGACGCACTGACGGTAACCCCGTAACGAAATCCATTTAAACATGATCCCATTTCCACTCTGGAATGAACAACGACTGTAACTGTCCTGCCGATTTTTGGTGCTCTGCCTTAATCTGCTGACAAGTCAAGCATTTTTGTACAAACCTGGCTATATTCCTCTTCATTCCACCCGACCAAAAATACTCTCATAGATCACTGTACATTTTAGTACTGCTAGGATGAACCATATACAGTGACCTGTGAGCTTCTTCTAGAATCATTCTTTTAATTTCGTCATCTGTAGGCACACATAGTTTGGTACGAAATCTCATAGCTCCATCATCAGAGATACTAAACTCCTCTCCTTGACCATCCCGCATTCTTGCCATTACCTCTGTCAGTTATGCGTCATCACCCTGAGCAGCTTTAATTCTCTCGTATAATGTAGACTGAACCACCAAGCTAGAGATAAATGCCTAAGGACTATCCTTAACTAGTTCTATGTTGAGTCTTTCCAAATCCATCAGAACTGAGTGTGGAATCTCCATGGCTGCTAACCTACTGTTTTCCTGGTCAGAGCATCAGCTACCACATTCGCTTTCCCTAGGTGGTAACTAATGGTGCAGTCATAATCTTTAATGAGTTGTAGCCACCTTCTTTTCCTCATATTTAGTTCTTTCTGGGTAAAGAATATTTCAGGCTATTGTGATCCGGTAAAATCTCGCACTTCCCACCATATAAATAATGCCTCTAGATCTTAAGAGCATATACCAAAGCAGCTAACTCCAAGTCATGCACTGGATAATTTTTCTCATATTCTTTAAGCTGTCTAGAAGCATATGCAATGACTCTACCATGCTGCATCAATACGCACCCAAGTCCCTTCAGAGACTCATCACTATATATCACAAACCCGTCCTCTCCTGAAGCAATAGCTAGTACTGGAGCTGAAACTAACCGTCGCTTTAACTCCTGAAAAATCTACTCACAGTCGTCGGTCCAATCAAACTTCACATTTTTCCTTGTGAGTCGTGTTAATGGACCTGATAGTCTGGAGAAGCCATCTACGAAGCGTTGGTACTAACTTGCCAATCCCATAAAACTTCTGACTTCTTGAATACTTCCTGGCCTTTCCCAACTCACCACAGCCTCCATCTTACTCGAATCAACTAATACTCCAACTTTGGAGATCACGTGGCCAAGAAAGGTAACCTGCCTTCACCAAAACTCACACTTTTTGAATTTTGCATATAATTTTCTTTCCCTTAATACCTACAACACCAGTCTAAAATTATGCTCGTGCTCCTCAAAACTTCTCGAACAAACCAGTATATCACCAATAAATACAACCACGAACTGGTCCAAATATTGATGGAACACCCTATTCATTAAATCCATAAATACTACTGGTGCATTAGTCAACCTAAATGGAATCACTAAAAACTCGTAATGCCCATATCTAGTACGGAATGGGGTCTTTGATATATCTTCTGCTCTAACTTTCACCTCATGGTAACTTGACTACAGGTCAATTTTAGAATAAACCCGGGTCCCCTAGAGTTGATCAAATAAATCATCAATCCTAGGGAGAGGGTATTAATTCTTGACTGTCAGTTTGTTTATATCCCTATAATCGATACACAACCTCATGGTCCCGTCCTTCTTTTTCACGAATAGAACTGGTGCTCCCTAGGGCGACACACTGGGCCTAATAAAACCTTTATCCAACAACTCCTGTAACTGATCTTTCAATTCTCTTAGTTCAACCGGAGCCATACGATATGGTGTTTTAGATACTGGTGCTAACCTCGACAACAGATCTACAGTAAACTCAATCTCACGTTCTAGTGGTAAGCCAAGCAATTCCTCTAGAAAAAACGTCTGGAAATTCATTCACTATTGGTATGTCAACTTGTTTTAATTCTTCTCTTGGCAAATATTTTATGTATACGACTTACTGTAAAACTCAAACACCTTCCTGCACTTTACCAGCGATCCCATTGGCGTGCCCGTAGATAATTCTACATCTAATAGCTGAGTCTTTACCCTAGTCATTCTGACATACGCCGCCGATATAAAAGAGTGGGTGGCACTTGTATCAAACAAAACAACAATTTTATATACTAAAGCAGTACGGATACCTGTAACCACATCTCCAGCCGTCTCAGCATCTTCCGGCGTCAACGCATATACCCTTACCGGCGCAATATTCCTCTACTGACCTCCGTGAGGTGCCTGATATCCACCTCTAAATGGTCTAGGATCCGGTGCATAATTCAACGGCATTTGACATGATCCAGCCATATGACCGAGCCTCCCACAGCAATAACAAGCATTCTCCACCAGTCCGCACTCACCAGGATGTCTCCTTCTGCATCTACTACAAATGGCAGGAAGCTGCCCACCTTGAAATCCACTGTAATCTACCATCTGTCTCTGGCCTCCGCCAGATCTACCTGCTTTCAAAAGGGCCTCGACTGGGACCCACTTGAAAACTCAAGGGTGTAGTCCTCTTCTTCTGACTTTGTACTCTTGTGTCCCTTGGTAGACTCTCTTATGCTATAATAGCCCTATCAACCAAATTTGCAAAATCTTGGATCCTCAATACTGCCACCTGCCTGAAAATATCTCGCCTCAAATTTCCCTCGAGCATTCTGGCCTTCTTCACTTCGTCTAGGACAAAATAAGGGCACGAGAGCTCGATAAATCTTGTCGCATATTGTTGTACAGTCAATGATCCTTGGGAAAAACTCAGAAATTCCTATACTCGAGCCTCTCTTACTAAGCTAGGATAATATCTATCGAAGAGCACCTCCCTGAATCAAGCCCAGGTCATCGACACTGGTATAGTCATCTGCTCCTCCAATAGCCTGGTAGTTGTCCACCATCTCTCGGCCTTCCCTTCCAGCCTAAATGTAGCATATAAGACTCTCTACTCATCGGTGCAGTGAAGTACTATCAGAATCTTTTCTACCTCCTGCACCCAGTTCTCGGCAACTGCAGGGTCATTCGCTCCAGAAAAGGCTGGCAAATTCATCTTCATAAATTTCTCTATGGTACATCCCTGAACTGGAGATGGACCTCATTGCTCTCTAGAGCTCCATGCTATCTCATCCATAACTTGCTGAGCCACACTACGTAGCACAGCATCTGAATCTCCACCTCCTATGCTAGAAGGACCCGCTCCATCATCACCACTGGCGTGAGCGCTACTTCCTCCTGGGTTCATCTTGCAAATATGTAGAACACCATTTCAAAATCCTATTTCCCATATAGACCCAACTTATACCATTTAACTAAAATTTCAAATCCTCTACTAACCATCCCTCCTGATCCTAACCCCAAAATCCAATCCTGCAACCCAAACACATGACTCGTTGATAGTTTACTGTGGCTTTCCTGAAATTGTCACCCCAGGAAAAACGCAGAAACCACCATGAAAATCATGTATCTAGACCATAGAACAAACCTTAAATCTTTTTTCCTATATTCTGGTATTGTTTCCCGCAACACTCCAGAGTCTACAAAACCTAACAACCTAGGATCTGATACCAAAATGTAACGACCTCAAAATTATATCATTTTATTCATTATTTTTTATAAACACATATGAGCTACTCTGATACCCTTTCTATGAAAATATCAGGCCTTAAAGGAACACTAAAGTATTCCTATATACAATAATCATACCTACGCAGCAGAAACATAAACTATACATTCATATATACCATAAAATACCATAACTCAGTATTTCCATCACATAGTTATAAAATACATATCTCCCCAGTAAAATCTATCTCAAAAATACAAAAATCTACACCATCTTACCCTGTAACTAGGGTAACAAAGAAATCTCTATCCGCGAGCCTGATCTACTCCCCTATCTGGCTCACCCGAAAAATGTTAGAATAATAGGATGAGTCGACGCTCAGTAAGTGGAAATATGCTATTACTAGTGTGTGGCGACTAAGTTACATATACTTTAAATAACATATGAGTTGTAATAAAGGATAAATCTGTAAAGCATATCTTACATTTTTTGCAATTTAAATTATAACTGTATCATCTGAGTTTTCTACTTTTCATACTACTAATATCATACTATATTTGTCAAATACTGTAAAATTGTATACATATGCATAAATGTGCTTTATCGCTGGAACTTTGTATGTCATGATTCGACCCCTCATGACAGGGTTGTTTAGCCCGTAGGCGGGACTTAACCTAGTCGGCCCACCAGGTAAGTCACTATACTCTATCCTACCTCAACCCGGCCAAATTGCATCCACTCCTAGGCTCAGGACTGGCTGCTACCTCATCAAACTGGCCCCCTCCACCCAGCAAACTGGGGAGCTGCATCCTCTCCGAGCACAGTTTGATGGTACCCACACACTATATAAGATATGTGGTTGCACTCTATCTATATTAGCAATGGTACCGTGCTCTTTATTCTGTATCTATATATGTCTGTAATCTTTTCATAGGGATTTGATACTATATATATACATACATACTCTTTTATTGTTTTCATCATGTTTACAAAATAGCCATAACACTATAATTTTGTACTGTAATATCTGAATAACTGTAGCATCTTGATTCTATACTATATAATCTGTCTATATAATCTGTCTGTATACTCTATCTATATAATCTGTCTATATACTCTGAGTGTTATGACATTTAGGAAAACATGACATACTGTAAATACTGTATAAACTAATCTGTATAAAAACTGTAACGTACTAATTCTAAATAAACTGTAATATACTAATCTGAATAAACTTCTGTATATGTATACTGATCTGGATAAATGTCTAAAATAAACTATTCTGAAATATACTGTGATATACATCAATCTTTATCTTTAAATATTGTATAGTATGATATGCTGTAAAAAGCTATATAAGTTCTATATCAAAAAAATGTCTACTCAGGCCACACAAGCATTAAAAACTCTTATTCTGTAAAAGCTGGATAATAAACTGGTATATATAAAATCTTTGCTAATATTGTAAAACTCCTAGCATAGCATATTTCCCTTACCTAGTTTCTGAAAAGCCCCTACTGTACCTTGACCCTACACCTGCAAGGTTCTTCACTCAACACCCTGAAAATGACATCCCCAAGAACAAAATATCAGTATTTTCCTGCATACAACATTTCCTATAATTGCAAGGAAGGTATATTCTAAATAAAACACCTTACCCTGAATTTGGGATGAATTCCAAATCAACTCCACCATTGATCAACTCCAACAGACTTGCAGAGAACTTTGTCAGGAGCGTCGTGGTGGCCTCAGATCTTCAATCCAGTGAAAAACGGAGCCGAGGTCAAAAAGAGAAGGAGATGAGTGCGTTTTAGAGAGAGAAAGGGGAGATTTGCATTGAAAACTCTGTCCAAAATCTGAGTTTTCACTATTTATATAGTCGGTTTCGTCGACGAGACAGGTCACCTTGTCAATAAGTCCTATAGAAAGTTCGTCGATGAACCTGCACCCTTGTCGAAAAATTTTAGAATTCCAAAACCCCTCTCTCGGTATCTTCTCATCAACCAGATAGGTCTTCGTCAACGAGATCCTAAAGAACCCTCATCGACGAAACCCCTGTGTTCGTCGATGAGGCCTAGAAAAATTTCTTGGGTTATTATTACAACTCTGTTAGAGCCATTTTGTAAGGAGCCTTAGAGATCAGTGTTGTCCCAAGAAGTAGATCAATAGAAAAACTACCTCGTGGTCAGGAGGCAACTCTAACAATTCTTCTAGAAAAAAGTCTAGAAACTCCTTAACCACTGGTGTATTGCTAAGCTTCAACTCATTTCCTGACACCTCCTTCACAAAAGCCATAAATCCCTGACAACCATCTAGGAGTAGCCTTCTCACTTGTATGGTTGACACTAACTGAGACGGGGAACACACTTGCGACCCCAAAAACCTAAATTCTTGCTTGCTTGGTGGTCTAAAAATCACCTTTTCAAATGCAGTCAATATTAGCATAGTTAGCTGTCAGCCAATCCATACCTAGTATTACATCAAACCCATGCATGTCCAATATAATTAAATCAGCATGTAGTACTCTTCCTTGAATTTTTATCGGATAATCTCTGAGCACCCTACGACACTTTACCATTGAACCAGCCGATGAAGTTACTAACATTTCTACATCTAATAACTAGGTCTTGCCTCTAGAAAATTTAATGAAATTCGCAAACACAAAAGAATTATTAGCACTTGAATCAAATAAAACAATAGCATGGCATGCCAAAACAATAAGGGTACCTATCATGACGTCTGCGGCCATCTTAGCGTTTCCTGACGTCAGAGCATAAACCCTTGCTGGGGCTGCATTCCTCTGCTGAACTCCACAAGGTTCCTAGTAACCTCCCCTGAACTACCTGGGAGCAGCAGCAGTACGAATAGGTGTAGGACAATCTTGTGCCAGATGCCCCGATCCTCCACAACGATAACATACACCTCTCTCGACTCAGCACTCCCCCTGATGCCTCTTTTCACATATCTGACATATAGGGTAAGTTTCAGTACCTTGAATCTCACAGCCCCCAGTCTTCTATCTCTGACCTCTACCATAGTTTCCTCTCCTCCACTGACCTCGACCAAAACCCTGCTAAAAGCCTGAAGGTGTGGACCTCTTCCACTGCCCCTATTCCTCTGCGCCCAACCGCTCACCGGCCTCAGCCAAAGATGCTCTGTCCACTAATTCAACAAAGTCCTGTATTTTCAACACTATAACCTACCTGTAGATCTCATGCCTCAATCCCATTTTAAAATGTCTTGCTTTCTCTACTTCATCAGGAATAATATACGGGGCAAAACGGGACAACTCCATAAACCTCGCCGCGTATTGCTGGCCCAACTATTGTCCCTACTTCAAATTCAATAACTCTTCCACTTTAGCTTCCCCGACAGTGGCTGGGAAATATCTTTCAAAGAATAATTCTTTAAATCAATCCCATGTCATAACTATCAGCGTCGTCCTCTACTACTCTGGAAGTTTCATTGCAGTCCACCACCTCTCAGCCTCCCCTATCAATTTATAAGTGGCGAAGAGGACCCTTTGCTCCTTTGTACACTACAATATAGCCAAAACTTTCTCGATCTCCTACTTCCAATTCTCGGCGGTTGCAGGATCAACTCCTCCTAAAAATGCTAAAGGATTCATCTTGGTAAATTTCTCTATTGTGCACCGATACCCCGCAGATGAGCCTCCCTACTCTCTGGAGCTCCAAGCGATTCCATCCATAACTTACTAAGCCACACTACGTAATATCGCATCAGAATCAGCCCCTTCTACACTCAAGGGCCCCGCACCGTCACTATCGCTCACATGGGCGCTACCTCCTCCAGGGTCCATCCTGAAAAGATAATAAACATGATTTAGAGACTCCATCCTTATAACTTACGCATCTAATCAAAATTCCCTATCTTGATATCCTTATCTTATTTCAAGATCCAGTCCTACACTCTAGAAACAAAATCTTGAAATAGTCTACTATGGCTATCCCGAAATCGTCACCCCAAGAAAGACAAAGAAACCAACACGAAATTCTTGTCTCTAAACTGCAAAACAAAACCTTCAATCCTTTTCCTATACTCTGATACTGTTTCCACTGCACTCTAGAATCTACTGAACCTACCAACCTACGCTCTAATACCAAACTATAACGACCTGCCTATTTTAGCATTTTGTCTTCTTTTTTTTTTTTTCAGAATAACATTCACTATAACAATATTAACAAAATCAACCTAGACCCATGGTTAAATTAGGAATAGCTTCCCAAGAGGGGGGGTGAATTGGCTTTTAAAACTGTCATTTTAGTTCTTTAAAAAAATCCTTAACTTCTTTTAATATTTAACCAATTCTTTAACTTGTTTATCTATTTTGTCAATCAAACAAGAACTTGGTTTCTTTTAAACAATCAAAAACACAACACTATTGCTTAGCCAAACAAGTAATCAATTATCCAAGTATCCAAGCCAATCAATCATAATTTAAAATTAAACAACCAAACAAAAATTAACACATACACCACTTTGGCAATGTAAGCACTTAAAATAGTTTGTTTGTTTATATAAGCCCCGTATATATGAAATTTGTACTTGCTGATATAAAACCCTATATTGATGGTTTTGCTTCTTCAATATCATGTGCAATATAACACCCAATCAACACAATATCTACACTCTTCTCAATATCCAGATTCAACTAAACCCTCAGTTAATTTATCCTTGGGCTGTTAACCAAGTAACGTACTCCCATAAGGTTTCTACAAGATATGGTATAACCAACGTACTCCCTTTCAATTTCCGCAACCCAAATCAAAAATCAAACCTAAAGTTTACTTGATTTCCAAATCCACGTAGTTTATATGATTTTCAAATTTAAACCATCCATGCAATTGAAATATGTACTGAAAATAAAGAATAGGGAAAGAAAGAGTGAGACGAAGATTTTTACGAAGTTCGGCTTCAACATGGCCTACGTCCTCGCCTTGGGCAAAACCACCAAAGGATTCACTAAACTTGTTCCGTTGACGGGTGGAACAAACCTTTACAACACTCCTTGGTTAAGGCTAAAGCCCGCCTTCTCCAAACGATATTCCCTCGTTCGGTCACTCCTTACATAGGCTAGAGCCCGTCTCTCCAAACATTATACTCTCATTTGGTCAATGATCCAACAGCCTGGAATCGTCCAAAATCTACAAGAGAAATAACAAGGACCTAGTGTATAATCACAGCACTTCCAGCTAGCAAGAGATTGATCAAGGTGAGACTTTGAGAGCAAGAGAGCTTATGAGGGATTTTCAATGCTTGGTGTATTTTGATTTAAAAAAACCATGTATTTATAGGATTTCAAACACGTTTCCTTGTTGCAAGAGTGTCCTTAGAGAGTTTCCCAAGTTGTTATAAAATTTGGAGCTCAAACGGCTATTATTTAAAATATCTAATTTTAAAAAATCTGCCCGTTGAACAGTGTTCAGATGACTGAAGAGTCAACTTCAGTCATCTAAAGTTCCTGAAACTCTTTAAAAAATGAACTGGACACGGGATCAGATGGCTGAAGAATGGGTTTAGATGTTTGAAGTGTCGAGTTCAGATGTCTGAAGTGTCCAGTTCAGACATCTGAACAGCTACTTCCTGTTGCTGTTTTATCCCAAAAAATCTTCAGACGTCTGAGCTTATTCTTCAGACATCTGAATATGAAGTTCAGCCATCTGAAGTTACCACTTCAGTCATCTGAACTAAAAGTTTAGTCATCTGAACAGACAAAAAAGCTGTTTTTAAAAATATTTTCCATTAAAAATGATTTGCTCTCTTATTCTAATTTTTTCAAAACTTGTTTTAATAATCCTAAATAGATCTTTAGGTCCTCATAATCTCTTGGAAAAGCTTCAAAACATATTCCAAACGATATTTAGCTTTGAAATACTTACAATATGTTTCCTAAGACTCTATATGTCATGCTTGATTCTTTGCTTTTGAAGTTCTTTGGATATTTGCTTGAGCTAGCTTTATCTGCAAATGTCTTACTTTCTCTTTGGATCATTTGTTAGTTTATCTTCCTTGATGACCCACACTTGATCCATTCTTGAACTTCACTTGATCCATACTTGATCCTTAAATCCATGCTTTGACTCTTTTAAGCTTCATTTGTTCCTTGTGAGCACTTGAACTTACTTTCTCATATATGAGCCCTGAAATAACATTACTCACACAAATACGTTAAATTCCACTTGTTTGTTAGCATCAAAACAAGATAACAAGATTTTAAGCCTTGTAAGGCCAAAAATCTCCCCCTTTTTGATGATGACAAACAAGGACCAAAAATTTGAGTAAGCCTTAAAAAGGCTCCCCCTTTCAATAAGCTTCATCTTAATAAAATCAATATTAATTTCATCAATCATTCTCATCACTTTCTTTTGTTTTTACAAGCTTTTTCAATCAATATTAAATACTTAAATACTTCTTTTGAATAGATATAATGTTCATGCTCAATTATGCTCAATTTTTGCTTTACAACTTCTCCCCCTTTTGACATCAATCAAAAAGAAAAGAAATGATTTAAATTCAAATACAAATCATTTTAAGCATATCAATAACCATGTATTCCAAACATATGTACACACTCAAGTTATTTGTGGATTAAGGTGTAATCCCAAGAAGGGGGGGTGAATTGGATATAAAAAAATAAAATAAACCACTTAGTTTCCTTTTACACACTTCTTATCAATTTACCAACTACTTCTTGTTGCTCAATTATGTATGAGTGCGGCAATCCTATCTATGTATGCAATATACTCAAGTTAAATATAACGCGGAAAATAAACAGTACAAGGAAGAGAGAAGACAAACGCAATTTGACGAGGTTCAGCCGACTTGGCCTACGTCCTCGCCTTGAGCAACCACTCAAGGATTCACTAAAAACCCTGCTCCTTAAAGTGGGACGGAGCTTCCCTTACAAACTGCTGCTTACAAGAGGTACAACTCCTTCCTTATCCACTGCTCACAAGAGGTACAGCTTCCTCCTCACACTTGGTTCACAACCCGAATCGTGTTTACAATGAAATCTGAAAATAACACTCAAAACAATGCTTCTAACAAAATATTGTGAGTACAATTCAATTTCCTAGCACATTAACATATGATATAACTTGAAACTCGCGAATGTATGACAACGATAAACTCATTTTATGTATGATATGCCTCAACACACAAATCCCTTTTTAATCAAAACTCCCAAGTAAAAATATATTTGAAATGCCTTGGAGTTAACTAGGGTTCTTGGTTGACTTTCTAAAAATGCACAAGTATATTTGAAGTGAACTAGTTAACAAAATCTTTGTCTTGAATACAAACTCAATCAAAATCACAAAGCTTCTTTCAAAGTTCAATCTTTCCACCAAACTAGGTTTTTCAATAAAAAGGCCCTATGAACAAAATATATATATATATATATATATATATATATATATATATATATATATATATATATATATATATATATATATATATGTTTATATACTCATGAATCAAAAAATCAATGAACCAAGCTAACAAGACTTTCTCAAAAAAATGATTATACAAAAATCAACTCAAGATCTAAAACTCTTTCTAAAGATACTCAAGAAAACACAAGATGTGATGAGAGGTTCTTGAGAAATAAAAACTTGAAAGATCAAACCTCACTAGACGATTGAAGTCCAATAGAGTAAACAAATTCCCTTTGAAAATCTGACTTTGCCTAAGCTTGAAGATTTTAGATTGATGTATAGGCAATCGTATAACACTTTTCAATGATCTTGCAACAAGGTGTGTTCTTCTCTTTCTTGTGTGTCTAACTTGTGTTCTAGGGTTTAGATATTCATAATATATAGTATATTACCCTTAGAATTAATCTCAGCCATTGGATCAATAAGATACTTCGCATGTCTTTTTAATAAAAAACTAATTTTTAGGCTTTCTCGCGAGTTCAAGCAACCGAACTCGACTTCTTCAAGCAACCGAACTCGACTTCAAGCTCCTGAAGTGTCAACTTCAGGCGCCTGAGGTTCCAAGGTCAGGCGACCGAGGTACCTCTGTCAGGTTCTATCTTTCCTGTTTAATTTTTCAGGTGACTGAACTTAATCTTCAGGCAACCAAAGAAATTCTTCAGGCTACTGAGGTTTGAGTTCAGGTGACTGAAGTCCCCATTTTCTTAAATTTTCATTTCTAACTAAAAATTTGCTTTGCTCCTTTTCTTGGGTCTTTCATAAAACATATTTTTTATGATTTTGAAAGCATTTCAAGGTCCATGAGAGTTTCCTAATGATGTACATAAGATGCATGAATCCTAAAACCATTCTAAGTTATAATGAGCCTCAAATTAAATCATACGAAAATGTAGATACATAAGTTCTAAATACCCTTTCCCAAGATATTCTTAAACTTTGCCACTTGCATCTTGATTCTTGTACTCTTTGAGTTCCATGGATCTTGCCAAGATTTGTTAACTTTCCGTGCATGCTTAGTGTAAGTCATGTTCATAAACTCAATGCACAAATCAAATATCAAGTGATTTGTCATTATCAAAACAAGATTGGACTCGTAGAGTCAACATTATTGTTTTTCAATATAACATGGGTAGTGTGTAGCTCACAGCATTTATTCAAGATACCAACTGAAATTAATTTGATGGTTTTTTTTTATTTTACCAATTTAAAATTTAATTCATGATATCAATTGATTAATGATTCATGACACTCCCCCTGAATTCAATGCATTAAGTTTTGTTATTAATTTTTCTTTTATCATCCCATGTAAAATATTGAATCATATCATGTATCAAATATCAATATCATGTTAAGATCATCAATGTCACATCATGCTTATAGACATAATCATGCTCATAAATAATTTGACTTTGTGATGCCAAGTGAGCTTTTAGATTTGATATCTATTGAAATTTTTAACATGTGAAACCAAAAATACTTTATAAATACCAAAGCTTAATATCACATAATGTATAGTTCATGGATACTAATATAACTACTATATCTTTCATAGCTCATAGATAAAGAGCAGTATATTTATCCATGTGATTCATTTAAAGTCATGCATGTTCAAGAATTATCCTTATATCAAAAATTTATGCTTTAGCTCAATAATCTCATTCTCAATTTTCAATATAGTGAGCCATACTTTTCAATATAAATCAAGTCAAGTTAATTAATACACATGTAGCATATAGCATATGAATACATGTAGGCAAGTAAGCATGTAGCATGTAACATCAAGGCGCTTATGTAATAAGCTCAGAATTGATATTTTCTTTATATTTTCTTAAGTTAAGCCTAGTAAAAAGTCATCCTATGATTTTGGCCAATAATGTCATTTTCTATTTTATATATGTGTGAAGTCATTATTTCATTTTTGGTACCCATATTTTCTTGGGTCCGGAGGATTTTTCAAGGGAGGTTTCTTTTATTTTCCATACTTGTTTGGTTTTAACACCTTTCCTCTTAAATGGACATTCAAACTTTATATGCCCCTTTTTCTTACATTGATAGCATATTGTATTAGTGTAGGCATTACTAGATGTGGTGGCATTATCTTTGGAGGCTTTTGAAAAATAACCCATGTAAAGATTCCTTTTCTTTTTATTTTCAATTCCATTAAATCCAATGCCTTCTTTGTTTAGAGACATTCTTTGGGAGCCTACCATTTTGTCAAAGTTTGTTTTTCGTTTAGTAAAGTTATAAATGATTTTTTCTTTATCTTCAATCTGATTTTTGAGATCAATTAACTCTATCTCTTTCTTGTTATCAACCTTCTTCTAAGATTTCTCTAAATCTAGAGATAATTTTCTTATTTTATCCTCTAACTCAGAAATATATATATCTTTCTTATATTCTATAGAGGATAGGGATCGAAGGTCTTCTATCTTCTTTTCATTCTTGCTTTCTAATTCTTTAATTTTCAAATCTTTTTCATTTTTAGCAAGATTTTTAGATTCTAGCTCCTTTGTCGTAGCTTCATTCTTACTTTCTATCTTCTTGATTTTTGAATCCTTTTCTCTTTCATCAGTTCTAAGAGATTCTAACTCTTTCATCATTCCTTCATTCTTGTTTTTCAATGAAGTATTTTGTTTAGTTACTTTAATTAACATCTTATGCATCTTGAATAAGTCTTTTTGAAGTTCTTCATAAGATGGCATGCTTTCATCATTGGATTCATCACTACAAGAATTATTTGAAGATTTAGATGAGGAGCTTTCCTCATTATCTCATACCATAAAGCACGTGTAAGCAACCTCTTGGTCACTTATTTCATTCTCTGAACTACTTGTACTATTCCAAGTATTGGCTTTCATGGCCTTCTTGTTTTTCTTTTTAGATTCTTTCTTTAATAGTGGACATTCCGATTTTAAATGTCTAGCTTTATTGCAATTGTAGCATTTAGGAGTTTTATTATTTGATTTCTTTTTGCTGATTTCTTCTTCTGATTCATCTGATTCAGATTTTTGATTTCTTCGCTTGAATTTGTTTCTCCTTCTTAGAATCCTTGCTAGCTTTTTAGATATGAAGGCTTCTTCATCTTCATTCATTTCACTACTTGAGTTTTCTTTTAAGGCTTTAAAGGCTATTGATTCTTGGGCTTTGGTTTTTCCATTCTTTTCATTCATTGTCATTTCATATGTAAGGAGAGAACCTATAAGTTCATCTAAGGAAGTGTTTTTCAAATTTCTTCATTTGGTTATGGCAGTGGCTTTTGGTTCCCATATGGTTGGTAACCCTCTAAGAATTTTCCTTATCATTTCATAAGTAGTGTAGGTTTTTCCTAGTGCATTTAGGGAATTTATTATGTGAGTGAACCTAGTAAACATATTAGTTATTGATTCATCCGGGTTCATTTTAAAGGTTTCATACTCGTTTGTGAGCATATCAACCCTATTATCCCTAACATCCGTTGTTCCTTCATAAGTAACTTCTAGCTTATCCCATATTTCCTTAGCTGATTTCCAAGTCATTACTCGATTAAATTCATTAGCATCCAAGGCACAATATAAAGCATTTATAGCACTTGAATTTGTTTAGAGCATTTTATAATCTTGATCGGTCATATCTTTCTTCTCTTTTGGGACTTGTTTTCCATCTACTATCTTAGTGGGAATTTGATCTCCACCTATAACAACTTCTCATACTTTCCAATTCATCATTGGAGATAGATTTGCATTCTCTTTTTCCAAAATGTGTAGTTCAAACCACAAAAGATAGGAGGCCTAGTTGAACATTATCCCTCTCCAAAGGGAGCTACGCCTAAGTTAGCCATTTAGACCTTTTTATAACTACTTATTAGGATTTTCTATAACCCCGCTCTGATACCAATTGAAATTAAGAATAGCTTCCCAAGAGGGGGGGTGAATTGGCTTTTAAAACTTTCGTTTTAGTTCTTTAAAAAAATCCTTAACTTCTTTTAATATTTAACCAATTCTTTAACTTGTTTATCTATTTTGTCAATCAAACAAGAACTTGGTTTCTTTTAAACAATCAACAACACAACACTATTGCTTAGCCAAACAAGTAATCAATCATCCAAGTAGCCAAGCCAATCAATCATAATTTAAATGTAAACAACCAAACCAAAATTAACACATACACCACTTTGGCAATGTAAGCACTTAAAATAGTTTGTTTGTTTATATAAGCCATGTATATATGAAATTTGTACTTGCTGATATAAAACCATGTATTGATTGTTTTGCTTCCTCAATATGATGTGCAATATAACACCCAATCAACACAATATCTACACTCTTCTTAATATTCAGAACCCAACTAAAGTTGCAGTTAATTTATCCTTGGGGTATTAACCAAGTAACGTACTCCCATATGATTTCCGCAAGATATGGTATAACCAACGTACTCCCTTTTAGTTTCCACAACCCAAATCAAAAATCAAACTTAAAGTTTACTTGATTTCCAAATCCACGTAGTTTATATGATTTTCAAATTTAAACCATCCACGCAATTGAAATATGTACTGAAAATAAAGAATAGGGAAAAAGAGAGTGAAAGAGAGATTTTTACGAGGTTTGACTTCAACACAGTCTACATCCTTGCCTTTGGCAAAACTACCAAAGGATTCACTAAACCTGTTCCATTGATGGGTGGAACAAACCTTTACAACACTCCTTGGTTAAGGCTAGAGCCCGCCTTCTCCAAACGATATTCCCTCATTCGGTCACTCCTTACATAGGCTAAAGCCCGCCTCTCCAAACAATATACCCTTGTTTGGTCAACGATCCAACAGCCTGGAATCATCCAAAATCTACAAGAGAAATAATAAGAAGGTAGTGTACAATAGATGCTCACAAAAATTGCAGGTTAGTACAAATTGAAACTATGTACTTCAAAAGATAAATATCAATAAAGAAATACACTTTTGAAGCTTAACAAGGATTTCACCAAATTCCTTTTCTCCATATGAGAAATCAGCAATCTAACTTCAGGAATTGATGAACAAGAATATCATAATCACAGCACTTTTAGCTAGCAAGAGATTGATTAAGGTGAGACTTTGAGAGCAAGAGAGCTTATGAGGGATTTTCAATGCTTGGTGTATTTTGATTTACAAAAACCATGTATTTATAGGCTTTCAAACAAGTTTCCTTGTTGTAAGAGTTTCCTTAGAGAGTTTCCCAAGTTGTTATAAAATTTGGAGCTCAAACGGCTATTATTTAAAATATCAAATTTTAAAAAATCTGCCCGTTGAATAGTGTTCAGATGACTGAAGAGTCGAGTTCAGTCATCTGAAGTTCCTGAACCGCTTTAAAAAATGAACTGGACACAACGTCATATGGCTGAAGAGTGAGTTTCGATGTCTGAAGTGTCGAGTTCAGATGTCTGAAGTGTCCAGTTCAGATGTCTGAACAGCTACTGCCTATTGCAGTTTTGTCCCAAAAAATCTTCAGACGTCTGAGCTTATTCTTCAGACATCTGAAGTAATTCTTCTGACATCTAAACATGAAGTTCAGCCATCTAAAGTTACCACTTCAGTCATCTGAACTAAAAGTTTAGTCATCTGAACAGACAAAAAAGCTGTTTTTAAAAATATTTTCCATTAAAAATGATTTGCTCTCTTATTCTAATTTTTTCAAAACTTGTTTTAATAATCCTAAATAGGTCTTTAGGTCCTCATAATCTCTTGGAAAAGCTTCAAAACATATTTCAAATGATATTTAGCTTTGAAATACTTACAATATGTTTCCTAAGACTTTATATGTCATGCTTGATATCATTCTCATTCTTTGCTTTTGAAGTTCTTTGGATATTTGCTTAAGCTAGCTTTATCTGCAAATGCCTTACTTTCTCTTTGGATCATTTGTTAGTTTATCTTCCTTGATGACCCACACTTGATCCATTCTTGAGCTTCACTTGATCCATACTTGATCCTTAAGTCCATGCTTTGACTCTTTTAAGTTTCATTAGATCCTTCACAACACTTGAACTTACTTTCTCATATATGAGCCCTGAAATAACATTACTCACACAAATACATTAAATTCCACTTGTTTGTTAACATCAAAACAAGATAACAAGATTTTAAGCCTTGTAAGGCCAACACATGGGTACCAAGGATATACTGAAAACACAACTCTGATACCTAAGCAGCAGGAAACATAAATTACAACATACCATACAACCAACCACCATACCAGAGGCCTACTAAAACTGTTATATATATACAATTATCCACGAAAGACCAAAAGTAGCTTAGGGTCACTTCCCAAAAATAAATCTAATCGTAGCTCATCAACTCACCCTTCTGACAGGGTAGCTCAGTCGGACTCTACTGTCGCAGAGCTCTATCTGCTCCTCTACCTAGATTTCCTGAAAATTATATATAGCTCGGGTGAGACACCTATCAATAAGGGAAATAAACTAACATCAGTGTATGGCAACATGAAGTTTTACATGGTATACATAATATCAACATATACATCATATCTGGTAAAAACTAATGATATCATACCTAAATAAAACATGATTCCTCATAACATAATATAACGTACTAAATTACTAACATAAAAATCATCTTATATAACTGTAATATACTGAAATAACACCCAAGATGGATAGCTAGCTAATGTCATGTCTTACTCCCACATGACTAGGTTGTGCAGCCCAAATGCGGGACCTAGCAATGGCTGGTTAACCATGCTAGAACAATCATAAGTCTGTAAGTACAATGGGCCCGCCCCTACCTGGTCTCAGACCACCAAGGGGACTACTCCACTCTACACTGAATCCACATCGACTGCCATCTCCCACACTACTGGTCATGTAGTAGCACTATCATAATTCTGAACATATAGCTACGGTAACGCGCTCCTAAAAATTGAACTAAACCATACCATCCAGTTTCTGAGAACATATAATATGTATCATATACTAAATATAATTGTTTCATATTTCATAATAATATCTGACATGATAATATTTCATGAATTCTGTCTTATAATACATGATTATGGCATCTGTGCCAACATGAATCACGGCATCTACGCCAGCATGAATCATAGCATCTAAGCCTGCATAACATAACATGAATCACGTCATTTGCGCCGGCATATCATAATATACTGAACATAATTTCTCTGTATTGTTTAATCTTAATATCATAAAATCATGGTTCCTGTATTGTTTTATAATTGCTCTAAAAACTAACATATCATGCATGATTTAGGAAAAGCATATTATTCTTACATACATAATTATGGAAATTTAAACTCATGCCACACAAAAATGGGTAACCTACTGAATGTAAAAAATATTCCCTAAACCATATTTTCTGATAAAACACGTTTAAAACATATCCCTGTTCATAATAGTATTTCCCAACATAATTATATAATATACATATTTTCCTAAAAATTTAATGCTATAAAATATTAAATAATTTCATAGAAATTTTTGACTTAGTTTATCTCCTTACTTGACTTACTGAGAAACCCACAAAACACTTAATCCTACACCTGCAGTGTTGCCAACACAACACCCTGAAAATAACATTTCCTAACAAAACTTCAATATTATCTTTCCTAATATATTCTCCTCAGTACAGAAACACCAAATACCCAATAAAACTGAAATTAACTAACTTACCCAAATTTTGGGATGATTCCCAAGTTAGCCTAACCAACGATCCACTCCTGCAGAAATCAAGAGAAGCTTCCCAGGCTTAGCATGGCGGCTTCGGATCGTCCATTCGATGAAGAACGGGGCTGAAATCGAGGAGAGAAGGGCGGAGGATGATTTTTTGAGAGAGAGAGAGAGAGAGAGAGAGAAATTGCATGCAGAATCTCGCTGAAAACCCAAGTTTGAGCTATTTATACCGCTAGCTTCGTTGATGAGGTCAAGAAGGGATTTCCTCGACAAACTCATAACCTTCATCAACGAATTTCAGACCCTGAAATAGCCCTTTCGATAATTTCTCGTTGACGAGATACGTTCCCCATCGACGATCCCAATAAGCCTCTTCGTCGACAAGATCCTGCTGTGACCCCCTTTACAATTTCCTTTACCTCTCCTTTCTTTTATTATTCAATTGTTATAATTCTCCAGGTCTCTACATATTAATTACCCTCCCTTCCTAAATTGGCATAAAATAGGTGTACTAAATTCGGATATACCCCTTGGGGTCGATACATTACAAATCTATCCCAACCTAGGTTAGCAAACCTTCGAAGAATATTCAGAAAATGTTCTTGCATAAAAGGTATGTCATGAATCTTACCTACGATGGGTTCCAAAGAACATAGATGCTTATTGTAGATCTTCTTAACTCTTGGAGTCAAGAGCCATCAATGAATGTTCTCAGTGTCGTCGTGACTTGAGGAGGGAGTTTGGTGTGCAACTCTCTTTCCTCTTGGCATTATTTTTGAGTTGGAAAGCTAATAAAATAGAGATTTGAAGCTTGGATATGAGTTTAAAAGGAAAAATCGAAGTGTAGAGAGGTTGATGCGAACCTCAATCGATACATGTTGAGACCCAACAACCAATATTGGAATGCTTGCCCAAGAAAGCTAAAATTCAGATTTTTGGTAGGAAACTCCGACCCAACGTTTATGAATGAAACGCGAACCGAAAGTATAAAGTAAAAAACCCCGACCCAATGATTATAGATTAATCATGAACCGAAGGTATAAAATTTGAACGCCACAAGGAAGAATCCTTGATAAGTTTGCAAGTTCTCTAAAGAACTAAAGAAGAAACAAATCCTCACTTTTCTTGATTTCTATTCAATGATCAATTGCTCTTACAATGGTGAGATATATATAGCTAGCATGGGGGACAAGGATATTAAACACTAAACTATTCCCACACAAACATGGGAGACAAGGACATTAAATACGTAGCAATTCCCACACAAACATGGGAGACAAGGACATTAAATACATAGCAATTCCCACACAAACATGGGAG